>NC_046222.1:34931482-35276869 GCF_009819885.2 Catharus ustulatus | reverse complement strand
ATCTTCTCTGACCTTTGGACCTGCACTCCAGCAGAAGGCATTGTTCTATCAAGGGGGGATTACTTTCGGCTGGCCATCCTGTTGTCTTCTAGTTATTTAGTAACTAAGGTTTGGTATCTCAAAGATGGCTTTCATTTCGATCTCACTTATGGTTTCCATATTCTCAGAATCTTTTGCTAGGCAATCATATTTATAAGGTTTTCCTGATCCATCTTTCCCAACACAAGGGGACTGAGGAAAAGACTACCTGTGCCCCTGTCCTATCTACCACTTGACCCAGTGCCCTAAAGTCCTTTTTAATTGCCCTGACACTCCTCATTTCAATCTCATCACTGCCAGCCTGGAGGATCAGCAGTGGGTAATAATCAGAGAGCCAAATCGGGAGGAATTTTTATTATTACCTCCCTGAGCAGGAACCCATTCCCACTCCCCCTCATCCAGCAGATGCCCTTCTACTGCCTGACAGTGGGAGGCACAGGAGTCCTTTGACTCTTGTTGGACCTCCCTCAAAGCTGGAATGCTGAACTCCCCCAATCTATTTCCCTTTCACTTTCCCTGATACACCTTAGCCTTTCAACTTCCTCCCTAAGCTCAGCTGCCAGTGAAAGGAGATTGTTCACCGGTTCACATCGCAGGCCGGTTTCCTCCACAACACCCCCTGAAACCACTGCTAAGCTCAAGCTCTTCAGACAGGAATGAGTCTGTATAGACACATCCTTTTTGGAGGGTTCCGCTTGGTTACATGCACTTGTGATAACCACAGTTTTTGATTGTGTAAAAACTGTTACCTAACACCAACCAGCCAACAGAAACACTGCAGGCAGCACACAGCAGATCTTACGGGCAAGAAAACCTGCTTGTGGTCTCCTGCGTGTTGGAGCACAGGCTGGCTGGAAACAAATCATTCCTCACTTTGTCTGAGAACAGCGTTCTGCACTTTCTACAGAAGCCATTTTTCAAAATCTTGTGTTTAAATCTCATGTGTCTTTTGGTGTTTACACAGGTATTTTAATTTATGCTTCAATCTTAATCATATCCGTGTTGCTATTTCTGTCACAAGTCTTTATGAAACCTCTCCCCTTTTACCATGTCAGTGTGCTGCTATGGACCCTGAAACCTATGATTGACCCATCTCTGTAGGAAACGTCAGGGTCTTTCCTGCAGCCAGGATCACATTTGGTGGACAGCTTCTCCTGTCCTCAGCCATCCCAGGCCCTGGGCACTGCACCTGTGGCTTGTGGCAGAGGTCTATCAAGGGAGGAGCTCCCAGGGTTGCTTTTGTTGCTCACTTTGTGGTAATAAAGTTTTAGCGAAGGATTGTGCTGCCTGTCCAAATGCTAAAAACTTAGACAAAATGAAGACCCCAGTACCTGCTACCAGATGGAGTAACCAACCTGTCCCTTGCAGTGTGAAAATGTGAGGGAATTATAAGAGCAAGACCTATTAAAAATGTTGATACTAACCCATGGTTACAGGATGGAGTACGTGTTTCTGCCTGATTAACCTCTTGCATTTAGTAAGAAGCCCAGGTGTAAGAAGTACTGAGGCAATAGTGCAGAACTGCTTAGTCCCAGGTCTCATTTTGGATTTGAACCTTTGCAAGTGAGTTCTCTGCTTGGCAGGTGCTTTTCCAGCTGGCCCTGATGAACTGGAAAGAAAAAAAGAAAGGAAGTGTTTTAAAGCTTGAGATATTGCAAATTAGTGGAGGGTGGCCAATCTCTGCAGTGCAGCCACTGAGACACAACAAGAAATCTGCTAATTAGGCAAGAGCTCATCTCAGATTGCCAGCTTGCTGAAAACCTCTGAGATTACACCATGTCCAAAAGGCTTAGGGCAACCTCATTTTGCAGCCTGGTCTCAGTAGGGCTCTCATACACTCTTTCTTAGGTTTTTTTTGTTTTTGTTTTTGTTTTATTTTTTTTTTTAACCAAGTTATTTACTATTTATCTAAACTTGTGGAGCTTTCATTGCTGTGCAATGACAGCAGCAGAGTTATTGCTGCTCCCCCTGCCTAAAGCTAATCTCTATGAAATTGCTCTAGAACTTACTTGTGAACACAGGTGCTCACTTGCACCCCTACTAAGATCCATGCCTTAATGCCATTTAGGTAAAACAAGGTCATATGGAGCAGGCACATTCCCTCTGCACAGTAGGGAAAGGTATTTCCTATTCAATAGTAACAGATTGACGCAGCAGCAATACCACAACACAGAAAACAGTTATTTGTAGAGAACTCTGAGAAGAAGTTTCTATTCCTAGGTGAGGGAGAAACCTCAGGCAAGTTGAGTCCAGATTGACACAAAGCTTCACCCATACAGTGGTGAGTGGTGTGCCAGAATGTGTGCTGGGATGCCGCCTGAACACGCAGACCAGAAACATCTACACGTGTCTGAACATGCTTGCACCGTGGTGTGGATGCTGGATGAGCAAGAACTGTGAAAAGTAACTTTTCTCCTGAATAAATCGTAACTAACTTTCTTGTACTTCTTTTCACATTAGTCACAGTTGCAAAAGCAGCCATAGCTTGTAAAACATTCAGGTGTTGGGGCGGAGGGGGGATGTTTCATAGTTCTCTCTTCCTCTTTCTCTGGACGCCTTTTTCTCTTTGTTTGCCGGTGCATTTTTCTGCTGTCTGTCTAGTCTCCAGACCATTAAGGATTTCATGAACTTGTGTCATTTGCATGTTTTCCAGCCTGAGGAGTTGTATCCTCTGTAGTCATTTATTGTGTGGAGGTTGTTCCATATTTTTTGATCATTCTTGTAATTTCTTGGTCCATTTGCCCCAGATTCACTGCAGTGGAGCAGTCAGCCCTGCAGCCAGTTCTAGCTGTCAGCAGTCAGGAAGGCACTGGACAATCTGCCCACAGGTGCATATGTCTCCCATTTTGGGAAGGTGGTAAAGCTCTCTTTTTGGCCATGTGAGATCAGATGATATAGAAGAAGGAACTCTGACTTGGCAAGTCTGGGATATTTCAAAAATTGTTTTATCTATGTAGCAGAGGAATCTTAGAACTCAACTTCTTGAGAGCATGGATGAGGGTGCTGCTGGGAATAGGGCTGGGGGCATTTTTGATAGTGAAAATGTGTGATAAGAAGGACAGGGTTATGTAATGGTGAAGAAGGAGCTGCCTAATGGGACAGAGGAGGAACAAGGTTAAATGGAGCATGCAAGTAGTTCAGGTCAGTGACTCTAAGGTCACTTCAGAAAGAGATTTTAATTGTCTTTGTGCTGAGCAGTGGCCTGTATTTGTTGTGTAGCTGCTTTCCTCAGTGCTGTTGATCCATAAGTGTTAATCTTCTCCCTTTTGAAGTCAGTGAGCATTTTGTTTACAAAAATAGTGTTACCAGATATATCTACAGAGGTTGAATATTTAGTTGGAGACTGGAAAAAGACCCAAAGTGCCTAACTTAACTGCAGACTAGTTATGCTATTTTGAGTATGTTCAGATAACTGCATAAAGCAATCAAAATCTGGAGTCAGTGAACACAGGTGCAACTGGTGGCACTGTTTTATATTAAAACATTTTAATTTGCATTATAATTTTCCACTATTATGACCTTTGTTTACCTGCTTTTCAACTTTTCCAAACTTTAGCCATTAGGACTAAAGTTCTTTTCAGTATGTACTTCCATTAGTTTATATTTTTATATATGTAAAAGTTTCAGCCAGAATGTTTCTGTTGTTTCCAAGACATAGGTCAAAAAATGCATTGTTTTGCTCAAGGTAAAAAATTAAAATGTGGCTTCTGTTCTTTCAGAAGCCCAAATTTCCTCATGTTGTAGGAGGAGAGACTTGCAATTTGCTGGCAGGTAGTCTTGAGTCAGAAAAGATGCTGTGAAAATAAGCACACCTGCATCTAGATATGAAATATTTGGAGAATCCCAGTTTGTACGTTCTCAGGAGAAATTTATGTAGCACCACAGGTTTCATCCATGCTGAGCAAGTTGCACTGGGACTGCAGAAATTTGTCTGCAACTGCCTCTAGATTGAGCACCAAGACAAGAAGAAAGTATTGAGCACTTCTTACCCAACCTAACAACCTGAGGGTGGTACCTAAATTATGAACAGTTTCCTTCTGTTCTTTCTAGACAGTAGCTCCTCTAAGGCAGGAGCTGTCCTCTGGAAGAGCATCTTTGTTGCCAGTAATTAGAGAAGACATCTTGGCAGTTCAGACATTTAACTGAGAGGCCCCAATTGTATGGGAGTTTAAGTGGGAGGAATCCAATCGCTTCTCCAGTTCACAGTGCTGGTGTTTAGGTATGACAGGAGGTACAAGGGAGGAAAGGAGGAGTAGTGATGATGGGGGAAGGCATAAAGGGCAATAGGTTGCAGGAGGGAAGGAAGGAGGAAGATTACTGTTTACTTTTCAGTAGTGCTGATTTTTTGAGATTTGGGAGATGGTTTTAAAACCCCCTGGGCAAATGAAAGAGATGATGACTGGTTTGATCACAAAAAAGTGCCTGGCATAATGACCGTGCATGACCTCTTCTTTGCCACTGGTAGAGAGGAAATTGGTGCCTGTACTGTGCATTTTATTTCACTTACCAGCAACCTTGAAGCCTCTGTTAGGGTTATCTGACAGCACCTGACTATGGCTCTGTGAGAGCTTTAGCTATGACAGAATAGCTGTAGAATATGGGAGATCATGTAATCTGTTTCTCAGATGACTTTTTGGGACTTGAGTTCCATGGATATCTTACTAGTCTTTGCTGCATTTAAGGTCTCTGAATCTTTATGGAGAGAATTATTTTGTACACACTGAGACCGAATTTACATTTTTTAAGTGAATGATGCTTTATCACCAGTAGATGGTGATAAAATACCAGGGTTTGGCATTTTAAAAACCACCATTTGTGTCAGAAGTTGAGACTGTTTCTGGTTGTATCTCTGCTGAAAAACTGCTCTGTTAAATTTAAACCCTAATCAGGATGAAACACTTCATAAATATATTAATGATATGTCATTAACTGGCAGTCAGTGAACTATACTTTCAAGATCAAAACTAATAATGGAACAGATAAACCAAATAATCCCAAGGCCCATCAGTCTCCTGCATGCCGCACACACAGAGATACATGTCCCCAAGACTTGGTTTATAAGCAAACAACCTTTTTTTAATGCCATCTACATTTGGAATTTAAAATCAACTTCACAGCAAAATATTCTTTTGTAAATCACTATGTAAGAATTTTTAAAAAGACATTTCTATTTGGTTATGTAAAGTCTCATTAGAGACCTGCTCTGTTTGAGTGTCTCTCCAAGCATGTCTTAACCACTTCAAATGGACAAGTCTGGGATCCTTTATCAGTTTAATTCTGTTTTGTTGAAAGTTGGTCTACCTCCTTCTTGTATGCATGAATGAAAGGAAACTAGCATACAAATACTTAAGGAAAAAGTTTCAATTGATTTATAGCATAAGCAAGACACTTACTCTCTGGACTTTACTGATGAGTGTTAACAAAAGGTGTTGTCCAAGCACCTAGGTCCAGCTGTGCTAGCTTCATAGGTTTGTGTCTTCTGCTTAACTCTACATGTTCATCACTCCTCCTGTTAAAGTGTTTTGCTTTTTCAGGTTCCTTGCTAAGTGTTCCCCAAACTGTTTTAGGCATAATAATCTGGATTAGTTTAAACAGATTCAATATTAGCTCTGCTAACTGGGAATATTGTGAATGAAACAGTGGCTAAAAGAAACACAGGACAAAGTGATAGTCCAGCTTCAGGTGGTGGTGTTGATTTACAGCACGTATGGAGGCTGCTCACCCTTAGTTCTTGCTTGCACTGTCCTGTCATCTACAACTCATTAAAGTTTCTCAGCTTTTGGTGATTGCCAATCTATGATGTTCCTCTTATAAGAATATTCACAAGAACCAGCAGATCTTAGGTGCCTGAGATCCTCTGATACATCAAACATGGGCAAGGCATGTCTCACTCCAAGAGAAGAAAACTGCTGCTCTAGGAGCAGGAGCTTTCTACCTTGTGTGCTGTTTATGTTGCTATTCTGTGGCAAAATTGCCCTGTTTTTCTTCAAGTCTGAAAGAAATGAGTAGGAAATTCTACACCATGACTGAGTTCACTGCTGATGTTGGGAGAAGGTGAGAGGAATATGCAGCTACTTGAAGGTGAGGTGTGAACTCATCTTGAGGGTTGTTCACAGACTGCAGGTGGTTGAATTTGCTTGTCTTGGTCTGTTACAACTTGACATTGAGACATCATAGCTGTGCATTTCTGAACTCATTCTGTCCCAGGTGAGAAGGTAACCTCCTTATGTTTCACTTTACAGCACATAGTCAGATAGACCATGACAGCTGCATGTCTCAAGTAACACATACCAACTTTCTGGCTTGCTCTGTATGGAATGGACTAAGCTTTGTCGTTGTGTCCTTAGTAGTTAATCATGCAGGTTGTTAACTCCTACTCTTAGAAACTGTAGTAACTCTTCATTTTACTGTATTTTACTTCCCTGTTCAAAATGGAGAACCTCTCTGCATGGTCATTTGGCTGTGCTTAAAGTCCTCAGCTTTACTGACATCCCTCCCACTACTGTTTTTCTGGTTCTGACTCATGACTGCAGATAGCTGCTGTCTTGATGGGGCTAACCTGGATGTCCAGAAAGGTCCCATTACCTTTCAAAGCTGTTCAAGTGCTTTTTGTTCAGTCTCATCTCGCTAGATACAATAGGGCTCAGATTAGTGTCAGCTTAAGCTGAGGTGCACTTAAATTGAGGATCTGTGCTTACTGTTTGTGTGGGCTAGAATACTTCCATGAAGGACGGTGTGACTGAAAGCACCACCTACCCTCATTATCATGCTAATAAATCAACTTTATGCAATACATGTAATCCTATCTTTGCAAGCAGAAATGTGGCATGAGGGGTGTGTTTTATTCAACCCAAAAGAACTTTTTTTTTAAGAGAAGAAAATGCTTTTTTGAGTTGGTTGCATAGAATTTACCAGTGAAAATACAGAATATAACCCTGTAGCCTTTCTTTGTGAAAACAGTCTAATGAAGTTCTGTCAGAGTTTTAGGATTTCCATGTTCAAAGACTTGATCCATAGTAACTAAGTCTGCCCATCTGCTGATCAAAAATATGCGTTAGAAATGTGGTTTGCCTTGACTTCTAGGATTTGGAAAAACATACTGAGATACACGATCAATCTGAGACACCCTAAAATTCTTCAATTCCTAGTAAGTTCAAAGGCTATTATGGTACTCAGCAACCCTTGCATGGAAGTCTGGAAAAACACCAAGCAAAAAAAGAAATATTCTTTCCTGTGTGAAACCTTATCTGCATTTCAGACAAGCAAAGCAGGACAGACCAAGGCTTCCTACACAGTGATGGAGAAAGGTCAGAGTGCTGAAGGATGGGTAGGAAGTATTACACATCTGTAGGTATTGGCTTCAATGACGTGTAGTAGTTTCTATCAGGGGAGGTTATTCACCATGTTTTCCCAGGCTGCCTTCCGAATACTTGTCTTATGCTTCTGGGGAGCTTTGTAAATTAAAAATCTGCACTACCACAGTGCTCATTAAACAGTTTGGTTGGTATTTGTGTGCTGGACATAGAAAGAATCTGCCTGAGTTCAGAATTGCTTTCCATTTTGCAGCCAAATTGTGCATCTTTCCCATGAAGACACTTTGATTGCTTTCTAGTTCTTTTTTCTTGTATTCTGGCCAATCCCACTGAACAATCCCTCAGAGCTCACTAAAACCTAGCTCCATATTAAACTGTGGGTCTATATTTCAAACACAGCCAATGTTATTTAAGAATTTGCATGCATCAGTCTGCTGGAAGAGATGGACAGTCTCACCCAGCCAGCATTTAAAAGCTCCCTTGGGAAGAAGTGATGCTTTTTCTCCCTCATCTGACAAATCCCTGTCCTGTCAAAGATGCTGTAATTGATCTTTGTCATTAAATTCAATAATGTCCAAATTTACAGATCTACCTTGTTTCGGGCTAATGCAGATAAATGAGGTTCATGGTAAAATATTGACTTTTACTTGGCACCTATGCACCTCAGCACTTTATGTGTTTGATTAACATACAAGCAAGGCTGTAAAATCAAATAAATGAATGCAAGGAGTAATGCTTTATTCTCTTTAAATGATATATGAGACATAGCTATTTATAGCAAGGGGCTGGGAGGGAACTGTAAAGCTAAGCCAATTCTAGGAATGCTGATACAGGAGATTCAGTGAAAAATTGATATTTGCATGAGAAAACTTCTGTAGGGAAAGTCAGAACACCATATAGTGGTGTAGAGCTCATTTATTTGTGCCTTGATCATGGTCTCTACCCAGTGCAGCCAAACATTACATAAGGAGCATTTTTAAAAAGTAAGGCACATGTTTTTAATGCTCAGTTACTGGAATTCCTTGCTAGGGATTGTGATAGATCATTTATATGGAAGTCTTTGAAGCAAGATTTTATACTTCTCTGCAGGCAATCTGTAGCTGAGCCATGAATGCTGGGCTTACTAGAGAAACTTCTCCAGCAGATGATCATTATGCAGGAGTCCAGTCTGGATGGTCATGCTGGTCTCTCTATGGATGTGGCACACTCAAATGAGAAAATGCTTATTATGCAAATGCTGTGATGAGTTCAAGCTACTGAGAACCACCAGATATTTTAATAATTGAAGAGAGAATGTCCTCAGAGAGATGATTCCCTTGAAAAAGTGTTTATCCACTGCAAGGGAAACTGCTCAGATCTCACTGAACCCACGGACAATGGAATTTTCAAACTATCTCACTCAAGCACAGCAAAAATACTGACTCATTTCAGACTTATTCCCTCACTATGCAAAATACATATGCATAGTGATCCATGCAAAATACAAATAGGCGGATCCTGAAAGGATGTAAATTGCAAAAGCTCTATAAAGGGAAAATCATTAACAGATGAGAAGGTTGCTACATCTCTAGGAATGCTGTGTATGAAACATCTTTCTCCAAAATAATGAGGACAATGCCATAATGTGAAAAGCGTGACCAATATAAACACAGACCATTATTTCCTTCTGTCAGAATCGTTGTGGATTTCAACAGGAACCACAGAGCCTTGTTCAGCTTTCTTTTGGGGATGGGAGGGTTTTTAGCACAGATGCATTGGAAAAATGGCTGAATGGGGAATGAGCAGAGCAGTTTTCCTGCTAGAGCAATCCAGAACTAGATCACTGTGGGGTACTCTGATTTCAGACTGAACGTTGTTTCACTGCAGATACTTAGCTTGCTCCCACGACACAATCAATTTTCAGGAATAGGAACTTTTATTTTGAAATAAGGAGTCCACAAGGGAAGATACTGCAGAAGAGCACTCATCCACCTGTGTATTTTGGCTGGCCTGTAGTTGCAGAGCATCGTAAAACTCTGAAACAAAATGCTGTGGTGGCACTGCTTCTTTCCACCTCCTTAGTTATGTGGCTGCCCTGTGCTTCAGAAAACTTTCCTGGATCTTTTTCTCATACTGCCAGTCTCTGAAATAAGGAGTACCTAGCTAAAATTCCTCTCTGACATCAAATGATAGGAAAAAGAGAAAAAGTTTTCAGAAGGACTAGGTCTCCTCCAGAACCCATTTTTCAGATAAGTGTCTCTGTAATATCTTACCACAGTGTTTCTCTTAGTCGTAGTGTTGCTTCTGGGAATTTTGCTGCCTGTTGGATTTCCCAGCTCTTTCAAAAGGGAAGTGACTTTGCTTCAGCAGGGAAGTTATGATATCTTGAAGTATCACAGGAGTCAGCATAATTTTCTCTTCTGAAGTTAGGAATGAGATGGCATTACCCAAGTGGATCCTGGGAGGTGTGAGTACATTACCAGGTCTGACAGAGACATCTGTGAATCCTAGAGCAAATTCATGGGCTCCATCCTGACTATCAAATGTAGACAGCTGCTGAGTCACTGGATCCAGTACTCTGGGCTGCCTTTACAGCTAATGGAAGGAAATGTGTGTTTTTATCTGAGCTATTCCAGGTACTTGCCACAGGATGCAATACCCCACAAAGATAAAGTGCCTGTTTCTTTGCACCTGTTGCAAAATTAATCCAGGATGACTACCCCAGATACAGAGATCTAAACTGTAGAGACGTACAGTTAAATGAATTAAGCTGAAGATCTCTTGGCTTTTAATACATTTTATATAAATGTGTACCTTTAATTGTAATCCTCAAAGAGGGATAAAAGGGTGTGAACACGGATCATATGCTCTCTTAAAGAAATGGGCTTCTGATCAGGACATTGAGAGGCTCTGGGAGGGATTATGTCCTTTTCTATAATAAAAAATATTTGACAAATCCTGAGAAGTTTTATAAATTTATGTATGGGAAAAAAAGGGAAAGCCTGACAGTCCTTCACACAGTTTCTTTGTTTCAAGGTCATAATAAATTAATTTTTGGGAACTGTGGAATCAGTTGTGTATGTCCAATAAATTATGGAAGGTAATTAAGCTATTCATTTTAACTTCAGTGCTTCACTTCAGTGTCCTTGTGGATCTGCAACACTGTGTGCTTTTTTTTGAAATAAAAAACTTGGATAGACCCATTAGTTTGATAAAGGCATTGGTGGAATGCTGTCATGTGATTTTCTTCTGTGACAAGTTACTGTAATTAGTTCTGTAAGCAGATAAATCCAAGTTGCTACCTTTATTTTACAAATGGAAAAGCAAGACACAATAAGGTTTCCGTTGGCAGCACTGAGCTTTGTATCAGGCTGCAAATGTTCCACTCAAGATGTCACAAAGTTTGTGGAACATTTGGGAAAAGAATGCAGAAAATCTAAATCTAATTGAATGCATACAAAAGGTAACAGGTCACGAGGATGAGTTAAGATGGCAGATTGTACTCAAGCTTGTATAGTCTTGACTTCTGGTTTAGATTACCAGTGTTCTCTACACGGGTGTACTAAGGGCTAAAATATTGAGACATGCATTAATTTCAGCTGGTGCACTTTTGCTCATGTCTCTGGCTCTAGTAATATCCCAAATACAATTGCAACCCAGTTTCATAGAGAATGGGGACATGAACCAGGCAGTCTTCTCACTCTCTGGGTTCTCAATGTCAGCCTGTTGCACAGCCAGTGGTTTTCTGAATGCCTTGGGTGCCAATCCACTGCAACTGCAAAAGGATTTGACATCTAGGAACCGTTCTGCAGGGCATTTGCAGTGTGCAAAAAAGGTATATAGGGGTGATGTAAGCAGAAAGGGAAACTAGCATAGAAATGATTCTGGCAGAGGTCACATGTTGGGATTCACAGGAGTGCCTTCCTGGTCTGCTAGAGACAAGCTGATATTCAGGGGCAGTGAGTGCCTGGTTAGTGACAGCACTCGCACAGTACAGACATTTCACCTGCCTGGTAGCTGTCCCTCAGACCCTGACCTCCTCCAGTTGCTGGCATCCAAGAGCCCCTCAATCTCATGGCTGGCAGACATGATCTAGGATCTGTAAAACTGAAGTTCACTGGTGGATCACACACACGCAGGGACCATGCTCACACAGTTTGCTAAGGAGAGAGTTTAGGTGTGATGTTGTGGTGGGGATTGGATGAAAATACCGACCAGCAATATGCAGGTGGCCTTTTCTGTCTTCTTTTTCTCTGTACATGCTTGCTCCTCCCAGATGCCTCTAGTTCTCTCCGTTTCCCCACTTTTGATCTTTCCTCTAAACATCTCTCTAAATATATGTTTTGTATCTTTCTACAGTTAATTTAAAATGTCCTGTAATAAATTTTACACAGTCTTCAAACATTTCTTGCTCTGTCCCCATGTCTCCCATAATAAGTCTTACACAGCTTAAGGCAACAACCCCTTTCAATTTGTTCAGTTTTCCAGGGAGAGAGTTTTCTTGGCTGACACATCTTGGAAGGTTTTACATTCAGGTACAGCCAAATTTACCCAAATGCAAGTGTAGTCATTCTGGAAATCTTTTTCTCCAGTACTTTCAGCTCCTTTCTGCTGTTGATGTCTGAAGCTGAGCAGGTCTAAATAGTACTATTCCCCTTCTACATGCAATTTTTTATTTCATAGACCATTATTATCATTATTATTATAATTTTTTTTGGCTTTTTTTTACAAACAGAAGTCATAGTCTATTCAATTTCTCTGTGTACAGAAACTATTCTACATCCTCCTCATTGTTTCTGTGCATTTCCTTGTTTGTCTCATCATCACCTCTCATCATTAGCTGAGACAAGATGAAGGTGCCATACTGGCAGTGGAATTTAGCACTGTTCAAATAAAGTAAAGCAAAAGGGTCTTACAAGGCTTTCCAGGACTGGGCTGCTTCTGTCCTAGTTTGGTCTGAAAAAGTTTACTTAAAGCTAAAATAAAAATAAGGACAAAAGACCCAAGTGAATAACATCATCTTCATCATGACCCCATTAAGGTTAATAAAATGTTATAATGAGGCAGTGCTCAGTCACTGTTTTATCTTTACTTCATTGCTTTTTCCTACCAGCAGTACATCAATAACTTGCAGTATATTCTAACTGATTGAATAAAAGCTATATTTAATTGGGAAATCAATGAGCAGGAATAGGGCACTGAGGTCATATAGATTGTATCATCCTGACCAATCTAACTCACTTGCCCTTTGAGCTGGTCTTTCATCATTATATTTCATTTGCCAATTCCTCAACAGTCTTAATTATGGGCACAGCAATTTGTCTTCAAATATCACACTACAGTGAAATCTATGCATCAATAAATACAGCTCAAAAGTGGTTTTCCACACTACTGGAGACTTAATTGCTTCTATGGTTAAAGCAAATGCTGTCATTCTTTACATCTGTGTGCTTTTCAGCATCTTCAAGTGACTGGAAGCCATTCGGGATGGCTAAATTAAAGGAAAACGTGTATTTAAATACGAGGATTCCTTCTGAGTAATTTTTGACACTTTATCTGTACAGAACATTCTTCCCAATGCTGCAGTTGAAGCATGGCTAAGAAATAGCAGTGAACACTTCAGAAAGTATCGCTGGTGTCATTGGAAAAATCTGCTGGCTGTTCAGTTTCTGACTGCCTCTTTTAAACCCCAGCTATATGCAGGGGAAGTGGTGAATACCACATTTACAAATTTTGCCCAGTCTAGGAAAACCAGCTTTTTCTTTTCAGTAAAGTGCAATGTTACTGCTGTCCTTGTGTTTGCCCTCTGGAGAAAACAGGAATGTGGGAATACCACTTGGAAAGCATGGAATGCAAGTGAGGCTTAAAAAGTCGTTGTGTGAGCAAGAGTAGTGTAGAAGCCCACAACTGTGGAATATATTGGCTAGGATCAGTGGCATCCTTGCAGGATTTCATTGAGTTACTGCTGCCAACTCTCCAGGTGATACAAAGCATTTGTGTTTTTATTGTGCTGTCCTCCTTGCATACAGTATCTGTTGTGCTCCCAGATTCCTAAACCAGTATTGATTTCCGAGTGGCTGTCAATATTTTTTTGCCTTTATAATAGGTAGCCTAAGTCCTCCTAGAAGAGATTCTGGCATCTCTTCTGCCTGACATTGCCTTACCAAGGGTGGATGGGACAGGGACAGGCCTAGGGCCATTCCTACCATGTTTCAAATGTGCTCTGGCTGCTGGCATCTCTGGCCTGATGCCACCTCTACCAGGAACACCTGCTCAGTTGCTTGAGAGAAGGCAATTCATGGGAAGCAGAGGGCTTGGGTGATTTATTTAACTGGGAACCCATGAGATGTTCCAGTCCACATTGTACTGTGGATGCAAATAAGGAATCAGCTTTAGGGCAAAGAACTCAGCAGTGTGCTCAAGGGTGAAGAACAAGATCTGGGCATTCTTGTTATCTCAACTCCTGCCTGCAAGCAAAGATGGTAATGATCCCTTCTCTGATGGCTTAAGGCTGCCACTTCAGAAACAGATGAAGAAATATTGTTTAGAATTCTTGGTTTCTGACCTACTCTACAGTATTTTCAGCAGTAGTTTCTTAACAGTATGTGGGTCATTGGTCCCATTTTGTGCTACATTCTAATATCTGTATTTGGCATTTACATGAGCCAAGGTCAAATCCTAGCTCTTGACAGAATCGAAAAAGCATTCCTTAGCAGGCTGAATATATTGTTTTGCTTTTTCTTCATCTAAAACTTCAGTCATGCAGCTGGGGAACCTTTCCTGACCAAAAGTTTTGTGGAAACAGGTCAGTTGTTGTGAAAAGTTTCAATTTTGATGCTTCATCTTTTTCTGAAAAAAACACTCTATTTAGGTATTTTTGACAAGCTGTAAATTGTATCTCTGAAATATCTGGAGAAATTTGTTATTTTCTGAGGGTTATTTTCTGTGCGAGATGTAGCATGATCTGAGCTGGTGCTACAAGGGCATCTGGAACACCTGATTCTAGAAAAGACATGTAGAAATGGTCCTTAAAAATATTTTTTCAAATGAAGATGCTATTTAATGCCCAAGATATAGTCTCTGAGACAAGCAGAGCAGCAGAACTATTGAATAACTGTGCCATTGGATGCATAAATATCCAGAAGGTAAATTGATTATATCTACTTTAGACATAATGGAAATAAAGTTACTGTAATTGAACATTATCACAGGTTTTGATGTTCTTGGCTTGGAGAGAAAATATCTCAGCTTCTGCTTGGGAGATTATCTTGGAAACCTATCTGTCCATACAGGGGTACCGACAAGACATACATTTTAGGAAAACTACAGCACAGTCTCTGTGCCTCAGCACCTATCAATCCCCAAAATCTGTCACAAAAATTGACAGCCTCGGGAGAGGTTTGTGCCTTGGCTGCATAGTTCAACTTCAGAAAACCTTTGCCTGGACTTCTCATACATAGAACCAATGTGTTGGACTTACCTCAAATGATACTCTTTTAAAACTAACTTCTTGCTATAGGGGCACTGTTAAATTTAATCCCTAATATATTCACAGTGTGTTATCAAGGATATCCAGACCTGTACTTGCATTCTCGTGTTCTGAGGTTTAAGTGTTGCCTGCAAGAAACCTCAAAGTAGCGTGAAGTCTGCCTCCAAATAGACACATACCATTTAATCACTGTAGTTGCCATTGGAAGTGGTGGAGTCCACAGAAAACTAGGCAGCTGGTCAGAAGATGCAGGAGTAATCATAGAATCACAGAATGGTTTAGGTTGGAAGGGACCTTAAAGATTCCCACCCACCCTGCAGCAGGCAGGGACATCTCCCACTAAACCAGCTTGCTCAAAGCCACACCCAACCTGGACTAGATGTACATGATGATAAATATTGACTTTTGTATAGAATTTCAGGCGCCATCCAAAGTTCTTTTTTTTTTTTTCTTTCAAATTTCTGAGTATTTATGCCAGTGGTTCCCAACTTTACTGTCCAAAATGCAGTAATGCTGAGAGAGCAACACATTGTGTGCCATCTCCCATTTTGAACTCCATATTCTTGGGGACTTCAAGAAGCAAGGGATCCCACAGCTGCTGAAGGATCTTGTGGTGAGCTTAATGCCTCCAGTCCCAGGGATGAGGATTGCTTTCTGCATAAGTAATGTATTTGTTTGCACCAAAGCTCTGGCTGATACACAAAAGAAAACAGGTTCTTCTTTGTCTTTAAGCCCCTGTAGTTGGTCCCCCCACCTCTGCGCCCAGAAAGTACTGATTGAAATGCTGAATCACCAGATATTTGTTTTGGTCTTCTCTGGCAGAGGAAAACATGCCTACCCCGTTTTTCGTCTCTGTTTGGTCACAAAATCTTGTGTTCTGTGATCTGTTTCATGAAGCTTTTCAAAGCAGAGGGTTTTGTAGGCTTTGTGCAGCTATTGGAGCTATTATCTAGTTTGTTTTGCTGATGGGGATTTGGCTAGATTATCTCCCCTCATCACATAAACCCTAAGTGTACATTTTCTATGCATGACTGATATGGTGATATATCATCCTACAAAAGCTGGAAAAGAGTGCTTTTTGACTTTGCCCTGAGCAAACTGACCTTCCTAAAAATGAGGCTTTGCCTCTGTGAATGCTGCTGGAGTGTTCCCTTTGTAAGATAATACTTTGCATGAGTTACAAGCTCTATAGTTGTGTATTGCATTTTTCCTCTACAATCTCCTTGAGGAAATAGCAATGGTTAAGTGTTCATTTCTTTTACAGAGTGTAGATCTGATTATTTTCCAGTCAATTCAGAGTTTTTCCTGAGGTCTTTTCTGCTAGTCACAGGCAGTGAAATAGAGCAAAATTGTGAAAGATATCACTGTATACAGCTAATGGAGAAATGATTTAAGGAAGAAGTCACTTTTGTATGCAGACATTGTATCCAGATGTAGTAGGGATTATACAGATTTATATGGGCTTCTACATTTAATTAAAGATACTGCTAAAATGTGATGGTGTGCACACATATGCAAATGGACTGAAGTAATGGGGTTTTTTACTTTTTTTCAGGGCAAAGATTAAGTAGGGCAACTGCTTCACTAGAACATTTCTTGAGACTATTATCAAGTTCTGGTGCAATTCCATTATGCCCATCTTGCCACCTATAGTCAATGTTACTACTCATGCAATAGCTCTAGTGATTTCCTTAATGTATATATTTACCACCAGTATACAGAGAAATTAGAGTAGCAGAAAAAAGCTGTGGCAGCACAGAGAGAAAACAGTCTTTAAATATGGTTAAATAGATTATGGGTTAATTCTGAGATTCCTGAGCTAGTGCATATACAAAGACCATTTTTACTTTTAGCGAAGTGTGTCCTTTTCACAAAACCGAATGAAATCAGAGTGTCAGATCAAATGATTTTTCATGCTGCATTCAAGATGAGAAAGAAACAACCTTAAGAAAATGAAACGTATGGAAAATAAAGTCCATTCGCAATATGCAAAAGAGAAGATTTTCCATGTGGAGGGCTCATACTGTGAGAATGCTTATGTTCTTCCTGGAATGGCTATGTGGAAGTAAAAAGGAGGAGTGTGGCTTTAAACCTCAAGAATCTTTAAAGAAAATAATCAGCTGAGAAACTGAGCCACGAGTTGGTGGTGGCAAGTAGTAAAAATCTTTGAAGAGCACCAGTCCCTCTCCAGTTATAGAGGAAGTTGTGTAGTTTAATCATCAGCAGATGCTTCCCATAAAATCCCACTCTCAGTTATGCACTTAACCTTCTGAAACAGTCCCAGGTCCCTCATATGTCTTGATTACATGAAAATTTTCTATGATTTGCCAAATTCAAGCCAACATATCCACCCTTGTGCCGTTTGGAAAACTGGAACTGCAGCAATTGCTGTTAAAAAAAGTGATGAATGAAGGTAATGTTTGTGTTCAGAGGTAGTTTCCTCCAAGAGGTTTTGAAAGGTTTTTATTGCTATTGCTGACGCACTTTCAGCAATGTAGAATGTTTTGCTCATTCTCTGGGTCTCATAGTCCACATTGCTTAACTCAGGGACAATCAAATGTGAAAATCTTTGGCAAAAGCAAAGAGAGCTTCCAGAGAAAGAAAGCTAATGTAGTTCTTTTAAAAGTATCAAGTCTTCAGCATGTATCAATGGTGGCTGAAACTGAAGCAAGATCCAGACTCTCCTGCCTATGTTCTCCCTCTGCACTAGCTGGTGTGGGTGATATGTTTGGGTATGACCTGGATGAGCTGGTCAAGCATTTGCATTTGTGCATGTGTGTGTAAAAGAAGTAGTTGAAAGGGAGGAAAGCTCAGGCCTCACCATTCCTTTAGTGGACAGAAAAAGCAAAGCCCAAGTTAAACCTGTTTAATGTTGCAGCACTGGTAGAGGAACACAGGAGATGGTTCCAGTACATTGGCCCACACTTCTGGGAAAATACTGTGGGTTTTGTAGTAGTTACTCTAAGAAAGATGTGGAAAACCCGTGTAGTTTGTCCTGATTAGACAGGAAGCTGCCACCTTCAGGGAGAACCCTCAGTCTAGATAGATGTGCTGTGACCTCACTCCTGGTCTGTGACCAATCCCACCTTCTGCACATGGAATTGCAGAGTGGAGAGGGGCAACACAGGTCCCGAATGATGATCACAGTCCTGAGGGTCATGCTCTGTCCTTGGCCAGAAAAAATGGTGCTAACCAGGAATCACAGTCAAGCTTGACAAGCAATTCCCAGGTTTTTCTTAAAATTGCTAAGAAGGCATCTGGAAAAAGAACAAGTACTGAAGAAAAATTATACTTTGGAGCTGTTTGACTTTAAGTTGCATCACAGAATAAAACTGTGTCCTGAAAGAAATTTGAATGCAGTTGGGATATATTCCGAACTTGGAAAACTGTTGGCTAGTTTAAAGGCAAGAAATTAGGAAGAGAAGACATGTAATAATGTTTGAGGAAAGCAAGCCTCTCCTCAGTTCTGTGTGAAGGCTTTATGAGGCATTAGCTTTGTGTTAAATTTACAGGCCCCTTTTCTCCTGCAAAGGTGATCTCTCCCCTATGAAGCAATAAGCTATTAAGAATCAGTTTCATATTCATCCTCCTGATTCATGCCACACACTTGTGTTCATTGCAGAAGGCAAGTTAAGCCCCTTTTGGAGAGTGCCCTATATAATTTTATAGTCATCTGCTGAAGGAACATAACTCTGTGTAATTTGTATTGCAAAGCTTACCTAGTGTGTAGCACTGGGTACGCTTGCAAAGCTGTCTGTAGGAGAGCTGCCATGGCGGTTCAGCAGTATTGGCTGAACGCTGCTTTTGGGAGGTGGCCTGGTTAGGCTGTGCTGTGTTCAGAGAGTAGGTATGCTCAAAAGATGTCTCCAGAGGCAGATTTTCACTGAGGTGTTCTCGCACCACATTCTTATGTGGGCATCTGCCTACATCGGTCACTCTTAGAGACTGAAAGGAATGCTGACATGTATGCTCCAGATGAACTGATTTCTGGAAGTTACATTTTGGTCCCAAAGACTAAACTGTCTGCTGTATTTTATATATTTGAAGGATAGTATGCTTTATTTTCTTTAGCATGATCTATTGCAGCAATGTCTTCAGATCCTTTTTGACTTTTTTGCATGTTCTTTGTTATTTGTTCCAGTTATCAATAGATCTTTCAGATAGAAGACTGCCATTTAACTCCCTGCAGACCAGGCTTTTCTGCTTTGAAACACTTGAGCTTATTAACTTGGAAGATTCATAAGCTAACATCCATTCTAGCACATCTCTTGTACTTCGCTAGTACTTCTTTAATAGAAAATGAATCACATGTTCCATCCTTGTATTTTTTCTGAGCCTCAGTAAGTCCTTTCTTTATGTTTATTAATTGTATTTAGCTAATTGACATTGACATTTATTTTACTGAAAATGGGAAGTGTTTTATGTGACAACACAGCTGCTCATGCACTTTTCAGATTTTGCAGAGGAACAGCTCCTTAGACAGACATACTCTCTAATTCTGTGTAATCTATAGCTTTAAGGATAATCTCTTGTATGGTTCTCCAAAATAATTTAGACTGGGATTCATCTCCACTCAATAGATACCTACAACCAAAATCATCACCTTATAGTTACTTATAGTTGCTCTTGTAGTTACTGAAATTCTTGCGTAATCCATGTTTTTCATGAACAAATATGGACTCTGCTTAGCCTGGGATGAATTTCCCTCTGATTATCAAAAGAGTCTGCAATGTGCTTGCTCTTTAATGTCTGTGTTTGATCAGGTAAAGCTTATTTTAATTTCTTGCTAGTTTGCTTAGAATTGCAAAATGTTACAGAATGAATAGTGTCACTGATGGGACAGCGTATCTGCACCTCCTGATTCCTGGGTACAGAATGGGCTTAGAAGAGGATGGATTATCATCCTCCTCTGTCTTCAGGCTAAATTTCCCTCCACTCTTTTTCTCTCTTGTTGAACTTGGATTCTTATGTGTTTTCAGAGAGTACTTTGCTGCTTGTGTTTCCTGCTTCTCTTTCCCTTGCTCACATCTGACTTATTTTCAGACTCTGATCCACTACAGTGAACAAATTGTTTATCCAAAACCACACTGTGAGTGGTTGCTGCCCTTTTGTGTGAGTGCTGTTGATTACTCCTCCCCAAGTGCTGTGCCTCACCCTGCTGACATCAGAATGTCCCCCACTCGCCCTCCCAGCACATTTCTCCAATTTTCAAGGGGATTTTCATTACTAATCCTGTTGTCCAGTGGACTGGCAGTTCCTTCCAGCATAGTGTCATGTGTCAGAACAAACTACCATCCTTCATCCAGGTCCTCAGCAGTGGTGATTCCTACAAGACCTAAAAGGCCAACCTTTCCTGAACAGCATGGAATACATCCTACTTATGGTCCACAAGCCATTTTTTTCTCATAGTGAGAACCTTCATTGTACAGAGACTGAAAAACAGATGTTGTGGGATGGCAGCTGTGGGGCAGGGGGAGGCCAACATCTAAGATCAGTTTTGTCATGCTGGGGTGTAGTTGCTGCACCTAAGCCAAGGCCTTCCTGTACCTGTAAAGACCTGGAGAAAGTCTTTCCTGTACAACTCTAGTGCCAAATGCATCAGATGTTGGTTGTGGAATTTAATTTTGCACAGAGACGTTCCTGAAACAAGATAGGAAAATGAGGGTCATTAAATGGTAAAGCCCCAGCTGGTTGTTCCAGATCTGATCTCGGGCACAGGCACAATTAATCATTTTCATTTTGAATATTTCTATTCCACTTCAGTCTGGGAAAAGTCAAGTTATAACATGTTTCTAAATTACCATATTTTGACTTAGATCCACCTTTTAATAGGAAAGATATATTAAATAATGTGTCAAGTAGAAAAACATCATGTCATCCATAGGGCAAAGGAGGACTCAGAAAATGGGGCCTCCAGGAACACCCTACACTCTGGCTCTGCAATCTGCTAACTGGAAGCAAAATGTGATTCCTTTCTACAGAGAATATTTGTTACAAATATATTTATTTCTGAATACTGTGAATTTTTGAGAAGATAGTCTTCTAATTCAATTTTCTGGAAATCTTTTGGAATACTTTATTGACAAAAAATATCCTTGCATGTCTGAATTAGTTTAATTAAAAATGATGTAAATTGCCAATTCTAATAATAATTTAAATCAGTAAGTGGACAGCCTTGATTAAAATAATCTATTATAACCTTGTTTTCAATTTATGATCATGATTATTTTACCAAAGACAGCTTAGTCCTTTACTGGCAAAGAACCATTAAAACCTTTTGATTTGGGAAAGAATGTGTTTGTAGAATAAATTCAGCATTTTTCTGCTAATCAAGATATTTGTTAAACCATATGTGCTGGGATACAAAGACATACAGCTATACCTATAAAGATATATATATATATTTGGTGTGTGTCAGTAGGTAATAACTTAGCTTAACATATTCTTATTCTGATCTTTATGTCTCACATTTTCACGATGTAAGATGATGAATGATACATTTCCTTTCTGCTAGATGATTAATGTTTTATGTGCAATTTGTGTCAAATTATATTTTAATGGCAATAAAATTCAATTAAATGCACAGAAACATTTTAATGATTAATTTCATAAAGCAACCTTCAGTATGGTACATACATCAGAGGAAAAAGTTAATGAAAAATGTTTCATATTCAAAACATTATTTAATAAACACTTGAAATATTACCATTAATTAGTTAGCAAACCTTGCTATTTCTTGTCATCATGCCCTTTAAGATTTTAAAACTATTGGATCTCCTCTGCTCTGAGAATATAATTTTCCTAAACCAGAAAAAGAGAAAGTGTGCTACTTTTTGAAAAGAAAAATTATTGAACTGATAGTTGATTAAATTAATTTTGGAAAATTAATATTGGAACTTGGAAAAGATGCCAAAAACACTTTTAGAACTTCAGAAAATTCTTGTTTCAGCTCAGAAAGCAGTAACTTCAACCAATTCAGTAGTTTGCATTTCTATAAAAATTTAACCAGTAAAGATTTCACAGTCATAGAATAATTTTGATTGGAAAAGATGTTTAAGATCAGTGAGTCCATCCATTAACCCAGCAACTTCCATCACTAAACCATGTCCCCAGGTGCCACATCTGCAGATCTTTTTAATATCTCCAGGGATGGTGATTCCACCTCTTCCCTGGGCAGCCTGCTCCAGTGCTTTACAACCCTCTGTATAGAGAAAGTTTTGCCAATATCCAATCTAAATTTCTCCTGGTGCAAGTTGATACCATTTCTTCATGTCCTGATGCTTGTTACCTGGGGGAAAAGTACAACCCCTCACCAATTGCAATCTCCTTTCAGGCAGTTGTAGTGATAAGGTGCCTCCTGAACCTCCTTTTCTCCAGGATAAACACCCCCAGCTCCCTCAGCCTCTCCCCATCAGACTTTTGCTCCAGACCCTTCCCCAGTTCCATTACCCTTCTCTGGACATGCTCCAGCACCTCGGTGTCTTTCTTGCAGTGAGAGGCGCAGAACTGAACACAGGGTTTGAGCTGCAGTCTCACCAGTACTGAGTACATTTAATTTCAATGAATATAATTATATTTGTTTAGACTTCAGTACATATACTCATAATTTCAAATGGCTTATTTTGAGGCAAAGCACATGTCCCTGAAGAAAATCTAATTTAAATAATAACCATGTTTTATCTTCTTTATTAACACACAGACTTCAAGCAATTGAAAACAACAATTAAAATGAGGAGCATTAATTTAATTGAAGAAGAGCAGATTCACAGGTCATCTGTTAAAGAAGATATATGAAGAAAACAAAAATACTGCTGAGTGACACTAGACATCAAATGTTCCAGGTTAGACCCTCTAATGCAGGACCACCAGACATTTATTTGATTCTGAAAATAACTGTGGTAGATGAGTCCTTTTTCTTTAGTCTTGCTACAGCACATGGGGGTTTTTGGTCTGTTTTTGTTTGTGTGAATGCAGCTTCCCTGGGGAGCTTGGGATGTGGAGGGGGTGTGGGAAGGGGGCACACAGACCTGCCCCCAGCCTGCAAGTCTGGGCTCTGCCCTGCCTATATCCATCCAAGTGCCAAGGCAGAAGGATGTGAACAAATGTGGACTCACCAGCTAAGTGATTAGTCTGACCTGACAAGGATTATGATGAATGCAAGATTTTTGAATGTGTGTGTGTCCAGCTTAGTTTGGAGTCCAACAGCAACCAGGGAAATCACAGCGAAATTCAGAGCAGATCGACTTCCTACTCTGTCTGTTACTCAGGTTTGCAGCAGACATGGTTGGTCCTCCTGGAACACTGCGCTTATTTCACCTTAGCTTCAACCATACACATCTATCCCTTGTTTTTAGGCTCCCTGGATTAGCCTGGAGGCAGCTTACTTGGGTCCCTCTGGCCTGGAGAGAAGGCTCTGGGTGCATGTCTGTGCAAAAGCTGCGCATCCAGAATGTCCACGCTGCAAAGCAGAAATTCAAGGAAACTCAGCACTTCTGCTTACAACCTTGACTTCGGAAGTAGATTCAAGTGGGATTTTGCTTTGAGCATTTTAAAGTCCTGGTGAACATGCGGGCAGAGCGCAGCCCGAAATAGGTGTTGTCTGTTGCATGAATGTTTCTCTTATCGATGTAAATACTGTGTGAGTAAGTGGCAGGCATTTGCAGACATTTGCAGGTCACATTTGAATTCATTCTGGTGCTGAGGCAGAGATCTTGGAGCGGATCATCAACAAGACATTTCAAAACATACTGCCTACTCAACATAATATTAGATTAGACAAAAGCCTTTCAGTGAGCATCTTCTTTTGAGTGGGATGTGGGGAGGCTGATGTTTTTGTGGGCACCTCTTTATAAAGATGCTCTTTTTCTTGAAGGAATCAGGATTCCTGTTATACAGGTAGCAGAAAGAATTCTGATGAAGTAGAAATGATTAATTTTGATATTCTGCAAAGTCAAGGGTGTGGCCTTGTGCCATTCAGATCTGGAATTTTTGTTTGTTTTTAAGCAAAATGGAAATAATGTTGAAGGTGGAGGGGGTTGCTGTAGAAAAAAACATTTTGTTTTGTTTTGACAGGACAGTCTCCTGTCTCAAAACTCAGTTCTTCAAGCCAGAACAGAGCAGTGGACCAGAAGTATTCCTCAGGAATAGAAGAATTTACTGCATGGATGTTTTTAGAAGAAGTCAGGGTGATTTTTCTCTACATAGGAAACACAGGAGAATTTCTTCAAGTTATAACTTTGATTAGCACAGCTAAAGTTCAGTTTCACAATTGGAACCTTATTATACATTTATTTTGGGGCCCAGAAAGGGTGTATTTCTGTCTGACATCAAACAGAATGGTAAATACCAAGTTACCTCAGAGAAAATACAGAGAGCTGATTAAATGTCAAACAATCTAATAATTTGTTTTACTCTAATGTCACCAAAGCTGAAAAACCCCTATGTACAAGGGAAAAGGAGTGATCTCTATTTCTAACTACTTACTTTGCTTTTGTTATCAGCTATCTGGAAAGGGTGCAGAGTGATACCTGTATTTAATAGTCGGTGTGAAAGTGCAACCCTCATATTATGCCTGCAAAAATGAAAACCTTCTTTATAGGATTTTGGTTCAGATCTAGTTGTAACAGAGATCCTTTGGACTGTGAGCACTGGGGAAAGCAGAGCATAGCTTGATTGTGCTTTAGAGCTGATAGACATCTGAGGTCTGCCTGTTATTCTAAATAATATTTTATCTGACTCAACAGAATAATTGTAAGTCCTAGATTTTGGCAGAGAAATGTTTCTGGGGCTTTAGGGGATGCTGATTGCCCTCTTCAGATCTTCTGATGGATATTTCTGACCCTCCAGTCCCTCTGTTTATATTTAAAATGGTGGCAAATATAACTCCTTGCTGTAGCTCTGAACTTAGTAGTTGCAATTTTCTTTGGTTTTTGTTTCTGCACCTTATATTCTAATCTAATGGCTGGCTGAATGACATATGGAGCCTTCCAGGTTTCCATCCTGCTTAGCAGACTGGGAAAAAGTCTGTGTATTTCAGTAGTAATCTACTGGAGAAATCTATTTTAGATAAAACAATTACATCTTCCATTTGTTCTCTTTTTTTTCCCTTGAACTGGCATACAGTTCTTTCCAACTCTATAAAGGTGTTTTATTGCACTTACTAAAAATGTCAAGGATACTAAACAGCAATGCATAATTTACAATAGACTTTGTAGGTAATGGAGTTCTTACAGCCGCAGCTTCCTGAGAGTGTATTTATTACTATTTTACTACCTGCGGTAGTATCCAGGCTCAACTTCCAGTGTATTTGGTGAAAAAAATCCCACAAGGCAAGGAGGGATAGGAACTGCTGCTAAAAACAAGTGGGTGATTACTGGGCATTTGCCAGTTTACCTAAGATAAATGGATATTATTAACATTGTTGACCACATTGAAGTGCTTTAATTGTGCAGAAATGCAAGCAGGAAAACATTAAACTAAAGAAATAGGCTTGAATTAAAGTGTTGGGGTGCTGAAAAAAAGAAGTCATCCCACTCCTGCTAGATTAAAGTGACCTTGGTTATTGGTTAAGCAACAAAATGAAGATGTTTTCCTTCATTTTTAGTGTCTGGGTTCTTTTCAGGAGTTTGTGCTGGTTAGTAATGTAGTTCAAGTTTAGATGTAGAATAATCAGGGTGACATGATAATATGTTGATGTCAACTTGACAAAAGGAACTTGCGTAGGCACTAACGATGATGTTTTAATGTATTAAAGCAAGAGGTTAAGAAGTTCTTAGGAAATAAAAGCACAGAGGTAAAATAGCTTTCAAACTGTGTTTAAAGGGTAAGGTTTTCAGAACAATGTTTTTAAGTACCTGTGCCACACATCCTCTGCCAGGCTTTTGTTAAAGAAAGCTGTAGCTCCAATTTCACTCCCAAATAGCATTTTCTATCTCTGTATTGATTTTTGCTTAAGCAGCATGCAGAGGTCTGTTATCATTTTAGTGCGTTTGTAAAGGAATGAAATGAGCAAAAGCAACAAGTATTAATTTGGCCTTGTTTAGTTTTAATCTACTCTGGCAGTCAATACCTCACACTCTGTGTAATAGCCCTTTATTTACCACAGGAAATACCTTAAATGCTGAGACAGGAGTCAGGCTGAGTAGAGGAATATTGAGGAAATGTGTCCATGTTAGCAACTACCTGGGCTTGTGTTAGCCCCGAGCAAGCCAGCACACTGCTCTTTCACCATGGCTCACAGTCCAGGCACCGTCTCTTTTCTGAAACATGGTTCCAAGATTTGTCTTAAAATCCTGTTAGGAAGTGTCAGAGCAGGGAGTGGCGCCCACAGTGCAGGTGGCACAGCATCCAAATGGAAGGATCATGCTCTCCATTTCCTCTTGCATAGGATCTGAGGATCAGCAGGTATTTAGTCCCTCTTTGTATCATTTTCATTAGCTTTACTTGAAGAGCCCATAAGTACACATGGGACCACCTGAATGTATGATGCTAAGTGCTTTGGTGAGTGCTGGCATAATTGAGGCCCTTGACTGAAAATAGCATAGAAAGAAAAAGATTATATTAATATCCTGGAGTCATTAACTCTTGCACAACAGATTTCCTTCTTCCGTAAAAAATCCTGCATAGCAAAAATGTGCAAGGTAATCATGTGAGGTGAGGATTTTCTTTCTTCTTTTTAGTAACACTTCATTTTATATCTCTAGCTAGAGGCAATAACACGTAGCTATCAGCAATCAAATGGGGCCCAAATCCACCAGCAGAAGAGTGAGTTTTTCTAAGCGATCTATCTAGATTACTGTCACCAGTGCTGTGTGCTTCTGAAGAATGTCTTAAAACTGACATGCTCAGTTTCATGTCTGCTGCATTTCTACATAGGGCTCTGACAAACACTTGTCTGACTGGGAATAAAATTCCTTTGAAAACTGTTACCTGTGTAGACCTGCAAGACAGTATTGCCTTGGCTGGTAACAGGCCATAAGCTTTGTGCTGAATTTGCAAGGCTGCAGGACTGAGGTATGTCAGCTTTGCTTTGTCTGAACTCTTGCTGACCTGCCTGAGCTCTGTTTTAGTTGCTGTAGCTGTAACAGCAATTTTTCTAATTGACCAGGTGTCTACGGCTAATTTGTTCTACTTTTGTTTGTCTTTCTATTGTACCTACATAGCTTTATGGCTTTAGCATAATGATGTAGTATGGAGAAATGTAAGTCTGAGAGGAGAGCAGTGAAGTGGAGACACAGGACATAGAGGAACACAGGCAGGGGATGCAAAGAGTTGGGGAGCATGCTGGAACTGCAGACTTGATGTCTATAAACAGCTCACCCATGGCCAGTCAAAAGAAATGCAGACCTGGAGCTAGTCGAACCTGGTTTTATGGATAGAAAATGGACAAAGAACAAGTGTCTAATGCGTAAAAGTCTTGGTATACTGTGAATTTAGGTGTGATGTGGAACTGCAAAGAGATTAAAGAGCAAGGTATAAAAGCAAAATTCCACAAAATGCATTTTTTATTTTGCAAAGAAAATGAATATATTTCTTCCGCTGTAACCTGTTGTATTCTAGTGTGGAAAAGGCACCCTTGTCTCCAAGGGAGGAAGAGTAGTAAAATTGGTGTTGCTGGCTCATACGATATCTTTGGTTACATTAACATTCACTTTATTTCACATATTCACCAATTAATCAGCCAGTCTGCACAATCCCACAACCTACAGGAAGATTGTTCTTTACTCTTCAATTTAGTGATGGTATAATAAAAAAATCACGGCTTCCTGCAGTTGGGTTCCAAATGTGGACATTCATATTTCAGCACTCTTGCCACTGGAGTCCATGAGCGTCAGTAAATTATCAGTGTGAACCCTCCCCTCCCTGTTGAAGGATATTGCTCTGGATGTCAACTATCCATGATGTCCTTATATCTTGTTTCACATAATTTTTCTTCCTAAAACAAATGCAGCTGCATTTCCAAAGGCTGTTAACTTCACTGGCAGTGGTTCCCCTGCCAGAGATATGTGCTTCCCGAGTATTAATTCTCTTCAATTAAGCTTCCTGCATCATGCTGCATTGATCAGGCAATTAATTGATCGCTGAAGACTTCCCTGAAACAATGAGTCAGCTGTTTCTGTTCCCTGTGAGTTACTCACCCCCTGTTTTTTCAAACTCAATACAGCTCAGCAGTATGGCCGTCATTTGTAGTTTGGGGTAAACTGGCACACAGAGCCTTTGGTGCACAGAGCATTGTTGCTTGTCTTTGTTTCACAGCTCAAAGGACAGTGCAGCCTTATTTCTAACATCATGGAAAGCTAATGGATGGAGGGCAATAATTTGCTTTTTGTTTCTGTTTTTAAATAATGGAAAAATCAAGTGGCCGTTAGATGGGGTCTGGGACTGTATGCCTGATTGGTTGTGCTGTGTTGTGATGTTGTGAATACACATGCTTCATCTTCCCTACAGTTATATGAAAAGAGCATCTTGTTTCTCCTGATGCTGTGAGAATTTATTTCCCCTGCAGAAGCTATTTGTTTAAAGTGAAAACTTGAAGACTCCTTGGAAAAAAGAAACAGAATACAAAAAATGTAAGGCCACAGTTAAGTAGAATAATTGCACATTCAACCTTTGCCCTGTAAATCAGAACAAACTCCAAAGCATTCAAACACAGGATTTGCAGAGCTTGTACCTGGGAGGTATAACTTCTGGTGGCCAGACAAATTAGCATGTTGTGGTTTCTATTCTCTAGAGTTTCAAAGCAAATTTAAAATAACAGGGACTAGAATATAATATTTAAAGTAATAAAAACCTGAAGGGAATGTTGATTAAATAATGTAGTCCATTACATCCATAGTGTTTGAACAGTACAGCTTTCCAGAAGCCTGCTGCAGGTTGCAGCTTGTAGGAATCCTGTCATAGTGTTCTGAGGGTTATGGTTTGAACTGCTCCTGGGTTGGGGAAAGGGTAATGGAAACAGTGATATTCAGATCCGTGGTGGAGGCTACTCAGGCACACATAGAGAAGGAATTAATTCAACAGTGAAATCATACCAAAATTTAATCTCTGTTTGTTCCATCATGAGAAGAAGCTGAATGCTTGATCTCAGGGAAATGTCCATGCACAGGCATGCTTATTCCGATACTGGTACAAGCCTGTAGCTTTAGATGATGCTAATCCCAGGATTAATTTTTTTTTTTTAACAATGAATTCTGAATTGGAAATGTAAATATCAAGTGAATGCTACTTGCTTGGACAACATATTGATACAGAAACACGCCTGGCTGGCTCACTACAGAGTAAACACAGCTGTGGGATGAGTTGCGCTTAGTGAAACAGTGGAATGGACCACTGTAACTATAATTATCGTTTGAAAATATACTTATTTAAGCATTCATATGCTTTGTTTCTGGTTAGGATCAGGATGAAAGGAAGACGTTTTCTGACTTCTGTATGAACTTTCAAAGCTTTTCTTTCCAAAGCTATCTTGAGGAATTATGGCATGCTAGCTTTTCATTTTGTTTTGCTTTCAGAAGGCATTTTTATAAGCATTCTCATTCACAAAGACTTATTTTAGTTGCACTCAAATTCTAGATCTTTTGTGCACTATGTGTATGAAATATAGTCATAAGGGCTGTTCTTGATCTTGTCCTTCTGCTCTGCAAGAGTCAGGAAAAGTAATATTAGTGAGATTTTAAAGACAGAATCTGTCTGTGACAGAATCTGGTGACCTGTCAGACTTCTGTGAATGTGTGTATCCATTTTGATTTGAAGCAAATGATTTCTTCAAAAACCAAAGAGTGAAAGAGCTGGGTCCTGTGAGAGTAGTCATAGAATGTCTCAAGTTGTAAGTGACATCAAGTCCAGCTGCGGTACCATCCTGTGTGTCCCTACAGTGAAGTCCTTGACAAATGACTGTTATCCCTGCTTGTGCATGCATAATACAAGCTTCCCTTCTTTATGTTCTCCTGTTTATTCCTTGACATCCTCAGGGACTTCATTTGTGGCCATACACACATGAGTGACAGCAAGGTTGCCACTCTGGTTCTCCTGTAAAGAATGTATTAATATGTTATTGGCATATGACAGTTTAATCAGTCCTGTCTGTCCAGCCACGACCTTCACTTGTGACAACCTAATCTGAGAGAAGCAAAAGTGGTTTAAGAAATTACCTGTGTCAAACCA
The DNA here is from genome assembly GCF_009819885.2 of Catharus ustulatus. Lineage (NCBI taxonomy): Eukaryota > Metazoa > Chordata > Aves > Passeriformes > Turdidae > Catharus > Catharus ustulatus. Next base: position 35,246,887 of record NC_046222.1, on the reverse strand, counting down.
ACATTTCAACTTATGTTTGCTATTTTTTTCTATGACTATAGAATAGTTTATGTATTAACTAGAAAAGGCTGCTAAAATGCTTAGTGCAAGGATTGGCTCAGTTTTTGAAAGACTCACTCATCTTAATCTTGAATATTCCCAAAATTGCTTTTTGGACATCTTTTTATGCTTCGTTCAAACTTTCAGCTTGGTGATTTACCGACATAGCTCTGTGCTGTGTACAAGAGTATTTCTGGGCTGTCTGCTGACTAAACAATACTTAGATGATTCATAAGTTTGAAAGCTGTATTCCCCCTCCCAAAGAAGTGAAGCTTAGCCCACTTATTGACATCAGTGAGTTCCTGGATTGTACTAGTTACCTGCCACCCTCTGTGTTACTCATACTTGAACAGTGCAGCAGCCTCTGGGGCAGCTCATAGGTCCAAATAAAGAGATACAGGAGAATCATGAGGTACAGACAAGTTGTTTTTTTTCATTGTATCTTCATTTTCTGATTGCTCACAGATGCTTGTGAGTATCAACTGCCTCATGTGCACGTGTTTAAGGCCATTTTCCTCTACAGTTTCTGTGTTCTTGCTTCATAGTTCATGGTATGGTGGGCCTTCTTGTTGTCCTGTGATGTCCTGCTGACCCAAAAATGCTTTTGTTTTCCTTTGTTTTGCATTGAAATGTCAGTCAGAAACAATATGAGAACTGTGTTATAGCCAGACTCGTGTTTTCATAGGATAGCATGATGCTACGGGCCATGACAACCTGTGAAGAGGTTTGAAAGTAAGGGAGCTTGCTGAAATAGTGATGGAAGACTCATGGCTGGGGAAATTAAAGCAGGTGCAATGTTACCCATGCTGCCATTTGGAAGCTGTGCTTGCAGGGAAAGATTTTCCAGACAGCTCCTGGGCTTTGTCTTGGAAAGGGAGTTAATTGGGTTGCTCAAAGTAAACAGATGGGATGCAGTATTCAAGCTTGCTCCTTGGCTGTCAATTTCTTATTCAGCACTATCTGCCTATTAAGTTTAAATATTGGCAGAAAAAAGTCGATGAAGAACAAAGAGAGAACAAGTTAAAAAAACAAACCCAAACCCAAACAGAAATGGAAACAAAAATTGGCAATGGAATCACTCTCCGTGGTCCATGAGCAAGATAGTGACTCAGGAGAATTTGTTCATACATGACACATGAAAAAGATGCCCGAGGAGAAGGATCATGGGCTGCCAGAAAAAATGGCAGTAACTGAAATGATTGTCAGAGATAGTCTAGCCCAGAAAAGCATGAGGAAGAAATCCAGCCAAACTGTGATGGCAGTGTTTATAGCACACAAGAGTGCAGCTTGATCCATTTAGAGTAAACAAATTATTTTGGTCTCATCCTGGGAAAAAGACTCAATGGGCTTGATCCAATTAAAGTGGAAGCAGTGGAGCAGGAAGGACTGCAGCAGCAAGGGCAGTGGACTCTCCAAAGCTCTTCTCTTTCTTAGGTGAGGGGAGAAGGATGGATGTGGCTGGGTAGCTTACTTGTTACTGTCACTGTGGGGGAAAGAGAAGTGTGACATTAGGAAATTTAGGTCTCAAAAGGAACCAAGAATGAGATGAATGGACAGATGCAATAAAAGGAAATGACTAGTCCAGAGAGACCTTTTGCTTTGTAAATTTAAGAGGTTAGAGAGGCTGTTTAATGACCTCTTGGCATTTTGAATTCTGTGACCTCTTTACAGAAATAAGCATTTACCAACACTCCTTCAGTCTAAATATAACAAAAATGCAGCCAACTTCTCCAAGCTTGTTCATACAGCTTACTAATCCATCCTCAAGGCAGCCTGAGAAGAATAGTCTTTAGCTAACTGACTTTGCAGAGGAATTTTCAAATTTAGATTTTTTGAGAAGGTGTAAAAACCTTGGATGAACAGAGGAGTGCACAAAAGGTTAGCTTTAGAGCTCAGAGTAACTTCAGATTTGCAAATGGCATTGTCATTCTTGCAGAAGCCCTGGAGAGACAGGGGAAGAGCAATTAGTGAGAAGTTCATAGTAGGTGAGGAATAATTAGGAGCTGCTGAGAAATAGCTGATGAGGACATCTCAGAGAATGCCTGGGAAAAAGACTACTGCAGCTCATAAATGAGGTACACTCGTGGTCAGAGGTTGGAGTCCAGATATAGGGTCTTTTTTGCATCCATCAGTATTCCTCAACTCATACACCCTTCCTTGCTCCTGAACCCCAGTATCCCCAGTATCTCCTTTTCTGCTGAAGTTTTGTTACCTTTCTGGTTATAGTAGTACCTAAACCTGTTCTTCCCAGATGGGGCCCAGAGATGAGAGACAGCTGGACCCAGATGTCAGCAGAACATTAATGTTGTCCTGGTAGAAAGATTCTCAAGTTTGACTCTAAGTGCTGCCTGCTGTTTTGTTTGGGGGCTGGTCATTAAAAGACATGATGCCCTCACATGCACTCTTGACCTGGTATGAGGCTGCAGGGAGAAGGATGAAGCCCCAGCACTTTTCTCTCTAAACCCAGAGAGACATAATGTGTCACCCAATATGGTAAAAGGCAATATAAGCACAGGCAAAATACTAGATAGTTAGAATATGATCTCTGACTAGTTTTGAAATTAAATTCTAAACTGGTAGGTCGGCATACATGAGTATTTGAAGCTAGCACTTCAGAATTACTACTTCTAGGCGAGGTCCTATGGCTGTGGTAAAGTCTGGAGCCATTTTAACTCCTTAAAGCAGACCTTGTACATGGTGTCAGTATAATTGAGCCCAGGAAAGCCAAGGGTCAGTTTGTTGCAGAGGTGACACTGGGTGGGCGGGTGGGTCTACGCAGAGATACAGCTGAGCTGAGAACTGGGTGAGTGCGCTCTGTGGTTTTGTATTTGATACCTGCTCTGGCCTTGTCCCAGGGGCTGAATACCAGTCATGGTTTGAACACATTAGGGGTGTTCTTGGAGCAACGCATTGGGTTTTGTTTTCAGTAAAAACAGATCCTATTCATGCTCTTGACAGAGAAGCAAAGCGTGGTTCGGTGGGGATGGGCAGGAGAGTTGCCTCAAAAGTGCACTCCTGATCCCAGATAAACACAAGAGCAGATGTACCTGTGCCTCTGGTGCCCCTCTGTAAAAGGGAGAGGATGTCTTTTCTGCTTTCTGGCAATTAAAATAGGATAAGGCATTCTTAAGGAAGAAGGGAAATAAGACGAATAAAGTGGGGGATTTACATTTATTTTTATCAGTGGGAAGAAAACTGTTTTTCTTCTAGGCAACAACCCAAAGGAAATACCTATACCCATCTATCTTTATGATAGATGATCCTTCTATTTTCATTATACTTTAGTGAGGCAAGCCTATTAAAATGTGAAAATAAAGCCAAACAAATACACCATATCAAATAAAACACACCAATGCTTTTCTACTATTGAAACAGAAAAGTTTTTTATCCATGAGGCTACCTTGCTTTTCAAATTAAATGTCAAGTATCATGTCTCTGCCAGAACTCTGAGCTACAGAGCAAAGTTCAGATTCGTCAACTACAGATTTGTATTTATCTTAATGCTTATTACATATCAAATTACTGTGCTGTGACATGAATAAATATTGGATTTTAAAGTTATTCCATTCAGAGTTTTAGTGGAAGAAATTTGACTGCTTTAGTGCAGCTATTTGGCAGGCCAAAAAGGTCATGTATTTTAAGGGAACATTCATTTGAAAATATGGCCGTCCTCAGAGGAAAGTATTTATCTTCCCTAGTGAATCAGCACCTTTGTTGTTGAGGTGTTGCGTGTAGGATCCTGTGATTCAAACTGCAGTTCCACTCACAACACGGTTACAAGTAGGTGCTGGATTCCTTGTTCCTCCAGAAGGAGGAATTGCAGCACAAGGATGAGTGTTTGTAGCAACAACCTGATGCTCCTCTCAGAAAGATGAGAGCGCCCTGCTTGTGCCCAGTATGATAAGGATATCTGATTCCCTGTATTTGTCTCCTGCTTTCAAAGTGCAGACTTCAAAGGCAAAGAGCCATGTGGCTCAGAGCAAGTTGTGAGTGTCCACCAGACTGAGGAGGGGATGGCCTTGGCCCAGAACTAGCCATTGTCCGGGGTGGAGAGTGGAGGGGTCCCCACTATGGGTGTGGAATCAAGAATTGTGAGTTGACACCATAATCTATAACCCACAATCTTTGTTGCCTCTTCTCTTGAGAAAACTGTACTGTTGTATCTCTGCTGCTTATTCACAAATTACTGTTTAATTAAACAGTCTTAGCTCATTTGGCTTTGCTAGAGTTCCCTCTCCATTCCTAGACTTGTCCTACTAAGTATTAGCCTGTGGATCAAATTTTATGCTAAAATTAGTATGCTTCTATTTTTTTAAGGTAGGAGTGCAATGTAGAAAAAAATGGCTATTGCTATTTTCCCAAATTCCTTCCAGTTCACAGCCTGTTTTGATTAAGGTCTCCAGCAAGCCAAGGTAGATGTGAGCACAGAACGAGACAGTGTTATTTGTCAAAGGTCATTTAGAACTGTGAGTAAATGTGAGGAAACTGGTGTTTGCCTGCTGCTCACACTAACGAATTCTGCTGTTTCAGGTGGCCTGGACCATTTACATGGATATAGCCTTTCTTGGGGTGAGGATCTCATAGGACTTAAACTGGCCTTGGTTGTTTAACTTCTGATTTATATAAAACCACCTCTAAATTTGCATCTGTAAAAGACTGCTTTAATCCTGTTAGCTAATATTAAATTTTAAAACTTCATGTCAGGGGGTCATGGTTGTTTGGTAATACAGCCTTGGATAAAAATAGTATGACATTATTCCAACAATATTAATCTTAATGAGATGTGCAATCTTACCATGTGTGTATCAAGGACACCGTACTCATACGTTAACTTTATTGTGCCAGTTAATGCAATTAGTGTAGTGTTGCTAATGTAGTTAAAAGTTTTATCACTAATCATATAAGCTCCAATAGGATAAATATAAAGGGTTATTAATGCAGTAATTTATTATTAACAAGTAGAGAAGCAGCAGAGCAATAAACTTTGCCTTCCTGCTGTAATGCCTTTATATGTCATCACATTTTGGTTTTCATAGCATGACTGTCATTCCTTATACTGCTGGCTGCTGCTGGATTTTCTCTAATATTATTTAAAAGGAATTTGGCACCCATTTGAAGATCTCAGTGTCCCTCCGTCAGTTTTGTGGTGCATAATTTTTCTTTTGCTTTTTGTCTTTCCTTTTGACAGCTTCCAGCAGGTCTGACTCTTATCTGATCAGGATTCCTGTCTGTGAGAATGATCTTTAAATGCCTTCAGTTCAAGGACACTGTAGTGTCTCTTTCAACTAATATAAGGTACCAAAATAGGGAAACTTAATGAGATAGAACACCAAATTGATTGTCTCAGAAAGAGTACCTGAGAGGGTAGTTAAGATGATGTGTCAATCACTTTATCTTAACAGCTTGTACCATCATCATGTGACATTTCTACAGAATGGCATGAACTGCTTGGTGTCAAAGGACTCATATTTGAACCTTTGATTTAACTAGCAGACAAAAATCATTAAAGGGCAAGGACTGCTTTGCTTAGTGGAGAGGACACAGCTTGTGTGGTTTTAAGCAGTATAAAATTATTGATGCCCTAGTTTAAGGACACCTTTTAGCTGTCTTTAGTTTTATTTTTCCATCACAAGTGTTAGAATTTTGAGGACAGCCAGAACATGTTTTGATTCTACTGGGTCATTTGATGCCTGGGAGACAGACAAATATTCACAGAATAGCTACGAAGAGGCAATAAGCTGAAGTCCACTCATGTTTCATGATTCAACATGAATCATGATCCAGGTAAAAATCTGATTAGATGAGGTCTATCTTTAGATTTTTCATTGGACTCTGTCCTTCCAGAAACAATGACATGGGTTGCAGGAAATACAATGCATGTGTGAGGTGTGCGGGGCTATTGTCTTATCACAGACAATTCCTGCTTCAAACAAGAATGCTGGTAAGTAGCTCTTAGGAAGGAGTTTTAAGCCTTTGACTTTTTTCACTCTGTAACCATCCAGAATCCACATTTTGTATAAAATCTGCTGTGTAAGCAGCATGTAGGTTCTGCTTGTGGGATGAGAGTTTGAAAGAGGAGGGAAAGGGATTAGGAGGAGGTGATTTACTTTACACACTGCTGCATTGAGTACTATACCATGGATTAAGAAGAAACTCCCAACATTTAGGGGCAGTATGCAAAGAGAAGTAATTGTGGACACAAAAACATCTGCTCTAGGAACTTGGCACTGGCAAGCAGAATAAAATTAGCAAACTGTGTAAAACTGGAATAAGAGCTTCAAGAGTGAAGAGGTTCTTGAATTACATGTAAACTAGGGAAAAACCCTTCTGGTTGATTTTAAGGCAGACTTTGTGGTATTTTATAGGTCATATCATCTGGTTTCTTGGACTTGGTAAGCTATTTGGTCTTCAGTCCTATCTTTTTAATTGCTTTTAATAAGTTAATGAGAACAACGTCTAGCAGAGTCTCTGGGATTGGGACAAAAGTGGTGAATCTTGCACGGAGCCGTACACAACCTGTTCTTAAGAAGATACTAATTTTAGAATATGCTAGTTATTCTATATTGTGATTTTGCTGAAAATTTGTCAAAGATCAGTTTAGGCACTTTCTATGCTATCTAATAATGGCAGCAGTATAGGACTGAGTTATTGGAGAGCCCTCCATTCAGAAGGATCCCAAAACATCTATATGCTGCCATGCCTAATGAGAATCACAGGCTTGTCAGCCTTTCCAGTGAAATAGAGCTGTCAGATTCTCAGATGTAACCAAAGAGAGAGGAAGAGAGAGCAAGAGCTACCCAATGACATTTAAAATTCCTTTCAAGTATGCATACATAGTAAAATGCCAGCAGTGGGGTTAGACAAGTTCATAACAAGCCTCACAAATGGGTTACTCTAAATGAGAATGTAGAGGTCTCAATAATAAAACTCACACACCTGCTTCCTCAAAATTGAACATTTTAATTGAATTTTCTGCTCTTGTTTGTTCCTCTATGAATCTCTTTCTTCATCTCTCAGTTGTAGTTATGCCCCCAATCTCAATCTGAGCCATCTGTTCCACTTCTAATATTAACATCTTCTATCATATAATGTACTATACCCTGAGAAAAAAAGAAGAAAGATGATGACTTTCTCCTGGGAGGAAACCTTATATTTCACAAAAGGTTCAGCTGTCACTTTAAAACAACACCTTCCCACACACAAATATGCACCTGCCACATTAGAATATTATTAATAATGCAGCCTTATTGTGTTTGACAAGCTAAACAAAATTACCCAAAAACTGTGAAAGGGTCTGAGAAAGGTGAGAGCAAATCAATGTTTCTTTTCAAAATGATAACACCCAAACTGATCCACAATAGAAAGTAATTACATTTTAAATGAGCTATTCTAACTTAACTCCTTATACACATTGCAAATTTCTATTATTTTCCAATTACACAGCTATCTGTTTAAGCTCAGTGAAGTCTGCAGAGTTTTGTTAACTCTTCTTAGTCTCAGTCTAGAACTACAAATCCTTGTTCCTTCCATTCTGTGTTGTTATGGTCCTTCACTAGCTAATAGTCTCCACCCAACCTCCACCACTCTTAGTTTAATGCCATTGACAGGGGATTTGTGAGTTGGAGAAAGAGAGCAGAGTGGACTGGGGACAGAGCTCAATTTCACCTGTGTCTTAGTTTGGAGGACAGGTGTTTGCTAAGAAAGGCAGGAGCCTCTCTTTAGAATGGAGAATGTAAATTCTCTCCCTTTAAATTATTGGAATTTTGAAATTAACGGGTTTTTAGGCAAATATATGGGAATTAGGAATAACAGTTCTTTACTAAGAAAATTAAAATAGAAATACAGTACTACAGTGCCAATAGTTAAATAGAATCTTAGCTGTAGGCTGGAACAATGCGCTATTCCACACATGACAGCAATTTTCTAACTTCAGTCCATGAAGGCAACAGGAAAGGCAAATACAGAAAAAGTATACTTCAGATTCTTGGTCTCCTTCACTTCACAATGGCTTGTGATTGAAGATGAGATAGATGTTTGAAATCAGGGTTTGGGTTTTGAAGACACCAAGTCTTTTGGAAGGTGTTGCCTGAAACCTAAGCCATATCCAGGTCTCAACATCTTTTTTCTGGTCCTGCCTCACAGCTGGAGGAAAATACAAAGTGCTGCCTCAATGACTTAGATTTAATATGGTTCAACGTAAATACATGATTTGAAATATTTCCTTCTGGAACACAGAGTTTCCTCTGTGAGCTACGAAGTTACATTGATGCTCTTTCTGTGGGGAAGTAGTTATTCCATTCTTTATTGCATGGTTTTACCTGCCATACAGGATCATCTAGAGCTGAATAGCTATCAATTTGACCAGCAGGCTTGGGACAACGGAATACAGATATGTTTCTTGGATCCTATCGTAGTTCTAGCACCTAGATAAATGTTATCTATATAGAGGAAAAGAATACAATTATCTGCCACATTTGAAAAAAAGACGTGGAGTATATTTTCACAACTAATTCCTACACCAGGAGTATTTTAAATGCCTCCAAGGCTCTGGAAATCAGTGTTATGATTAGCTAAATGAAGTTACAGGTAATTTTATGACCTAACCCAGTAAGGCCTTATTGGAAAGTTTTTTATGTCAAAAGAAAGTCCCTCCGGAGTGTAAAAATAACTCACCGATTATTGAACAGAATACAGTAATTTCACAACCATAAGGCGCACCGGACTATAAGGCGCACCTGCCGGGAGTTGGCAAAATTCGCAACTTTGTAGATCAGATAAGGCGCACCGGACTATAGGGCGCACTTTTTTTTGCAGCGAGGCTCCGCCCCCAGCTCCCTCCGCGCGGTTGCTGGCCGAGGCCCCGCCTCAACCCGGCAGTCATTGGCCCCCGGGCCCGCCTGTACCTGGCAGGGGCGGTGCCGCGGGACCCCAGGCTCGCCTGCATCCGGCGGGGCTGGGGCATGGCTGCCACCCCTCCGTGCTGCCTCTCCGGGGCCGGGCTAGGGCCGCCGCCCCTCCGTGCTGCCTCTCCGGGGCCGGGCTATGGCCGCCGCCCCTCCGTGCTGCCTCTCCGGGGCCGGGCTATGGCCGCTGCCCCTCCGTGCTGCCTGCACGGGGCCGGGGGGTGCCTGTGGAGGGGCGGCTTCGCCTGCACGGGGCCCGGGCGTGCCTCTGGAGGGGCCGTCCCGCTTGCACGGGGCTGGGGGGTGCCTGTGGAGGGGCGGCTCCGCCTGCACGGGGCCGGGGGGTGCCTGTGGAGGGGCGGCTCCGCCTCCACGGGGTTGGTGGGTGCCTGTGGAGGGGCGGCTCCACCTGCACGAGGCCGGTGGGTGCCTGTGGAGGGGCGGCTCCGCCTCCACGGGGCTGGAGGGTGCCTGTGGAGGGGTGGCTCTGCCTCCACGAGGCCCGGGCGTGCCTCTGTAGGGGCCGTGCCGCCTCCACGGGGCCAGGGGGTGCCTGTGGAGGGGCAGCTCCACCTCCACGGGGCCGGGGGGTGCTTGTGGAGGGGCCGTCCCGCTTGCACGGGGCCGGGGGGTGCCTCTGGAGGGACGGCTCCGCCTCCACGGGGCCGGTGGGTGCCTGTGGAGGGGCGGCTTCGCCTCCACGGGGCCGGGGGGTGCTTCTAGAGGGGCCATCCCACCTGCACGGGGCCGGGGTGTGCCTCTGGAGGGACGGCTCCGCCTCCACGGGGCCGGTGGGTGCCTGTGTAGGGGCGGCTCCGCCTGCACGGGGCCCGGGCGTGCCTCTGGAGGGGTGGCTCCGCCTGCACAGGGCCCGGGCGTGCCTCTGGAGGGGCGGCTCCGCCTCCACAGGGCCGGGGCGTGCCCGCCCCTGCTCCGCCCCACCTCCACCTGGCAGCCATGGCCCTGCCGGCTCCCCCCGTGGCTCGCAGCTCGCACTTCCGGGTAGGCAATTTTTTTGAACTTTGTCCATCAGATAAGGCGCACCGGACTATAAGGCGCACTTCCAGGTTCCAGGGAAAATTTTAGTCAAAAGGGTGCGCCTTATAGTCGTGAAATTACTGTAATCAGAATTGCAGTGATATTTTAAAGAAAAAAGGCATCTTTAAATGTTCTCATCACATAGCCATGAACCATTGAGAGTGAAATTCAGGGATTTGGAACCAGAAAATGTTCTTCAATTTCATTATATCATCTATCAGTATTGTGGTCAGCCTGAAAATGTGCTCTTTATTTCCTTTTCATTTTGATTTGAAGTCCTTTCCCCAATTGTTTGGTCCTGCTGAGCCCAGCCTTTCATAATTCAATAATTACAGTCTCAAAAATGTCTTTAGAATATGTACAAGTTTTTTCTGTTAGTAGCTCTTGAAAACAATGCCCCAATATTTGGAAATATTACCACAGTCCCAGAAATTTAACCAATGTGGCACAGGAAAGAACAGGTCTGATAAACACAGAAAATGATGGTAAGAAAATGTGGAAGGTTTACTGGGTTTGATGATGAAATCCTGAAGGTTGTATCTGGTAATTTCCTATTCCAAATATGTTATTATTCTCAGGTGTGTTTTTATTGCAATCGTGTCTTAAGATGACGTGTTACTGTTCTTACTGTGTGTTTGCTTAAATATTAAATATGTTATAGAAGGACTTCTACAGAAATTAAGCCTCGGCTTTTGATGACTGGTTACAGATACCTGCTAGATCAGAGTTACGGACAGTAGGTAACAATACATTGTATCCAAACAAAGTAATTTGATCTTTCTTTTGAGGAAATATTGTTAGCACATACAGAAATATTTTCTGGCAATTGCTGCTTATAAAGCAAATTGGCAAACCCAAAAGAGACATACTTTGCACCAAAAGTATCTTAGAGTGAAACTAAATGTCTTAGTACTAAACGGAACAGTATCCCTTTATATAAATGAAAAATACCTAAGATTTGAGTAGGCATGATTTCTTAAGGGGCATTGTTCTGTTGACTGAGGACATGAGTTAACTTCTGAACAACAGAGCTATCCCATGGGCTGGACCAACAGCCCGTCTAATCTGAGATTCTTTTCCAGCTGGGGCTGGTACCAGATGTTTAGAGAGAAGAGCACAAGAACTAAGTAGTACACAATACTTTCCACCTTCCAGATATATTGTTCATGGATTTCCTGAGCTGGTGACTATTTTCAGACCATCTGCTTGCTGCACCCACTCTCCATGAATTAGTCTAGGGCTTTTAAATGCATTAGTGCCTTTCGTCTGTGCCTCCACAGCATCCTGTGGTAATGAGTTTCACAGTTTTATTATGCATGATGTGAAAAAGTAGTGTTGATGGAAAAAGGTATTTCCAGAGGGTGATTCATCCTTCCTGACTTAGCAGAGGATTAATTACCCTTTGAAGAGTCTCATCTTTCTGCATTGACATTAGAGCTTTAGTCAATTACTTCACACTAGACACACACATTTTGGATAACTACAGATAAGGGAGAGTTATCCCAATTTTAGGGTCAGTTTAATTAAATGCAATAACCTCTTTCAGTTAAACACCCTCAGCATAATATTTTTTCTGTAGATTTTGATGATAGGAAATATCGTAAAGTTTTCCACAAAGATGTACTTGAATGAAAAATTGCTACCTACCTTTGTAAGCTTGATGGCAAGGCTTTCCCTCTGCCAGTTTAAACTAATTAACTTCATGTGTAGATGAGGCCTAAAGGATCATTATAAGAAGAGGAACATTAGGTTTCATTATTTATCTTTTTTTATTGAAGGGCTTTGGCTAACGCATGTGGATGGTTAAATTATATGAACCGTGCCTTGAAACGGATGAACAAATTCTTGCTGTTCTATCAGTCAGTAGTTACTAAACAAATAATTTTTTAGAGAGAGAGAGAGAGAGAGACCCTCACTAGAATTTGGGAAGTGAGCCATATATTGTATATCAACTATATTAACAAAGGGGATGTTTTCCACATCCAAAAGATAAAAGTTTGTACTTTGGGACATGACAATGCATGCTACACTGATCACGTAGATATAAGGTTTTTAAACAAAGTAAGATTTAATGCTTTCTGTTCACCTATTACCTCAACAGGGTAATTAAATCATGTAAAACTTATTTTTAATAGCCCATGGCATAGACTGAAGAAATTATTTTGTAATGAATACATGTTTTAAACACTTGGGATAAGAAATCTAAATAAAATATGCATTTACACAATATTATGAAATCTTTATAGCTCTGAAATAGTTCTTATTTGGCAAAAGCACAGACAACTACTTGGCATTAACTAAGTTAGCTCCTGTAATTGTAATCAAGGGAAATCACCTCACTGGTACTCAATTTCTAACAATAAACTTCATAAAGCTTGTTAATGAAACACACCATTTCAGTCTTGCATTTTGGAATATAGTTCTTTTCCCAAAGAAATTATAAAATTGTAGGAAAAAACCCCAAACCAAATAAAATGCGCTTTTCATTTAAACTTGACTCACTCCCTTAGCTTTTTTAAGAAATGTCATAAAAACAGCGGCATTTTGCAACTAGACCTGCAGCAGATGAAATAAATGGTTAGGTCTTTAATGCAAACCCTGGTAGAGTTGGATTTCTTGCTCATTGGCAGTTGTCTGGTGTCCTTGTGCAAAAGAATGGTGCAGTCCAGATATACCTAAGTCATTTCCCAGCTATGATGGCCACTGGAAGCAGTAGGGCTGTCCTAGTAGTATGCCACAACATATAGCTAGGACAGATTACTGGTGGAACAGTAATACAGATAAACAGATAAACAGATAAATATACATCTGCAAAGCTGTGCCAAGATGGAGTCATTTCCAAGCAGAAACTTAATGGAAATTTATCTAGCAGAAACCTCACTAGTTTAAACCTTAGACAGTCTCCAAAGTCAAGCAGTAACTGAAGTGGATCTAATTTCTGTGTCAGTCATGATCCCAGGTTTCTCTGTGGCTGTTACATTTATCAAAAAGTCTTTAACGTTTTTATATTTCTTGTAAACATGGGGCAGTGGTAGTTTTCTGACACATAATGATGTTTTAAAACAAAAGAATGATAATTTTTAAAATACTGTGAAAATTACAGGGACTGCTGTAAGCCAAATGTATAGAATTAATTCTGAAATGGTGTCAATATTTGCTTCTGCACTGCCTAACTATCTTTCCTACTTTCTTATCCTGTTGGCAAGATTAACTTAGTTTTTAGAGCCTGGGCTGAGAGTAGATGCACAGGGTCTTGGCATTCACTTGCATGAGGTAATGATGTGCCTCATGAAAGTCAGTAATAGCTCTTTAATTGTAAGAGGAGTGTTCCATGAATCTCCAAGAAACAGTATTCTATGTTTACATAGAATGTTCTTGAAACAATTCTGTTTGTGCAATTTTGCTTCTGAGGGCAGCAATATAAATCAAAATTTCATTGTGTAAATAAAGTATTTTCTTATTAAAACAATGTTATTCAGAAAATTGCTGTTATAAACCATGATTTCTAGAACATCTGAATGAACTACTCTATAGGAAGACATTAGTTGAATTTTTATATATTTTATGCTTTTTGTAAGTACAATACATTCCATATATTTGCAGATATTTCAGTTTGAGGAGGGTGTTTGCCATGTACTTATTCCATACTGGTTAATTATTGATAGTTTTGATTAAAAATTCTAGCTGTGTGTATGCACTGTGTGACAGATAGGGAAATGCACATCTGACAAATGGTGAATCCTTATTTTTGTTTCCTGTTCAATTTTTAATTTTGGAATGAAAGTCAACAACATTCTGAGCTGTATCAGCAAGTAAATAGTGAGAGTGATCATCACCCAGTGCTCATTAGGAAACACATGGAGTTTTGAGTCCAGTGTTAGGTCTATCTGTACAGGAAATTGGTTGAACTTGCATGATGCCACCAAAATGATGAGGGGTTGCAGCACTTGCCCTGTCAAGAAAGACTGAGGGCCTGGGTCTCATTCAGCTTAGTGAAGAGGTGGCTTTGGAGGAGCCTAACAGCAGCCTGCTCATACCTCTAGAAAACAATGCAGAAAGGAAATTAATAGATAGTTGGTGAGATGGTAGGAAAGGATTTCAGTGTCGGGTCAGGTCCTCAGGTCTCAGGGCTGGGAGGCAGGAGACAGTCTATGCATCTTTACAGACTAAACTACAGTAATTTCACGAATACAAGCCGCACCAATTTGACCAAAATTTTGGTGGAAACCCGGAAGTGCGGCTAATATTCCGGGGCGGCTAATCTATTAACAAAATTCTAAAAGCTGCCAACACGGAAGTGAGAGCCCGCGGCAGCCCCAAGCCAAGCTGGAGCCCGGCCGGCCCCGGCAGAGGTGGGAAAGCCTGGCAGAGGCGGGGCCAGCAGTGTGGGGGGCGGGCGGCAGAGCCTAAGCCAGCAGGGCAGGGCAGGGGGGGCGGCAGAGCCTGAGCCAGCATGGCGGGGGAGCCCGGGAGAACTGGGGCTAGCAGTGCAGGGGAGCATGGCAGAAGCAGGAAGGCCGGCGGGTGGGGCTGCCTGGCAGCGGGGGAAGCCCAGCAGAATCGGGGCCAGCAGCGTGGGGGAGCCCGGCAGTGCGTGGGCATGCAGTGCCGGCCAGGGCGAGCAAACGCGGCGGCGGTGCAGACGGGAGGGGGCGGCCGGCGAGCCTGGCAGCGGCGGCAGTGCCTGGCCCGCCGCCAGGGCGACTACGTAAACAACGCAGCGGCGACGCGGCCGGCGTGCCTGCCAGCGGCGGCAGTGCCTGGCCCGCCGCCAGGGCGACTACGTAAACAACGCAGCGGCGACGCGGCCGGCGTGCCTGCCAGCGGCGGCAGTGCCTGGCCCGCCGCCAGGGCGACTACGTAAACAACGCAGCGGCGACGCGGCCGGCGTGCCTGCCAGCGGCGGCAGTGCCTGGCCCGCCGCCAGGGCGACTACGTAAACAACGCAGCGGCGACGCGGCCGGCGTGCCTGCCAGCGGCGGCAGTGCCTGGCCCGCCGCCAGGGCGACTACGTAAACAACGCAGCGGCGACGCGGCCGGCGTGCCTGCCAGCGGCGGCAGTGCCTGGCCCGCCGCCAGGGCGACTACGTAAACAACGCAGCGGCGACGCGGCCGGCGTGCCTGCCAGCGGCGGCAGTGCCTGGCCCGCCGCCAGGGCGACTACGTAAACAACGCAGCGGCGACGCGGCCGGCGTGCCTGCCAGCGGCGGCAGTGCCTGGCCCGCCGCCAGGGCGACTACGTAAACAACGCAGCGGCGACGCGGCCGGCGTGCCTGCCAGCGGCGGCGGCGGCAGCCCGCCGGCAGGGCTAGGGAACGCGGCGCGGCCAGCGAGCCGGTCGGCGGCAGGCCGCCAACAGGGCTAGGGAACGCGGCGGCGGCCAGCGAGCCGGGCGGCGGCAGGCCGCCGGCAGGGCTAGGGAACGCGGCGGCGGCCAGCGAGCCGGGCGGCGGCAGGCCGCCGGCAGGGCTAGGGAACGCGGCGGCGGCCAGCGAGCCGGGCGGCGGCAGGCCGCCGGCAGGGCTAGGGAACGCGGCGGCGGCCAGCGAGCCGGGCGGCGGCAGGCCGCCGGCAGGGCTAGGGAACGCGGCGGCGGCCAGCGAGCCGGGCGGCGGCAGGCCGCCGGCAGGGCTAGGGAACGCGGCGGCGGCCAGCGAGCCGGGCGGCGGCAGGCCGCCGGCAGGGCTAGGGAACGCGGCGGCGGCCAGCGAGCCGGGCGGCGGCAGGCCGCCGACAGGGCTAGGGAACGCGGCAGCGGGGCGGTGCTGACGGGAGAGGGGGGCCAGCGAGCCCGGCGGCGGCGGCAGCACCACCCGGCCAGCCCCGCCGAGCCGTGGCGCTGAGCTGGGCTACCCGGCCCCGTCGGCAACCATGAGCGGGCCGAGCCTTCCTGGCCCCGCCCCGAGCCAGTAAACCCCGCTATGCCGCGATCCTGTTACTAATTGGCCAATTTGTGAAAGCTGCGCACGGATTCTCGCGACGAACGAAAGTGCGGCTAATATTCCGGGTGCGGCTTATCTATTGACAAAGACAGCAACATTGTCGAGGCACCGGAAGTGCGGCTTATAATCCGTGCGGCTTGTATTCGTGAAACTACTGTATATTTTTTTTGTGGTTGCTTCCTAAGTCAGTGACTGTGATGTTCCGGGGTGCAGATTCATAAGGCACAACTTCAGGAAACTTCTGTGAATATCCTAGAGTGCTGATGTATGACTGGATGTATCAAACATTGCCCAGGCAAATTCTGTACTGGAAGAAATTCTACTAAAGGAATTCCAATGAAGTTAGTTCAGCAGATGGTTTGGTATTTCGCAAGGGTGTTTCCTTGCTAGAGTGTTTGTGGAAGTGAAGAGAAAGGAGCTGATGGTAAGATTTGTTGTCAGTGCTTGGATGTGCTATGTGGTGTTAAGGTCAAGTTCTGGGGAGCACCAAGTACATTCTGCCAGGCCCAAAAATGCCAGGATCTCACTGAATTCTGATTATATTGTCTGAATTTAAAGTGACATATGTGCATGCCAGATGTTTGTGCATTCCAGACATGCATAGACCACACAGTTTATTTGTCTTGCTCTATCAGTATGCTTGTGACAATTCTCCACATCCATTTATATTGATATATTCAGCTATTGACAAAGGGCTCTGAGCAGCCTATAGGAGCAGGTTTGTCTTCCAGGCCTGTGGGATGGGTGTCAGGGTTTGAGACTGAAGTGGCAGCAGACTAAAGAGGCTTGAATACCCAAAACACTTTTAGTTACAGGTGGGACCTCTGCCCTGTGAGGAAAGGCTCAGAGAATCAGGGTTTTTCAGCCTGGAGAAGAGAAAGCTCCAGGGAGACCTTATTACAGCCTTTCACTACCTAAAAGGGATCTTAAAATAAAGGTGGGGATAGACATTTCATCCTGTTGTGGTAGGATAAGGGGTACTGGTTTTAAGGCTAGATAGAAGGAAGAACCTTTTTGCAATGGGAGCAGCAAAACACTAGAACAGATTGCTCAGAGTTGTGACCACCCCATCCCTGGAAACATTCAAGGACAGGTTGAATGGGGCTCTGATCTAGTGAGAGGTGCTCTAGTGGAAGGTGTTCCTGCCCACAGCAGGGGGATTTGAATTAGATGATGTTAAAGGTTCCCTTCCAACCCAAATTATTCTATGGTCTATTTGTGTTAGTGTGTAACACAGCATCATCCTCCCACAGGAGACACTGTGGTGCATTACCAGACTGGGGAGGGGCAGGGGACACTTCTCCAGGAGACTTCAGGCCACGGCTCAGGGAGTCTCTGCCCACTTCTCTCAGTTACGGGATTGGGGAGGGAGGGGTGTCTTCCATTCTGACTCTCTCAGCTTCTTACAGCTGCTGGCTGTTGCCTCCTGGGGCTCAGGGCTCACCCTCCTGGAAGGTTCTCTCCACACAGCCACAAACAGCTTTGTTACCAGGGTGAGACTGGAGGGTCCAAGCTGAGCAGCCCCAACAACTACCATTAAAACCTACCCATTCAACTACCATTATAACTTCCTGGGTTTTTGGGTGTGATCTTCCAATAAGAAATTAAATTCTGAGCACAGGGAGCAGCAAATAAGAACATTTAGGTATCATATATATATAATAATGAGCCACAAAACTGTGATGCAAGATTCTTTCAGAATGGCCTTAAGGCTCAACTCTTCAAGAGCAGCAAAGGTCTTTCTGTTTTCTGTGTATCCATCTGTCATTTCTCCCTGAGTCTGTCCTCCTTCTTCAATGCCAAGCTGCTTTGGATAATTTGTCCCAATTAATTAGATCCCAGAGCTGTTTTCAAAAGCCTGTATCATTCAATTCCCATGCTGTTGACTACCTATTAAATGACATAATTTAGGATCCTATAAGGGAAATCAAGCACTTACTTTTTGTCTATGGTCATAGCACACCAAAGAGCTGGTATTTACATGAAGCCATTTGAACTGCTAATGCAAATAATTAACTCCAGCCTGCATACTCCATTCAAATTGCTCAGTGAACCCCACACTGACTCATGAAATGAAACTGGAAGCTTTTTTTTTAATGAATCTTTCTTTGGCACTGATTAAAACTGTGATTTACTCTTTTGTCTGTATTTCCCTTAATTTGAAGTATAACTAGAGGAGGTCTATTATTGCCAATCCTTTTCTGTGACACCAAACTTTTTTGCTGGTTTTTTTCTGTAATTCTTTAGGAGACTACATAACTTTTAACAAGGCTTCCCAACCTCCTTTTTGTGCCCAATAACACCAGCTGCCTTCTCGCGTCTCTAATGAATGTATCTTCCTCGTCTCACTCCACCACCTCATCACTTTCATTGTGTTCCCCTCTTTGACAGGTGGTCTTGTGGGTATAACGGCATCATTAAATAGCTCTAAAACTGCTACTAAGGAAATGGTTATCAGTGAATCAGAATACCTTCGCTGCTGTAGCTGAACGAACAACTTCCAGTGTTTGCTGAATTCAACTGTTTCTCCTCTGCTTGATCTCATCCATCAGGTTCACAGGTCAGGATAGAGTTTCATTTCCTATATAAAGAGATTTAGGTCCATCTGAAATATTTGGGGCTGCCCTTAGCCCCATTCTCCCCCCACACCCTCCCTCCTACTGCTGCCATGTTAACAGAAGGTTTCCAGGTAACTCACATCCCAGATAAACACAAGTAGGGCATACACAGTACCCTGGAGCACCTAACGTGGCATTGTGAGCCTATCTTCATGTGACTGAGTCAAGCAGTGAAAATAAAAACCCAGGTCATAATTCAGTCATCCTTCAGGAATTCATCAGAAAAAAGAAGAGGAAAAACGAAGCCACATCCAAGGAACACAGAAACCTGTACAGAATAAGGTATTTATTTCTCCACTGGACTGTGAAGTGCATTCGCACAAAGCATACAAAGGATTCTTCTGGACTGTTTTTTCAGTGTGCAGATTTAGTTTGAGAGAGAGAATCTTAAGATGCCTGGTTAAAAAAAGGTCAGGAATACATCAACCTGGAATGTTATTTAAGCATGCTCTATTTAATTGAAAAATTTTAATGGTAGTGAATAAAGTGCAAAAATCAGCCAGTGATGTGGGAACTCTCTTAGCAAAAATAATCCCTGATGCAGCATTTGTTTAAGATGAGCCCTGACACTCAAAAAAGAGACAGAATAAACCTTTTTCACTAATTTGAAAGCCTGATTAACTGCTCTTAGCAATGATTGTGACCTGAAAGGCCAAGTTCAAGTATGCAGAGGGCACAGTGCCATCCCTTTCTCCCATTACCTAATGGTGGAAGTACTGCTCTCATCTCTGGGTAGGGTCAAATTAGAAGTCCACCACAGGAAACAAAATAACCACTATAACTGATCCCTGGGTGAAGACTGGCCTGCATAGATTTGAGTTTTGTTCAATTTGTAGTCGAACGGCAGCAGACAGCCACTGACATTCTGAGGTTTTGCTGTGGACATTACTGCTGGGCATGATCCACTGGTGGCTGCTGAATAATGTTTGACATTTCCATTTTGCAGTTCACAGAACTATGACACCTTGTGTCAATGCAAATAAACCTGTCACAGTCTGATACTGTATTTGAAGCAGTGGATTGAAAATTTACTGTGTGACTTATCTGAATATAAATTGTGCATTTATTTACCCCAAACCATGGACTTGCAATTAGTCAATACATATTCATAAAATATAGGTTAGGTAAATTAACACTTGCCTATTGTAAATTATAGCCATGAATAATTTCTGGTGGCCAGAAAGTCGAAAATGCAGTTAATTTTGAAGTGGATTTGATGCATTGCATTATTTAACCATTCCCTGAATAATTTCAAGCCATGAATTTAGTTACAACATGAAGTATTGCTGACATGCTGAAGAAATTTGCTAGAAAAACAGCCTTTCCCTTCCATATATTGATGCTTTTTTGCATGTATGTTTTAATTGACCAGTTCTGAAATAAAGTTATTCAATTTTGCGCCATCCAATCAGCCTTACTTTTTTTTATAGTGAGATCTATACCCTCCATAAATTCCTGATATGTTTATCCGTGCTACTTGGCTTCTTGCCTTATGAGTTAGAGTATAATGTATTATGTATAATCTAGGTTAATACTGCCTTGCATTTCTCCCACCAGGTTAAGTTATGCTTTCCCATCCTGTTGAATAACAGTTTTGAAATGTAAGGAAATGGTGGCTTCTGGGAGAAAGGATTTCACACTTTGGCTACAGGCTGCAAGGAAGGTATTTGAAACCTTTCTTTCCCTGATTTAAATCTCCACCTGAACTTGCCTCTTGGCTGATTGCCTTGTCCCTGGACTACTGGACATAAATGTGGCCAATGCATGGTCTCCAAAATTGGTCAGTAGCTCTTGCTGATGGAGAAGTGTAGAAACTGGGTATTTTGCAGGGCTCTCTCTTCAGTGCATGTCTCAGTTTTCAGTAATATGCAGCAAAGACACTTCCTTAGCCAAAGTGTTTTCCTCTACGTTTATAGATTTTATTGCCTTTTCATTCTATCTGAGGATGTTTCCTCTGCTCTTTCTCCTTGATATTTACTGTCAGTTAAATTTCAGCCCTGAGTGGCCTTTTTGAAAGTTTCACTGAGTTCTTGTTTATAGGTGAAGTGCTTCTGTGTTTGTAAATTGGAATTTCTGAGTGGAAATCTGCTGCTGAAAACCCCTAAAGACCAGCTCCAGTACAGAAAATGTGGAATATGTGTGGAAATATGGGGGGCGATGTGGATTTCTCCATGGATAGTGCATCACAGGCAAGGCCCAAACTTCAGAAATTATCACTCCACTGCCAAAAAAAATATGGTATGATAATGAGGTTCTACAGCCTCTTTCTAAGTAATATATTATTTTTCAAGCAGCTACTTAGGTGTTGAAATTAATACAGGTCAGTGAGGTGGTATTCAGCCTAAATAATGGTTCACTTCAACCACTAGAAGTATGAAGAGAGGACAGGATAAGGCTGACTGTAATTTGTACAACTAAACCATGAAATTGCAGTTTCTTGTGGTGAACATTAATGGATGTGTCCTTCTGGGAATACAGAAGTGTGGAATTTTAAAGCAGGTTCATGCCAAGCAGGAATATTCCACTTTCTTGGCCTGCACTGAGCAAACAGTGTCCAACATAGGGTGAAATATTTTCTCTTTTCTTCTCAGAACTGACTTTTAAAATTAAGGGGGAAGAATAAAGTGCTTTTGTGATTTTATGTCTCTCAACCACATAATTTGTCTTCTACGGAAAGCTTGAAGAATATGGAACTACTCTTTGCTCAGAGGTTATAGGGTCTATCTTATCTCTTAGGTCATACAAAAATTTTACATGGAGTAATGAATATTCATCTGTCTGTAATAGCAAATAAGGGAATGTGAGGTGATTAACTTGTGGTATTTTTGAGTTGTTGGTGTTTTCAGCAATACTTCCTCATGTGTTTAAAGGTGCCTGGGTCTCAAACAAATCCCTGCTCAGATATTTAAATATCCACTTGCTTTAGAAGAAACCTAAAAGAAAAGCATACATGTTTTTCAATCTTTATTGTGTTTAAAGTATATTCCCAGCATGCTGGTTCTCATGGAGAAATGCTACTGGAAATCACTCATATGACTTTTGATGTTGCCCTGCCAGTGGGTACAGATATGTAAGGGGGAGTGTTCCAGGACTACTGAAAGGTGCCTTTTGCTATCCTGTGTAGAAGGTTAGACCTGCTTTTCCTGGCTCCCTCGGACAGTATGGGACTGTTTCCTTGTGTCTGGGATGGTGACGCTACTCAGCAGAGGTAACTGAATGAAGCCCAGTGGGATGATTCTGTCATCTGTCTCATTGCCTCACCTGTCCCTGCTCTCTTGCTGTTTTCTCTCTGTTCCTGCTTTCCTGGACATTTGCAGAACAGAGCAGAAAACATTTCTGAAGATTTCAACCCTGCTCATCTTTATTAACTATGGTGTAAAGTCGTGCCTAGGGTCAAGGAGCAGTGGTGTGACAAAAAGGCTGGAAACCTAGGATCAGTATGGGAGCTTTGGTGTGGAAGCATCACTCACTTCCATATTGTAGAAATCTCCCCACCTAGGACTTCCTTTGACTCAAAATAAAATGTACCTGAAGCTGGTAGTTGAATGTTGTATTTAATTTCATTCTTCTGATTGACATCAATTCTTGAAATAAAATTATCTTGAAACAAAATGTCATAAGGTTACATTTATGAATTGGGAAACTACATTCTAAACAAAGAAATCACACTATTAAAAAGTGTTACAGAAATAAAATTCATGCTTTCTGGAGTACGGTTTTGAAATAGTTTTGTGCTTAGGAAACTGAGTTTTAAAAAATGAATTTACTGTTTTTTGAAAAATACTGATAGGAAAAGTCTCTGTCTCTCTCAATGAAATGAAAGTAATGCTGCTCCTGCTCAAAGTGAGCCATATTCTCTATACTGAAAGTAATGGCATTTTCCTCAGCTTGTAAATTACACCAAATAAAACAGGCAGAACATTCCTAGTTAAAGAAGTACAGTAATTTCATGATTACAAGCCGCACTGACTATAAGCCGCATTTCTGGGTGTTGGCAAACATTTCATTCTTTGTCCATACACAAGCCACACCCAATTATAAGCCACTCTGTCGTTCGCAGCGAGGACCTGCGTGCAACTAAGTTGCCAAATAGTAACAGAATCGTGGGATGGCGGGGTTTACTGGCTCTGCTCGGGTGTGAAGGCTTGGGGCTGCCGACAGGGCCAGGTGGCCCAGCTGGACACTGCCGCTTGGCGGGGCCGCTCAGGGATGGCTGCTGCCGGGCTCGCTTGCCCTGGCCCAGCGCTGCACCGCGGTGGCAGTGGGGCACGGAGCCCGCCAGCACCCATGGCGGTGGCAGGCAGATGAGGATGGGAGCCCCCCGCCTTCCCCCTGGGCCGCAGGGATGGTAGCACAGGGCCCCCCGTCTTCTCCCCTGGGCTGCACTGCCTGAAGGAGGGAGTCCCCCGCCTTTCCCCGCCTTTCCCCACCTTTCCCCGCCTTTCCCCTCCTTTCCCCTCCTCCCCCCTCCTCCCCCGCGCTGCTGGCACTGAGCCAGCTCCACCCACCATGAAACAGAGTAACCAATTTGTAACAATTGTGAAAAGCCGGGTTTTACTGGCAGTTGCTCGATTCGGCACCTCGGTTTGCACTTCCAGTGTTGGAAATGTCAGAAAATTATTCACATATTAGCCTCCCCTGAGTGTAAGCCACATTTCCGGGGTGGGAGCAAAACTTTAGTCAAAACAGGGCGGCTTGTAATCATGAAATTACTGTAATCCCATCTGTAGAGGGCAGTGCAAAATGGGTGACGGCATTTTAGCTGCCAAAGACAAATTTCTACTCCTCTCCCCTTGCTCTCTCTCCCTCTCTTTGTATTTGAAGACCAATGTGTCGAGTGTTCCCCTTTACAGATTATAACATGAGACATGAGGTTTTAGTTCCTTTCCCAAGGAGCCAAGAATTCACAGCCTTTTATGTTTTGCAGCTCTCTGGCAGAGGTTCAGGTTAAAACACACATAAAGCACAGGTCAGCCACCAAGTAGACAGCTGTATCTATAACTCCAGAGTGCATTTTGTCTTCAAGATGCATCTGATACTAGTGCTTTTGAAGAAAACCGCCTGTTCATCCCCTTTACTGTACTTTATTCACAGCAGAGTAGACTGGAAGTGCACAAATTGGATTTCTTTGGCATGAAAGTGACCACAAGATGTGCTCCAGGATTGCCTCAAATGCACTCCAACTGTTAATGAACCTTCAGTTCACAGGAGCAGATTAGAGCTAGGCTGATGTAAGTCTCCCTGACAACTCGTGTGTGAGTGATGGTCCTTACCAACACCTGTGTCTCTCCAGATTTCTACCCTTGGATCACTCTCTAATGTAGACTTTTTTTCCTGCGCAGGAGGAGGAAATGGGTGGACTGTTAGGTTATTTTGCTATTCACTTTTTCACATGTTCCCAGGGATCTGGCAGTCTGGCTCTTACTCACAACAATCTGGCTCTTCCTCCCCAGCTTCCATCTCCAGCTGCGGTCCTCAGGCAGCTCCCTGCACAGAACTGGCTCGAGTGATAGCTCGGATTTATAATTCTATCAGGCAAACAGACAAAGCAGCTGTGACCACATCTGACTAAGGCATAGATGAGGGAAAGCAGATAATGTTTAAGTCATGGGTGATGGCATGGGAACACAGACCTGACTCCCTGTTAAAAAATCTCTCTTAGGGGCTTAAGGTGCTCATCCAATTTCTTACCTGATTTTTGTCTTTGCCTGAGTGCAGATAAATGCACAAAGATAAGGAAGAGAACAAATCACTTGCAGGTGGCCACGAATTTTATTCTCCACTAATGCTACCTGCCTTGATGGGGAGTGGGCGGACTCTGTCTGGGGCTTTCTTTGGAGCCTGCTCACAAGTTAGTGCAGAATTTCCCTGCCTATGCAAAACCTCCACAAGAACCTTACAATAGTTTCACAGAACTTTATATTCTAAAATCTTTTATTTCTGCTTTTGACTGTAGTCTGATAATGGTGATCTGTACAGCCGGTAAGGTGGATCTCATATCATGCCCTGTGGAAAGATGCACTGCACGTAGAGGGCTGCTCCTCCTGAAATTTGTAGGGGAGGTGTGCTCTCCACTGAATCCTTAGATCTTGAATTTGTTTCTTTCACGCAGCCTCCAGATCCAGATTATGCTCCAGAGTATGCAATAGAACAACAACTTTTCTGGATTTGTTTCCAAGGAGAATGATAGAATAAAAAATTACTTCTTTTCTGACAGCTGCTTCTAATCATAATATTATGGGCATTTTTAGAAATAAACAATTGTTTACAGAAGACAAACCTGCAACTCTGTAATGATGTCCTGTTGCTGACTTCTGAAGTGTTTTTGATCTTAAAAAGAATTGGATGCTTTAAAGAAGCAATTTTGAAGGATAAAAGAATAAATTTAAGTTTATTTTCTGGGCTTTAAAAGAACATAACCTGTTGTAACCCAATACCCTACTGTTTTGGGAATGGTATGTCCCTTTAGCCCTGTGACCCCTGCAGGACCGGTGGACTGGCCCCTGCGGTGGGATTGGCCAGAGGCCAAGGCTGACCCCTCCCCTTTCCTGACCCAGAGAAAAACCCTGAGCCCACGTGTGGCCTCTCTCTTTATCCCCATCTCTCGCTCTGACCACATGGAAGCCTAAGAATAAAGCAGAATACCAACCCTGGGAGAAAGAGCCTCTAATGTCTTACTGTTCTACATGAAACAGCATCCACGGCCAGCTCTGCAAGGTATTTGGGGGGCAGGCCCTAGGGTGCAGTTTCAATAACCTACTGGTAATTCCAGGAGAATTACCCAGGAAAATGGCAAATGAAAGTGCAGGAATTTCCACTTTCTTAAGTAGCTATGTTATACCTGCAATGGTAAAAGAAGTGGATTTTCTGTTAATATTGAATATTGAATGAGATGATATGTTCAGCAAAAAGTCAGAAGAGCAGAGGTATGATTTCAGGCAATCATAAACAGATTTTCACACATTGTGGGTTAAATTGTTGGGAGAATTTATGAAGAATTTTTTTAGGAGACAAAGTGTTTGCTTTAGATTGCAGCTTGTTCCCTTCAGCACTGGTTTCAAGTAACACAAGAGGGGTTCTGGCCTTAAACTTTACTGAAAATTGTATGACAGAGGTAATACAAATAGAACACATGTTGTTCAGAAAGATGGAATGGTATACATTACATATGTAACTTAATTTCATTTGCTTTGGCAAAACCTGAAATCATTGTGGTTTTCATTTTATTCAGTGAGAAATATATTTATTTACCATTTTGTGAGACCTCTATTTCCAAAAATCTTCCTAACCCCTTCAGATTTATAAACTCAGGGTAGTAAAATGGATTTTACCCTTCTGCTGAAAGCCCTTGTTTTAATTTCTGCTCCTTACTTAACAGTCTGCCAACCACTCTTTCACTTGTGACCTCTGAGATAATGAATCATAGAATCTCTGCAGTTGGAAGTGGTGACCTCCAGACATGCCTGGTTGAACCCCCCTGCTCAAAGCAGGGTCAGTCGGAGCAGGGTAGGGACTCCACAATCTCTCTGGGTATTTAATTCCAGTGTTTGACCATCTCCACAGTGAAATTGGGTTCTTATAATGTTTGAATGGAATTTTCTGTGGTTTAGATGATGTCCATTGCTTCTCATACTGTTGCTGGGTACCTTGGAGAAGAGTCTGGCAAAGGTCAATGTGCAGTGCAGAGGATCTTGCACGCAGAGACAGAAAATCTTTCTAACCCGGTCTATCGTTCTCTCCTCTCCTTAGCTCTTCCCCTTCCCAGAAGGCAGCCCAGCAAGGGTCTCTCTCAGTGCTTGGACATCACTTCTTTTCCTTCTTCCTTATTTTAGTGGGAACATGTGTCTTTGGTCCCTTCTATGTGGAGGTGCTGAAAGTCAGAAAGGAGGCTCAGAAAGAAGCTTATGGTCAATGTTCATCCTATTTGTCTTCTGCATGCATAAACTGTGCTCCTTTTCTTATTCCTCCTTCCTGATGTCCATTGAAATAGTGACTTCCGATGGTACAAAAATAATCTGACATGTTTCTTTCCCTACTGTGTATTTCATGTATTCTATAATAGATATTGTTTTTTTCTGAAAATTACTATTTGTGAACAAGAAGAGTCTAAATCAAAATGTAGCCATAGAACAGTTTTGGAGGGATCTTCAACGTCTTTTGCTACTCTTAATTTCAGAGGGACTATTGCAGCAATCCTATAAAGGTTACATCTATGCTGCTAGGAAGCTTCTCCAGAGGATATTTCCCAGTGTCTAAGCCAGGGAATGCAGAGTAACTCCTAAACCCTTTCTACAGCACAGGTTTTTGAGGAGAGAATTGGTTGAATTTGCAATGCACAGTACTTGATCAAAGCGTGCTCCAAGTCCAAAGTGTGGCTCCAGTTGCTTGGCTTTAAGAAACAGTTATCTGAAATTAATTCTTTTTTCATCTCCAAGAGCCTGAAATGCAGTGATGCCTGTTCCATAGCCTCAAAAATTTTGGTTTTGTGACAGTTGTGTCCCAGAGCATGTATTGAGAGGTTGTGTGGACACCTGAGGAGGCTTTCTGGGGAGCATTGCACTACTCTGGTGTGGATCAACCCAAAGTGTTTAGTTTCATTCTATATTGCCTGACAGTTTACTGGAGTCAGAAGCGTTTGGAGTTACAGCCAGACTTCACTTGGGAAGAGCCTAGCTGGTTACCTTTAAAAGGGTCTAGCAAAAAATCAGGACGTTGAAGTTGGATCTGAAGAGTCAGAGAAGTCGGAGCTAAACTGACAGTAGCACTACCCAATAAAGGCTCCAAGCTTAGTCATTCCCAGTAGAGTTACATCTAAGCATGTGATTTTTGTGGTACTTCCAATTTTAAACTGATTCTTGAGGATACTGTGACCTCTTATCCTTCTCCTTCTCTATCTATTAATCTGACAGTTCAAAATGATCCTCATTTATCTTGGAATCTGATCAGGTGGTGAGACTGAACTAAACCCAGCTTTCCCAAACCAGAACTTCAAATATACAGTCGACACAGGACCGGCAGCTGCAGTTTCTATCCTCTTATCTATTAGAATGTGTCTATTCAATCTGCCCTTTGCACCTACTGAAATATTGCCCAACATTTTGGACTCTTTTAAGTTGTTAAAATCCTTTTTCTCTTAATCTTGTGTCTGAAAGGAGTTAATTATTCTATCCCGGAACATTTCCAGTTGACAACTCTTCTGCTCAGTTCTGTGGAGAACTTTTATTTCTGCCACTGTGTTTTTTCCTGTTTTCTTCTCACCACCAGCTCCCTTTGATTCAAATCCCTGTACTTACGTAGAGTGGTGCTGGGGAGCTGAATGGCTCTGAAAGTTGCTTGTACACCATGGAGCCCAGATACCTATGCAGGCACGGTTATTGATCCTGCAGGGAAATGTCATGTCACTGAAACTCCAGCAGAGATCAATGTGTGAGCAGAACTGCAAAGAACACTGAGATGTGCAGCTTAATTTGTGTCTTCACGGTGTTCTGAATGCAGCTGGGAGGTTTACTGTGAACAAGATAAATCATATAAACTTTTTGAGTTGCCTTGAAGCGTTGGGATTTATGCTGCTCTGATGTAGGAGAAAATTTCTTCACTGACACAAATGCAAGAACGTGATAAGTAATAATCTGAATGGGAGCTTTTATATTTTCACTCTCAATACATTTTACAACCAGAAGAGCTGCATTTGTGTCCTTTTTAATTTTTGGATACCCATGAGGAAAGGTGGCTTAGGTTTTAGAAACTTCCTAGTGCTTTTCTAAAGCACTGCACTCCTAATCTTAAGCAAGAGATAATTTTCAGGGAACATATCTTCCTTTTCCATCACCCCAATGCTTAGTGTTTTCAGCATAAAAAGAGAAGAGACTGCCGTGCAACCTGTATTTCTGCCTCTGCCTCCCAGTCAAAGGAAAGAGTGCTGTACCAGTTGTTAGTTATTATCTGGACATCTGAGTTAAGCCCACATGGTTTTCCCTCCATGCCTGCTGTCAGCCAGAGGCAAGAGTGCAAATTCTGACTTTTATTGGTACAAGGAGAAAATACATTGTTGAATTTTAAGTTGATATATAGAATAGAAACTAACTGAGGTGACTGGTATTAAAAAATGAAGTCTTTTATTAGAAAAATATCACCTTTGGTTGATTGGTAGAAGGTAATTTGTAGAAAGGTATGTTCTGTCAGAGACTGGTGATGATGGAAAACTGTATGGCAAGATGGATGAAGAATGTCCACTTTGGAGACTTAAGTACTTCCTAGACTAAAGACTACTGATAAAAGCATAAACAGTGAAGATCAGTTTGGGGAATGGTTTTCCGGAGACCCCAGAGAAGATCCATCAATCTGCCTGTCAGCTGGGGAGAAAAGAGAAAGAAGAGAAGAGAAGAGAAGAGAAGAGAAGAGAAGAGAAGAGAAGAGAAGAGAAGAGAAGAGAAGAGAAAAGAGAGAAGAGGAACCACTATGTGCTTGAGGCAGAGAAGCTACACATGTGGACTCTGGGCTGGATCAGTGAGAGAGCACCTCCAAAAGTGTGCTGCTCAGCCATCCTTATGGATAACCTCTATTTCTCATCAGTCATTCAGCATATAGAAGCAAGTTTCCTATGGCATTGACATACTGATGGCATTAACTGTGGCACTTTTGCAGTATTACTTAAGTTCTCTCTATTATTAAGACATTAGAAAGAATATTAGCGTCAATAGTAGTACTGCTTCAACTAAACAAGCAAAGTGTAATTCAGTTCTCCTTTTAGTAGTCTCTGTATGAATTGTCAACTGCTAAACCCCCCATGTCTCTCTGTGCAAATTGGTCTTAAATTTCCAGAACCTTGTGTTTCACCCTCTGACATCTACCTCTTCACAGAATTGCAGAATAGATGAGGGTGGCAGAAAGCTCTGGACATTGCTTAGTCCAGCCCCTCTCCTTGAACAGTGTCTGCTACAGCAGGTTGTCCAGAGCAATGTCCACCTTGCTTCTGAATATCTGCAAGCACAGAAACTCCTTTTCCTGTATTCCACAGGTTATGCTCCACCCAACCACCTGATCTAGGAAAAGAGATCTCAGCTTAGCTAGCCATGCCTTCTAGGCTGCCTGCAGACTTGGCAGACAGGATTGAACTAGTGATATTGAACCACACTTTTTATGTATTTTTGAAACTGTAAGTGTGGGAACCTCCCCAAACAAGAAAGTTAAGGGAAAAAAAAGGAAAAAAAAACCCTCTCCTGCAAAAATACCATGCAGCTTATTACATTAAAGCCCAATTCCTGCTTTTAAGGAACATAATCAAAATTAAGCTGTGCTCCATCCCAGAATTTATTCTTCACTGCTGGCTGAGGCACGGTCAAACATGTACCTCACTTACATTTGCTGACTTGCAGTGTGGATGTGTATGTGGGTAGCTACACTTGAGTGGTCATACTCCACCCCTAGATACGTTGTGTACTAGAGATAGGGGAATCCAACAGAACTGGATACCTGGTGAGTCAATGCTAACTGATAGGCAAGAGGGGAATGAGTGTTGGATATTAGCTGTGGTCAGTGACAACCAGAATCTCTTCCTTCTGTTCTACTTAAATAGAACAAAAGGGATTAGTAATGAGAGCCTTATTTATGCTTTCAGAATAATTAA
Organism: Catharus ustulatus; assembly: GCF_009819885.2. Classification (NCBI taxonomy): domain Eukaryota; kingdom Metazoa; phylum Chordata; class Aves; order Passeriformes; family Turdidae; genus Catharus; species Catharus ustulatus. Next base: position 35,216,721 of record NC_046222.1, on the reverse strand, counting down.
GAGGCTAAGAGAGATTATAAAAGGAAGAATTGAACACATACATCTAGTTAGGCATGCATTGAGAAAGGAAAATAACTGCAGTAAAAATAATGTCACACTCTTTGCTCCTGAATTTTATATTCTCATCCCATGTCTGGGAAGTCAGGTGTCAGGAATCCAGCTCTGTAGAAATGTTTTCCTTGTCTGGCAGTCAAAAAAATCCAAAAAAGAAGTGAGATACAATGGTGCGATCTGCAAAGCACAACCAGATGTGCGGAAAATAAGTGGTGCAAGTCTCCTAATACTTGTGAGATTACAGTAGGAGTGGATACTGAATAGAGCATAATATCTTAAACAGATATTTTCTGAGGTTTCTACTCAGTCTAATAATGGGCAGATCAGCACATTTTTACTTTGTAAGCTTTCAGTAATACTTTTTTGATCAAAGGCCAGAACTTTTAAATATATGCTATCACGATTATTTTAGTGAAGTTTTCCTAATGATGGAGGGAAAATGGATGTTACTTTTTGTGTCATTGTCCAAAACCAATGTAAGGACAGACATCTTGATCAGAAAGACTATTTTTGGTGACATTTTAGTTTCTGCTATCTTTAGATTTGGGAAAAAATGTACTTTTTCCTCATTAAATGTAACCTACTTGTACAATTCACTCATACTGTGATATATAATATCCTTTACTAAGGGAGAATGTGCACAAAAATCTTCAAGGAAAGATAGCAATTTTAGTCCAAACTCTTCTGTAAAGAAGAGAAAGGACAGGCATTCATTTGGTTTATCTAACAGTTGTCTTGCATTTATACTCTTTCCATAATGAGGAAATCATGTTAACTTCTTTATCTGTGAATTCTTTTCATATTTTTCAGGGATGTGCCTGTGGTGAGGTGGCCATGAATACCTGTGGGAAGGTTTGTGTAAGGATAGAACTCTTCAGTACTGAAGTTTATAGCACCTTATTTCTTAGGCCCTAAAGCTTACTTGGCTGACTTTGGTGTAGAAAAAGTGGTGCAACAGCTCAATTGAGGCAAAAGATATTGTTTAACAACAAAAGTGTCTCTAGCAAGCAATGTCAAAGCAGCTTCTACTTTGAACATTGAATTAGATTATGTAGAAAATTAGAAATTAGTGGGATATATTTAGAAGTCATGCAAGGTGGTCAAATCACTACAACGATTTTCAGGAGAAGAAGGTGATAAAGTAATTTGACCTGCATTTACAGATATTTGTAGCTATATTTGACCGATGTTATTCATAGAGAATTGATCCTACTCCACAACTAATTAAAGTTGGAATGTTATCCAAAGGATACTACTTTTTTTAAAGCAAGTATATTAATTTAGCATTCATACAACCTCCAGTGGTTCCTTCCAACCTAAATTAAGCTGATTTTAAAAATCTATTTCCTGGTGTACAAAACCAATTCTTAAGTAGTCTTAGGTCTGTGTGCCTGTCCCAGCTAGACAAAATGGGTGCTTCATTGTAAGTATCATTGTTGTTTTAAATGGAGTTCCAAACAATGGACAATTCTCTGTGATTACTCTGGCTGTGCCCAAGCTGACTCCCATATGATCTTCACATATTCTCTGTCTTTCTTCAAGTGTTGATGTTCTTGGTGCAAGATGTGTCTCTGGAAGATTTTCTCATTCTGAATATTTTGGTGATGGGTGGATTATGAGCTTTTGGTGCTAAACTATCACCCAAAATATTAGTCTCAATAAGTTTTTGAGCAGTCAACACATTTTCCTTACTGAAGATGTTGAGTTAATTTAGGTCTTCATCAACAAGAAATATGGTAATCAACCTGCTAAGATCAGTCATTTTATTTGATAGAAAATGAATTCAAACAGTGTATCATTTATCCTTGGTTTGAAAGCAAGAATGCCTTTTGTTCCCATATACTGAGCTGCTACATGATTCAAACCAGGCTAATTTTTATAATTTTACTGAAGTTTTTCTCAGCTTGTATTGATGCAAATGAGACCAGGGCTCTCTTCTACCATCAAGGACTGAACATAACCATCATTAATTGCTGTTTCATCAGGCAACTGATAGCATACTCTTCAGCTAAGAATAGCTATGTCTCTTTGAACCACTTCAAATACAATTATGAAAGGCAGAAGAGCTTTAAAAGTGGGTTTAAATACATTTAGAAGTGATGGGGTTTTTTGAGTAGTACACATGGACAAGACATGAATGATGAGACTATGGAAACTATGAATGTTAAGGCTTCTCACAGTGAATATAGGATTGTAAAAATTGCATATTTTTATTTTTTATCTGCTATACTGTCAGAAAAATTATTATACTTAAAACAACATTTTTTATGAGCCTGTATTAAAGAACACCAGTCATCTACAAAAATGTCACTTCTGTTCAAAGCTCTTTTTCCTTTTTATTTTAACATGAAAGTTGTGTTGTGAAAGTTCTAAATAAGAGCTTGGAGGTAAGATTCTACCACTTTTTCCATGTTTAAATTAAAAAATGTTCAGAGCTTACAGTGCATTGGCTTAGGTTATTCTATCTCCTCTCAAGTTCATTTCCAGTTCCATTCATGTGGGTCATATGTAGGTCACCCTACCATTAGAGAGAAAGAGAAAAAAAATAGACTGAAGTTGGAAGGTTTAAAATTTCAACAACTCTACAGGTTTAAAATTTTGTAGGGAAATTAATATACAATGTGACATGAAACTACTTTTGCATAATTTATACAAGCTGATTCAAAAGCATGCTGCTAATACCCCTTTAAAAAGGAATTATTTTCTCAATGTCATGTAAGTAATTTTGATTTGAATGGACATTCAACTGTAATCAGTGGTATGGATCTATCACTTACTATAACTTGGGACTGGACCTCAGTTTGGAAGAAGGGATCGAAATTCCAGTTTTCCTATGATTCAGTTTCCTTGAACAATGTATTTTACTGTTTATTTTAAGAATCTTTCCCCAAATGGGATTATTCCTCTTGTTGACTTCTTGTATTGAAATCAGCGCAAGTTTCTCTGTGGATTTTTATAGGCACAGTATCATTTTGCCATTAAACAGTGCTGTTCTACTGGGTTTGCATTAAGATATATTCACCAGTGTTAGTCTTGCAGTTTTATGAAGTGCTTCCACAGTGCCATGCTGATCTTCAGGATGTGTGGATGTTTGAAATCACACAAAAATGGGAGTTTCTGCTAGTTTTCAGAAAGATTTGAGTAAGATTTTTGTCTAGGGAGTCTGTAACAAATGCCCACATCTTCCCAAATCCTTCTACAGCTCATTTAATGTCTCTAAATGAAATATTTATTTTAAATATGAAACATTTTTTGTAATCTGTTATGAAATTAAAAGTCTTGGGATAGATTGAGTTAAAATAAATCTGGAATTTGAATTTATCTTATGTCCTTTTGCTTTTGACGCTTGTTTGGAAAGGCCAGTTATTCACTTAATTCTAGCTTTGATGACAACTAAAGTTCTAGATAACTTCTAACTAAATCAGTCAGTGAATACTAAATCAGGTTACTGAGTTTGTTTCTTGTAATACAGTGGGATTTGCATCAGCTAATGATGCGAAAAAGAATTCAATTTAAATAAATGTAATTGAAATTTAAATGAATAGTCTAAAAAGTAGGCTAGGCTACAGAAAGTGACTGGGGTCTTTCTATAGCCAAAACTGAATAGGAGACTGCAGAGGGTACATAATCCCTTAAGGTAGGAAGAATGAATCACCATCTGGAGGTGCCTGTTCTTCTCTGCAGACTATGAAGACAGAGAAAAATCAGCATAGACTAGATGCTTAAATTTCATTGTCATTTCAAGCAATTTGAATTCATCTTTAGCATCACTAGTGCCTTAGGAGAATTTATATTGAGTGTCTTGTGCAATGTGTCAATTATTTAATGAGATCGAAACAAACTATTTCAATATTTTCACTGTTATTTTTGGTATTTTTGAATTGAATGTGTGTACTTTAGGTTTGCATTCCACCCAGATTGGAATCCTGACCTTTGCATTGCTAAAAACCATGCTGGAATGATATATTCCATCCAAATAAAGAGTTCAAAATGCTCCCTGTTTAAAAATTTAAATATTTTTTCTATCTGAATCTTGTTTCATATTTTAATAATGACCTGAATTATTTAACAGCATTTGGGCTAAATAAAAACCTCTATGACATGCTTTCTTCTTTGCCATTTGAGACACTACTATGCAAAATAATGTCTGTGCTGATGAACAGAGGGCTCCCCTGTGACCTGTGGTGTGTGTATAATTTAATCACAAGACATTTGCTTATGCAGGCACCTTAATGGCTGAGGACAGAAATTGGTATGAAGGTTTCTCTTAGTATGACCGTGACTGTGTGCTATTGTGTTAGTTCTGTTTGTTTGTCCTTGTTACAGTGCTACAGAAATCCTGTGCCAGGGTGGGGGACAGGGAGGATGTTGAGTGAAGGGTACATTTCCCTCTGGTTTGTATATATGCTCCTGTGAAGCCTCCTGGGAGTTATATGTCTGACATTTTTCTCCTGCTGAGCTCTTTAGAAAGGTCTTGCAAGATCTGATCAAACAGGTATGGCTCAAGAAGACTGGCAGGCAGTGTGGTTTTATTTTTCCTCAGCTCATAAACCTGCAGAGAGGACTCATAAGATTGCTTAGAATTGGGTCTGCAATAATTTTTGCCAGGAGACGCCAATGAAAGCTGTTTCCCTTGTGACCTCAATGTGAAAATAACAAACGATCCAAGTGCTGGGACTCAGCCCTTGGCTGCCTTGAGCTGGTGCATCTCGAGGGATGCCTGTAGAGCTGTGTGTGTTGGCCAGGCCATATGCTATCCTAAGGCTGTTATCATGCCACAGAAATAGAAGTATTAATCTCTATTGCATAGTTGCTATTAAATTATTGAATGGAAGCCAGAAAACAGTTATTCCTTTTTGTTGCCTTGGGAAAAACTTCTACTTTCTTGTTCTCCATAAGGACATTTGGCTGAAACATGAGATGATGATATTTAGAAAATATTTTCAAAACTGTCTTTGAGATAATACAGTAGTTTCATGAATACAAACCGCACCATTTTGACTAAAATTTTGCTCCCACACCGGAAATGCGGCTTATATTCAGGAACGGCTAATATGTGAATAATTTTCTGACATTTACAACCTCAGAAGTGCCAGCCAGGGTGCCGAGCTGAGCACCTGCCGGTAAAAGCCGGTATTTCGCGATTGTTAGAAATTGTTACTCTGTTGTGCCGTGGGTGGAGCCTGGCTCCCTGCAGGCAGCATGGGGGGTGGGGAGAGAGGCGGGAGAGCTCTCTCCTTCCCTCCTCTGCCGCAGCCCGGGGGAGAGACGGGGGCCCTGTGCTGCCATCGCCGCGGCTCCATCCCCGCCCGCCTCCGCAGGAGCTGGGGGGGCTCCGTCCCTGCCTGCCACTGCAGGGCAGCGCCGGGCCAGGGGGAGCGAGCCCAGAGGCGACGGCCAACCACGAGCGGCCCCACTGAGTGGCAGTGCCGAGCTGGGCCACCTAGCCCTGTTGGCAACCCCGAGCGGGCCGAGCCTGCACAACCCCAGCCAAGCCAGTAAACCCCGCCATGCTGCGGTTCTGTTACTAATTGGCAACTTTGTTGCACGCGGGTCCTTGCTGCGAACGACAGAGCGGCTTATAATCAGGTGCGGCTTATTTATTGTCAAAGAATGAAATGTTTGCCAACACCCAGAGATGCGGCTTATAGTCCGTGCGGCTTGTATTCGTGAATTTACTGTACTTTGTATAATTGCCTTCTTAGAATGTCAGTGATAAGTATAGCTTAAGAGTGGTGTGGACTAATTTTTTTCCTTACTTGCCATTACCACTGTTGCATTTCTGTACATTTCTGTTACATTTCTGTAACCAGCCTGTGCCCATTTCTGAATTCTGTCCTGTAGAAAGCCTATAGCTGCAAAGCAGTTCTGAGCTTCCTCTCCTGACATTGATTGAAGAAGCAACTATACTTGGAAAGATGAAAGGGCACATCTTGTCATCTTTACCAAAGTTAAAATTTATGAGATCATGAAGAGTGACAAGCAGGTAAGAGAGACATGCACAATGTATTACTCCCAAGAGTACTTGCATACCAGCGTGGCTCATGTGCTCATACTTGTGTGGTGGCTTGACCCTGGATGATGCCAGGTGTCCACCAAAGCCAGTCTATCCCTCTCCTCCCTAACTGGGCAGAGGAGAGAAAATACAATGAAAGGCTTGGGGTCAGCATAAGGACAGGGAGAAATCACTCACCAATTGCTGCCATTAGCAAAACAGACTCAGTTCAGGGAAATTAATTTATTACCCATCAAAGAGTATATTTTGTTTTGTTAGTGTTCTAACAGGCAATTGCACATTAGGTCTGTCATGCTGGAACATAATTATTTCATCTCTGATTCTAATGGTCAGTACAGACCTGAATGTTGCCTTAATTACTGAATAGTGTTGTTCTCTGTTCATGACACCCTGTGTTCACAATACTCAGACTCCAAGCAGAGTTATGGTGCTTCAGACATTGCTAGATAGGTAGCTTTGGTTTTCTTCTAGGCTTTTGCAGAAGTCAAGTTCCCAGGCTCCTATATAACACCGTTATTGCTTCATCAGCCCAAGGCCCAACATCACTGGACTAGGACTGATGTTTTAGCATTTAGCCGAAAAGGATGTTAACACAGACTACAGCAGTGTGAACAGATACTTCACTGAACCACGACTGCTGGTTCAAAGATTGCACAAGCATCTTTGTCTGTGTGATGAGGATCTTAGACATCTTCAAATGAGGCTAGACTAAAAGATCCAGACATTTAATTCTATTTTCAGACTTTTGCTGTCAAAAAAACACCAAAGGAATCTTTATTAGTTGGAAAAGGCAGTCTCTGAAGAAATGGGCAAGTCTTTTACTGTCTGATCATTGTTTTGTGTCTTGGAAATGATTAGATAGGAGTTAATATATTGATTCTCGTTTGATTTCATTTATGCAAAAATATCCTAATTAAAGTCAGCCATCCTAATTTGTAGCTGAATCTCTGAGATCAGAATCTCACCTGAGGAGTACACTATTTGAATGCAGTATCTCATTTCCACACACATAAATATTAATCATCTACTCATATATTCTTGTTGATATGATTGCTGATATTTTGCTTCCATGCAGATGTGACATCATTTCAAGTTTTTGCTATCTACATAATTTTTTAAAAAGCAGAATAAGATTGTTTTGGAGTGACCTCTGTAAATGACTGGAAGGCTGAAACAGCAAATCTGAGGCAAAGCAGCTGACTCAACAGAGCCAGTTACATTTGTCAGGGCTTATAATTGCAATATTTTTGAGATGCTTGGCTCAAACACTATTCTACATGCACACATACAAGGTGTACAAAAATAGAAAAATAGGCAGAATGAAGATCGGAAGTAACCATAAATAACCTTTTTAATCACTTTGCTTGTATTCCATGTAGCATATAAGAGTTTAAATGCAAAATTGTTGTTGCAATGGTTCCTTTACCATGCAGACACTGTCTACTGTTGTCAGGTTTGATCATTGTACACTCAGATTTCTTTCTTTCCTTTCTACTATCTGTCATGATTTAGGAATGTCTTAATCACATTTGAATGGGTATTTGATATGTTCCTATTTAGGTCATGATTAGAGAGACAGCTCTTGAGTTCTTTAGCAGCTGTCAGTTGTAGTGTTTTAGTTGTACAACACTTACAAATGACATCAGGGACAGTATAAATATATCATTAGATTACAGACAGATCATTGATAATATTTCAGTGTCTCCTCATATGTGATATTTACAATGGCAAGTGATTTTAGGGCCCACAGGTTAATAGCTGTTCAACATAAAAGGCATGGTACAGGAAAAATTAAAATTAAATTACAGGAAAAATCAAAATTAAATACACAGATAGGTAAAACTGTAACATAGATAAGAGAGCCACTAACAAAGACCAGTCACTGATCATTGGGCAACTGATGAAGCTATTCAAGCACACCCTTGGTGAGATTAAATCTAGAATTTTGTATCTGGTACCATTGCAATCTGTCCTATTTTCCTATTAAAGTCCAAATCTATTTTCTGTGTGACCTTGTTCTCACCTTTGGCACCTAGAGCACCTCCAACCCTCTCTTCTGCACTGACCATGGTGTTTGGATAGTTTTTGCAGAACTGCAAAAACAGTAATCACTGTTGTTATTTATCATTGTTGCAGACTTGAGAAAGACCTGTGATGTGGTATGGGGTGGTGATCAAGAGAAGAGAAACATTTTAGGAGAAAAAGGTGAAATTGCTAGAAGAAGTCTTGTCAAAAACAATTTTCGAATAAAACCATATTTCTATTTAACCAAATTTTTCACCATGAGTAACAGTCTGTGGCCCCAATGCAATACATTATGAAAGACTCTGTATGATAAGAGTGATTGGCCCTTATTCTCCTCATCCTTAGAGAGGAAGGAGGAGATTTGAGATAACACAGCTATCTCTCCCATGTGTCACTGAGATTTTATTTCATAGAGGCATATTTAGTTTTCAGTCAGCTATTTCAAAATTTTTATTCATATTCATTTTCTTTTTATTTGTTTTCACTCAATTGCTTAAACTTTAGTCAAGAGAATAAACTGCCTTACTGTCTTTGGATTTCGTCCTATTTTCATCCCTTTTGATTGTCAACAGTAATAAATGATAGAGCTAATCCAGGAAATGTTTGTAGAAGCTGAATCCATGTGGGATACCAGAGTCAGCAGGATCTTTCTCTCCTACCACAGGAAAGTCTAGGTGTTTCCATTTGTGCCAACCACTCTGGGCTCTGATACAATGAAGGAAATGGGCCTTGCTTAAGGGTCTTGCTCTTTGTTGACCTTAGGAAGAATCTCTTTCCTATATGTGTCTATTAATATCAAAGGATGTTCTGTTAAAAATAAATGAACTTGTTAACTCCTATTAGCTATAATCTGAGAATATAGTCTGGGTCAGATGTAGGTGCCTGTACTGGAGACACCTTGAAATACATAAAAAGAATTTGCTTATCTGTTTTTCCCTATGCTTCAAAATTCTTTTGCATTGTCTGACAGAACATACTACCCTTCAAACTTGTTTCTTTGCTTCTGGTACCCTACTTTTGAATAACCGTCCTGCTTTGAGGAAGTGTTAGTATTAAAAGTGGTCTTTGTTATCCATAAAGGCTTCATCAGCTTTCCAGCATTTACTCAATTTGATTGTAACTGACTTACAGTCAGCAGTGACCTACCACTACATGGCTGCTGCTTGGTTCTGTGGACAAGAGAGATGCCAGGTTTCCCACTAATACTTGTCATGAGCAATGATAGCACAGAAGCCTGTCTGGAAAGAACCTGCTGGATGTCTCCAGGAGCAGCTAATAAATTCAGTGTGTTTCAGTCAGGAAAAAAAATGTCAGAGAATTTGTCTTGCGCAGAGAAAGGAAAATCAATCAGATCAATACAAAGTAAAAATATTATTGTTTTATCCTAGTGAAAGTAAACTACTGCTGGCATTACTGTAGTCATCTTGTTTTTCCCCTGCAGAATATTATCTCCATGAGAGAGTTGCACAGTGATGCTGCTATGACCAGTGAGGCTATGGCAGCCATCTAAAGCTCCCTGGGGTAAAAGCTCCCTGGGATCCCTTTGATACTGAAATATTGCACCTGTAACACTAGAATAAAAAGTGAATGAAATAAATATTTCAGAGAGAAAGAAGGGAAAGAGCACCAACATTGAAGAGAATAGAAATATGACAAAAACCAAGTTCTCCATGGGCCGTAGAGGAGATGGCACACAACTCCATGTCTCATTAAGAGAATCAACTGAGTCACCAAAAATCCAAGAGTAGAGTTTTAAGGCTTGGTGGGAAAAAGAATAGCTGGTTGTTTGTATTGCCCTGTATCCTCCTGTTTCCTTTCAATCCTGTAAATAAGGGACTGCTGTTTTCACTGCTTGAATTATCACTTATAGGTGAAAAATTGTTAATTAGTAAGTAATCAAAGATCTTCATTTAATGGGTTTCTTAGAAGCGTTCAAGTCACCCTTTACTTGAGACTTCAGAAAATGAGGCTGGCCCTTGGGACCGCCATTTGAGTCTTGGCAGAAGAGTTACATGAATACATCTGTATATATTATGTGGCTTTAGCCACTGTGCAATTTCGACTCCACATGTTGGCTGGACTGACTGCACAGCCTATGTATGAATTATTACTGCAGAGGAGCCTGAAGCAGGATTTGCATTTAGAAAGCAGACTAACAGGAGTTTTCCCTGCATTGACCTAGGTCAAACAGAGCAGCTGGAAGTTGTTTCTTTGCATGACTTAACCTCATTTGCAAGTTTTAGAGTATTGCTATCACTAATATTGTCTTCTTCCTAGCAGGGAATTGTGGCTAACAACCCCAATTCCTAGTTACCTGGAATTTAGAGTTTCATTAAACTTTAATGCTGTTTTATTTCAGTCTGCATCAACTGATTTTTTTTCCTTGTGGGACTATTGCATGTTAAACCAAAGCTCTCAGGATCTTCTGTCTTTTCCCTGGAGTTATGACTTTTTTAGCCTATAGCCTAGACACAGTCTGAAAGCAAAGCCTACCATGAAGCCAGACATATTTCTTGTTGGGTTTTATTTACAGAAGTGACCTGGAGACCCAAGGCATGAGCTCAAACACCACTCTATCCCTGCCTATGTCTTGCAGAGTCCCTGCTGTGTTTTTTGCCTCATGCAATCCAGTGCTTTCCTAGACAATGGCTGGGCTATCTGCATCGGGCAGAATGAATGAGATCGTGCAGCTTTGGCAGAGATGAGAGGTTCTCTGTGTAGATGACAATACCAAACCACTTGCCTTTGAAGCCAGAGAAAGGGCCCTGTACTTATTAGCGAAATCTTAACCTCTAAGTCTTATCTTGAATTTGCTGAGAGCTATAAGTTACTTAAAGACCCAGTGAAGTTTATTTAATGAAGCTTAGAGTCATTAGCCTCTCTACTTGGGCAATAATGGAGTATAGTTACAGCAACTCTTTAAAGTCAGTGCTCTCCTCCTGTAGTGACTTTCACACTGCAGGTTCTGGGACACACAACAATGGATAGCATTCATCACTACCAGTGAGATGAACCACACTCTCTGCTGCTGTGCATCAATTAATAACCTGGATGCAGCAATACTGTGTAATTGGGACAGTGGTGATCCACAGGGAACATAGTCATGAAACTCTCTGCTGATGTGTTTTTGATCTTTAGCTCATGGTTGTTAGTTCAGCTGGCTAAGAGGTTGTACACAGGAGTGTTGGGGGAGTTTTACTCTTTCCCTCAGTGGAGAATTTTTCCCATTATCATCCTTAGGAAGACGGCCGAGCGGCTCCCTTAGCTTCTAATTGCTCAAGACAAAAGAGATGGATGGGGGCTGTTTTGCTGGCTTGATCGCTGGTGGTGTTTGGGGGGTCAGGGTGGCTGGTCGCTTTTTCCTTCCTTGGGACACACGCCGGTCCAAACGCCAAGGAGAGAGGTTTCTCTGCAGTTGGATTTGCCCTGCAGCCCTGCACTGCTACAGCCTCCTACTTCTGAGAACATCACTGAGCACCGGGACCCAAACGGTGAGCAGGGAGCCTTTCCTTCACCCTTCTCCACCTGGGACATGGCCCTGCCGCCTCCACCTCCCACTTGCTACTGCCGCAGCTGCGAGGGGCTGCCCTGGTCCCCACCGGGACCATGAGGAGGAGAAGAGTGTCTGTGACTGGAAAAGGGACTGGAACTGAGTTATTTGTTCTGTCGCTGATTTTCATAGCTGATGTTGTTCTTGTTTTTCTTGTAGACATATCAGTAAAGAATTGTTATTCCTAAACCCATACCTTTGCCTGAGAGCCCTTAATTTCCAAATTACAGTAAACTGGGAGGGAGGGGATTTTCACTCTCCATTTTAGGAAAAGCTCTTGCCTTTTTTTCTTGGCAGTACCTGTCCCCTAAACCAGGAAAGGAGTTTGAGGGAACAAAGTGAAAAAGGTGCATCCTGTTGAAATTACAAACAAGTGTGGTTAGGGAGGATGTGAATTTTCAAGCATGAGAAATTTACTCATGTTCCTGGAAGAAGCACTACAGAATTTTTAATGATCAGGACCTCAGTACTACATCTTGTCCAGTTGTTGGCACATTCAGAAGCAAAGCATTCCCTCTTGCTGCAAACAGGGCACTAATTCCCAGTCAGAAGGAAGAGTGCCATTCACTGAATTCACTTCCAGGCACTGAGCCAGGAAAATCCAACTTGACTTCAAGGTCAAAAGTCAGCAGAGATAGCAGAAGTGTTGTAGTTAATGACTGTGTGTTGCTCCTAACCTTCTGACCAGAAGTCACTGGTAACTGTGTTTGATAATGAGGATAGCATTTACCTAGATGAAATCAACTAATATGTATACAAGCAACATGAAAAAACATGGTGTATTTACATTTTTACTGCAGAAAAATAAAAATTACGATGATGATTTGCTGTATTGCATTTTGATGTATCAGATGGACAACCTTTCCTTAGATGTAATTTGTATGATTAATTTAGAGTTTAAGGGAAGTTTTTTTGTTTCTTTCCATTCGTGTTTGTTAAAGTAACATCAGTCTCATAGTGCTTGGCATGGATTCTTCAAAACACAGCTGGAAATGCCACAAAAGCTAATAATTCAACTACATTTTGTTGCATAATGGACCAATCATCACATTAGTTTTATTGAAACATGCAGCATCAACCAAACATGATTATTTGCTCATCTGAATTTCAGCAGCACAAAGACATTTGGAGGCACTTGTGTTGTATGTTGTTCTACTCGCCTGCAGCAGCAAAAAGTGCTCTTTTTGATAAAACTTCACTTGAGGTCACCTATTACAAGAGACTGGGACCTTTGTAATCACTATCAATTGCTGGCCTTTGCTTGTTTCTTAGTATAAAATCTTAGTCAAGATTGCTGCTTGTGGTGTGTTTTCTCTTGGTCATTTGAAATGTGTATCTGTTTTCCCTTTGCATTAAAAGGATTAGAAATATATGATGCATGATTTACTGCCACTGTGTTGCCATCTACCTGCTATTGGAAAATAATATTTTCCTTTGACAAATTATTTTGTGTTTGGCTCTTTTCAGAGAGAAAACCTTGTGCGAGTCACATAAACAACACATTCTTCATCTGGACCACTGGGAACAGCGTCCTGGGAGAAGTGTCTTGGGAATGGTGCTTGGTATGAATACAGGCCACTATTTTAATGCTTGTTCTGCTTCTTCTTCAATCTCCACACACATAGTCACACATTTGCATTTATACTCCATGCACATCAAGCCCATCCATTCTGTTTCAAACCTCTGCAAACCCATTTCTGGTCTCTGTATTGAGTGGTTTCAAATGGGTGTTGCTGGCAATGGAAAAGGATCACACCAATGCCTCCAAGGGTTTCTACTCTGTGGGGTCCTTCTCAGGTTTAAAACAGAAAGACAGTTTAATCCATTAAACTTTCAGCCCTCAGACAGCAGAAGTATCTTATTATCTCTGCTGCATGAGTGTTTTGAAACATATGTGAAAATTAAACAGAACACAGCAACATTTGCTATGACAAGAAGTTGAATTCCTTATTATCCTATCCTATTCCCTCTTACGGCAGCTATGGATATTTAGTTTATAAATAGGTCTTTTGACTTTTCCTAGAAAATCAATCCTTCCCGCCTTCTAACTATTTTAGCTTCTCTTCTGTGAATCCTCTCCATTTTTGTAATTTTTTTCCTGAAATATCTTTTATGTATTTTCCCTCAACCACTGTTGCACATGGTGTCTATGCTTTATCATCAAGTTGTACTAAGCCTCAGTAAATGTGCTCTCTCATTGTCACTTTCAAAGTTTGCTGCCCCAACCAAAATCTGGGATGTGTATTATGCATTTCGGCTTTTTAATTTATCTTCACATTTTTTATTACTTGCTTCTCTCTCATTTGTAATCTGCCTTTGTGCATTGAAAATTCATTTAATAAACACTGCTTTTATTTTATTATTTGTAATAAAGTACCAGTGGCACAAAGTAAACCAGAGCCACTTTCACGCTACTGTTTTGTCACTGAATAAGACGCAGAGATCTTGTCTTAAAGAATTTGCTGTCCAGATAGACAGGAGTAATAGAAGTTGGGAGAGTGTATATCACAATATACATTTTACAGAGAGGAAATAAGGAGTAAAAGATGGATCAAATTAGGTGGTTTCCCAAAGAGTTTACTTGTCACAGAGAGCTGAATCCAGAACTTCTTCAGGCCTAACTTGGAACCTTTACCTTACAACAATTTTCTTGTCAGATCATAATTCTGTCACTTACAGTAATTTCACGACCATAAGGCGCACCGGACTGTAAGGCGCACCCCCCGGGAGTCGGCAAATTTCGCAATTTTGTAGATCATATAAGGCGCATCGGACTATAAGGTGCACTTTTTTTTTGCAGCGAGGATCTGCCCCCAGCTCCCCCCACGCGGTTGCTGGCTGAGGCCCTGCCTCAACCTGGCAGCCATTGGCCCCTGAGCCCGCCTGTACCCAGTGGGGCCGGGGCATGCCTGCCACCGCTTGGCACCGCCTCCCCGGGACTGGGCTATGCCTGCTGTTGCTCGGCCCCACCTCCCCGGGGCCAGGGCAAGCCCGCAGCCGCTCCATGCTGCCTCCATGGGGCCAGGGCATACCTGCCGGGGCGCCGCAGGCCCCCAGGTCCACCTATACCTGGCAGGAGGGGCACCGCGGGCCCCTGGGCCCCCCTGCACCCGGCAGCCCCAGCCCCACGGCCCCGCCTCCACCCAGCAGCCATGGCCCTGCTGGCTCCCCTCGCAGCTCACACTCCTGGGTTGGCAAATTTCTGAACTTTTGCCCATATATAAGGCGTACTGGACTATAAGACGCACTCCTCTTCCTGAGTTCTAGATACCCTAGGTTCAATTCACATGTCCATCTTTGATAGTTTTGGCTGGGCAGAGTTAATTTTCTTCACCTTGCTCTCCTGGAGATGGTTGAACATCTGCCAGCCCATGGGAAACGGTGAATTAAGTCCTTGTTGTACTTTGCTTGTGCACGCAGCTTTTGCTTTCCCTATCAAACTCACAAGTTTACCAACTTTTACCCTTCCAATTCTCTCCCTGATGCTGCTGGTTGGGGAGTGAGCAAGCAACTCACTGTCTGGGGATTGGTTGCTAGCAGGGGTTAAACCACAACAACTTTAATTAAAATAAATGCACACATTACTCATTCTCTTTTTCAAGTTTTCATTCTTTATTGTGACTTGAAATCAAGAAGGTTTTTGCCAACAATAATGGAATAGGTACAATAGAAGAGATCTAGCTGGTTGGGAGCTATATTAAAAATGCTATATTAAAATCTAGAACCAGAATGCTCTTAGAAAAAATGAAGATGACGTATTGATAGGGAGTGTCAAGGGTGTCAGAAAACTGTGAAGTGAATGATTTTTTTGGCAGTAGTTTGAGACAGACTATTGGTATGCTTCTAATTAGCCATACAAATACCCATTAATAGGAAATGATGTAAATATGAAAGAATAATAGTTTCACTAATAAGATGAAGTATTCTAAATGTTTCATGGGATACAAGCACAAGAACAGAGTTTAAATAGAGTAATTTCACGACTGTAAGGCGCACTGGACTATAAGGCGCACTTTTTTGTGCAGCAAGGAACCACACCACGTGCAACAAAGTAACTAATTAGTAATGGAATCCCGTGATTGCAGGTTTTACTGGCAGGTGCTAAATAGCAAACATTTTTCACAGATTGGTGTAGCCTTTAAAGGCAGCCCCAGGCGCCCTCCCCGTGCTGTGGGCCCCGGCACTCCCACGTGGCTCGCACTTCCGTGTTGGCAAATTTCCCAACTTTTTCCATACATAAAGTGCACCGGATTGTAAGGCGCACTTCCGGATTTCGATCAAAAATTTAGTCAAAAGGGTGCACCTTATAGTCGTGAAATTACTGTAAATATGAAAATTTTCATGTCACGGACTGTAAAAGGATACAGCCTTTGAAGATCTTCCCAAGGTGTCCTTTTCAATGTTTGTTTTCTGGTTGGTTCTGTCAAGATGAGGGTATTGCGAAAAGGAAAGATGTACAAACTGCCAGCCAGTTTTTGCTTTTAGATCTTCTCATTTGATTGCAGTAAAAAAACCAAATTTGCTTTTTTGATTTGAACTTTTTTGGTAGCATTATTAGCATGACAGAGTGAAAAATAAATCTAACAAGGGTGGCAGGTAACAATTGATCATTATCCAATGTCAATTTCTTCTGACGGTCAGCAGACCGGATAAACTATAATAGTATAATAGCCTCTGAATCAGATTCCAGCAAGTACAATACTAAAAAAGTTTTTGTCACACTTCAGCTTTTTTTTTTTTTGTTACTTATGGTGTTTTACTCAAAGCCATGCAGGGACAGAAAATTATTAAGATAAAAATCAAAACTCTCCTGGAGTTAGGCTCATCTGACTTTGTCTCCTGTAATGTTGGAATATCTTGTCTTTAGCTGACACCTCACCAGCCAGCTATCATCTGGCCTCCCACTGACTGCTGAGTTGTTTGTAAAAACACATTTCTCTCAGCATATGATCCAGATGCTTTGGAGGGAAGAGGAATATATTAGGCATGCAGAAGAGATAGGCAGCCTTTTCAAGTTTCATGGGTCTTGGTGGGAAATCAAGGGAATTTCGTGGCAGGAAAAATAATTCGAAGTCTTTAAAGCTCTTCTGAAGTGATTTCTTCAAAGCCCACCTTTTGCATTTTACTGTAAAATCCTTAAACTTGGAGATGCAAATCCAGGCGTGATGTTGTATCACTCAGGAAATTGCATGACTTAAATCTACTGTGAATGAACAGGCAGGCTGAGATTCATCTCACCTGCCTAGAAATTTAGACATCTGTGCAAGCTATTTCATTTCTTTTATCAGTGGGAGATAAGCAGCTGCAGGGGATGGTTCATCACATCCTAATGTGGGTGTCAAGGAGAAGTGGTTGGAGTCATACTTTGGAAGTGCATTTCTCTGTCCTTTAAATACAGATCACTAACTTGAAGCAGATAGATCCCTTTCAGGTGACTGAAGTCAGGTTGGGTAGAGTCCACCAGCAGTTATATGCTAGTGAGCATCATACTGCTAATACTTGAATGTTCCACTGAAGAAGAGATAAAACTGAATCCAAACCTTCTGACCCATCATTTAAAAGCTCTCAAGGGAAAAGGAATAGAAAAACACGCTTTATAAACCTATCTATCTACATCAACATTGTGAGAGCAGAGGGAGGATTCATTTTGCATTATATACTCAGCTCCCTAAATCTTTAAGCGACCTGTGAGTTATTTTGGACTGCATTTCATAAGCAGAATTATTCATTAGACTGAAAATATTACAACATGAAAAGTTTTGAAGACAAGATTTACTTCAAATGAGAATTTAGTATGTGTATTTTGAAAGTGTTCAGCGGTCACTGAACAGTAGCTGGTTTCTATGACTTCTACATGCCTTTAATTTTAATTTCTGAATGAGTTAGTTAAAAGAATCAGAATTAATTATATCCCTCTCGGGATTTTCCTTCTGAAAAAGACAGAAGTGCTGATGTAGCAATGGGAATGGACTCAGTCCAAGGCAAGTCTCCTTTGAAAAATATCAGTTTAATATTTTTAAGGCAACATTTCAAAACAAATTCTAAGGTGTATTATATATGATTTTAATTTGTAAGAGCAAGAAAAATATTTGGAAAAAGAAGTGGTCAGTTATTAAATGATTAAGGAGTAGATTTGGAGTAATTTTATGCAAAAGGCCCCTTGAAAAATCAATACAAGGCAATATAAGACTTGGTTTGGCTTGTTACCACTTCAGCTGTTCTATCAGTTTTTGGACTTCTTTCCTGCTGTGCAGGAATTCTAGATTAGTCTGTTTGCAGCAGGTTTTCTGGGGTTCATGCAGTGTCACGACACAGCAGTGTTTGTACTGCAAGTGAGGTAATAACACGATGGCTTTCTGAAATGTGGTGTTTTCACAGGCAAACTGGGTACTAATGAGGTCCCCATGGGCAGCTGGGTGATTTAAATATTTTAATTCCCATCCATCTCTTTTGTAGCAGAAACTTGTTTACCTTTTACTGCTGAGAGAGCAGTAAGAACTGCAGTACTAGAGAGTGGGAACAAAAGGCTCTTGTCTAAGCAGCAATTTTGGAAGGACTCTGTTCAATTCCAAAATATCTCCCTGGGCAAGGTTCTTGACTCTCTTCCTCAAGGATTTCCTGCCAAATACAAGAAATAGGCACTTGGTCTAGCTAAATTATATAAGGCTACCAATCAACCTGAGGAAAACCAGCAAAATCCACTGGTTCATTCTCTATCCACCAGCCAAAAAGAGGCATAAACAAAGAAACTGACCCGTGATTTTCTGCTCTGTTCTAGATATCCTCATGCCCTCTAGCACAGAAAAATAGCTACTTACTGATGTTTGTTTATATATGTTGCTGTCACTTCAGCTCACACAGTCCAGAAAAATAAGTTTTTATTATCAACCAAGTTTCAGCCAGCTGCATGAGAACCTTGCTTTTGGCTGTTCCAGCATTTGGAGCTTTCTGCTAATGTTAGTGTCACATGCAGTGAAAATGGGAACCTCCAACCGGAACAGGCTGCTCAGAGCCCAGTCCAATCTGTCCTTGAATGTTTTCAGGGATGGGCCATCCACCATGTCTCTCTGCAACTTGTTCCAGTGCTTCATCACACGCACTACGGGATATTTTTTCCTTCTATCTTATCCAAATGCGCCCCTTTCAGTGTAAAACCATTACCCTTGTCCCGTCCCAGCAAACCCCAATAACAAGTCTGTCCTCATTTTTCTTACAAGCCCCCTTTAAATACTGAAAAACCACAGTAAGTTCTCCCCAGTTTTCACTTCTGTGGTCTGAGCAACCCCAATTCTCTCAACCTTTATTCAGAAGAGAGGAGTTACATGCCTGTGATAATTTCTGTGGTCCTCCTCTGGACTCTACCCAACAGCTCCACGTCCTGCCTATGCTGGGGAGCCCAGATCTGGTTGCAGTGCTCCAGGTCACAAGGGCAGAGAAGAGGGGAAGAATCCCCTCCCTTGCCTTGCTGGCCACACCTCTTGTGACACAGTCCAGTACTCAATTGGCTTTCTGGACTGTGAGTGTGTATTACCAAATAATTTCCAGTTTTTCATCCCCCAGGACCCCAAAGTCCTTCTCAGCAGGGCTACTCTCAATCCCTTCATCCCCAATACTGTATTGATACCAGGATTTACTTTGACCCAAGTACAGAACCTTACTGAACCCCATGAATATAATTTAAGAGTCTCAAAATAGAGAAATTAGTCATCTCAATAGAAAAAAAACCCCACACAGTTCCAATAATCACTAAAGTTAGTAAAAAATGGTAGTAAGCTGCTCTTCTTGTTTAGGTATTTTGAGGGTTTGAGGTAATAGTGTAAGAGCTGCATTTGTCATATCTTAAATGGTTTTTATTATTTTATTGAAGAGTCTTGAAACATACAGACTTTTTCCTCTTTGAAAGGAGAATGGGAATGTTCATTCTGCAGATTTCAAAGAAAGACATTTCTTTAATATCCAAGCAGCGTGCCTCAACAGCCAAGGGGGCGAGGTACCAGGACTCATAACATTATGGAGGGGGATAATTTTCTCAAAGAAACAGCTGGGCAGGTGTAGGTCCGAGCTCTTTATGTCTGCAACACTCCTCTGAATATTATATTCTTACCCTCAGGTGATTTGGTGTGGTCATTTCTGTAACAGTTTTAGCTCACATTACAGCAGTTAATGCCATGAAAATTGTGTGAAGCTGCCATAAACTGATTCAAAACACTCCAGGAGATTACAGAAGTGAAGGCTTTGGATGTGCTGGGATTTCCTTACTGCATGAAATCTGACTGCAATTGATTTGCATGCAAAGATTGTTTACCCAGTCCTGCTGTTAGGTGGTTTATGCAGAAAATAAGTAATTTTGCTTATTTCTGATGAAGCCTACGCTTTCAAGTGGAAAGCAATGCAGTGGTCCTAGATTGTTAAAGGACACCATGAGACCAGGTGTGCTTTGGGATTCACACTGGAAACCACAATTCCTCCAGCCCCTGGGCAGCCCTAAAGCTCACTTCTTCAGCCCATTCAAACTGCATAAAACTGCAATGTGCAGTTATTGTTTTTCAAAACAACATTTTCTTTCTATTTTAAAGATTCTGAGACAGAGACACTTCTTGAGCTAAACATTAGAGTAATGTTTATTATTATGGCTTTTGAGGGATACCTGCCTTCTCTCAGGTAAAATAAATGGCTTTCCCCTCTCTCTCCAGTATAACCATCTGAAAGCTAACTATGCAACGTAAATTAATTTCCTGATTCCCTCTGAAGTTTCCTGGGAAAGATAATCACCTCTAGATGATTTCAGCTGACCTATTTTAAACATATATTTAGAAGAAGATGAAACAGAATTTTGTCTTTCCCAGGGTTCTTCCCTTCTGAACACTCCCTGTGAATCTAATGACTGATATTTATTTTGTCTAGTGAGTTTGTACAGTAGAATCTTTGGTAATAGGGTTGATAGATAAAGGCACATGAAAGCGTACAAAGCTAATAATAAAACAGTAGCAGTGGGAAAATATATGTAGATATACATAGATCAAAGCAGCTCCTTGAAATTTAGCAGATTGTAGAAAATAAATACATAACTGAGTTTAGATGAGAAAATGAAAGAGAAAAATAAGAAGAAAACATTTCAAATTATTTTGTTATGTGATCTGTGTTGAGCACCGTGTGTTGTATTCATGTGCATGACAATTATATTGCTTGAAAATAATAAGAATGATCAAATCAATGCAGAGCTATGAAAAATCTACAATTGGGTTAGATATTTTTTGCTTTCAAAGTTTTATTGATTTGTAGATGCGTATCATAAATAACAGCCCATTTTACAGAGACCTTTCAGTTTAACATATAGACCAGGACAGGCAGATGGTTTATTAAATTGGCCCCCACCTTCATTGGGTAAACAAAAATAAAATATAAACAAATTGTGCAAATTCAGAGCACAGTTTCATCTTTTTCTAGTACCACTGAGTGAACTGCTGGTTTGCTTGAGTGTAAGCACCATGATGGCTTTTCAAGTTTTGATAGTGAGATTCTTTTCTACTAGTTACTTGTGATGCAGGGAAAAAGAAGATCAGAGGAAGATGTGTGACCGAGACCTTTGGACACCAGAGGCAGGAGAGCTAACCTTCTGTTATACAAGGGATTTAGTGGGTGTGTTAAATAGGAATTATGGAAGGAATAGAATAAAAAAAAAAAATTGCTTCGATGAATCTGAGGGATGGAGAAGGTTAGAGATAACTAAGAAATAAGGGATCTAAGGTCCAGATAAATCATCAAAACCAGAAAAAAGGATGCTACAACAGTTAAGGGGGGTGGTTTTCAAAACTTTCAGAACACTTTGAGTAGGATAAGCAGCATGCAGAAGACTGCATTGTACATAGGGAAGATACAAACTTAGATCACAAGCCACCACAAGGTAGTTGGGCACTGAACAGGCTTCACAGGGAAGTGGTCACAGCCCCAAGCCTGACAGAGTTTGAACACTTCTCTCAGGCACACAGGGTGACTCTTGGTTCTGTCTTGTGCAGCGCCAGGTCCTTGTGGGTTCTTTCCAACTCATCTTATTCTCTTATACTAAGATTCTATGATATCTGTGCCATAAGAAATCAAGTGAGACATTAAAATAGCATGCATCCTTTTGCCTAACAAGAAAATGTAAATTCTTGTACAGTTCCCAATAGAGATAACAGGAATTTCCCATTGTATCAAGGGACCTGGGTAAATCTATAACACACACTCCTACAAACATGGATTGATTTTGGTTGCAAAGGACCTTAAGGACTACCTAGTTTGAGCCCTCTCCCCAGCCATGAGCTGGTACAGCTTTCACTAGACCAGGCTGCTCAGAGTTCCATCCAAACTGGTCTTAAACACTCCCAGGATTAGGGCAGCTACAGACTTCTCTGGGCAAGCTATTCTAGTACCTTAACACTTTCGTGACTTGATTGTTGAAGGCTGTGGGTCTCAGCTGTTCAAGGGGTTACAAACAGAAGAATCACAAACACAAATGTTAGCTACAGGAAATATGGCAGTGAGCTTTGCTTCTCCTGCAGCTGCTTATAGAGTAGGATAAACATAACTATGACCATATATTTAAATACAGATATAAATATGACCAGGTGACTTTTTATTTGCTTGGTAACTACAGAGCAACCAGCTATATGGCAAAATGCATGTAATAGCAAGATAGGTACAATTAAAGAGTAAATTATGATGACATACATTATTTCTCAATGTCTAAACCATGGTTGAAGGTTATATAGCAATTACTTTTGATCTCATTAAGAATAATTAGTAATTACCAAGTACGCTAAGGGAAATGTGATTACTGTGAAGCTACCTGGTATTTCCCCAAGGGGACTCTATCTAGTTGCAGAATATATATGCCCCATTACTTATAGCAGCACATAAAATACCACTTTATTTATGCAGTACAAGCAAAACAGGCCTGTTAAAATGTTTAATAAAATATTTGGTGGAGATGAAAACTTTGCAGTGCCTACACTACAGAATGTTTACAAGTGCTTTTAAATCAGCTACTCTTATCTGCCATCTTACATGGCTTATTTTGTAAAGTAAAGAAATAAAACAATATTAATAAAATAAAATAAAATTAAAGCCATGGCAATCCTCCTCACATTTTTTTTTTCTGAGGCACTTCTCAAAGGATAAGAAATGGAAGACACCTCCTTCTAAGTAGAAAAACCCAAAGACAAAGATGGAGCAAGATCCCCCTAGCCAGCTGACCACAGCATTAGTGCAAGAGAAAACAAATCTACCTGCTTGACTTTGCCAGTAGCCTTTAGAAAGATGAACAGATGTTTAAGTCTCAAAAGAAAGAAGAGAAAAAACTGCAAGCTGGTCTTTCACACTGATGAATTTCCCAAGAGCCTCTGCTGCTATGAAAAAGGCATCTAAGAGAGAAGTAGAATGCATTAGTTTTTAAAATTTTTAAAAAATGTTTTGATAGTAATTAGTAAGATGATACCTCATATTGGCAACTGGTTGTGTGTGGGATGGTGCAAATGTTTATACTAAAACAAAGAGTTTGTGGATTTTTATGATCATTGAGTAGACAGGCTTATGAGATGTTTTTGTTCTGGGTTGTTGAGAATTTTTTTTTTTGTGAGTTTGAAAGTCTCAATGTTTAATTTTATTGTATTTTGAAACCAGTAAATGGAACTACTGAAATAATCAGTAAAGTTGCCTCAGATTGACCCAGCAACCCATTTTGAGGAAAACCCCTTTTTGGCAGACTTGCTTGAATTATCACAAGTAGAAAAACATCGGTAAGAAATATGGAAGAACCTGCTTTTTCTGTGAGTTACCATTTGCTAACGACCCACAGATGAAAGAATCAAAAAAGTTATTTTTGCTCTCTCACGTTTTCTTATTGGACTTAAAATGGAAAACTAAGTGCTGTTTTGAGTGCTTTTATCTTGTAGAACGAGAGAGGCGCCTTTGCTGTTATGGCAGGATCAAGACATTTCTGCTAAAGCTTAGGAACAACATGAAGCCTTCAACACCACATTTTTTCCCAATTCCAAAATTATTTATTGTCAGTGGTGCTGCATTGAGGAAAGTGATCTGTCTCCTTCACTGTGGACAAGAATTAGTAACCTTTCCTCTTATTTAATATTAATTTTAGGGTTTGACTATAACATTATTTCAGAAATTGCTATTTAATTGTATTTCATGTAAACCTTTAATGTTTTGGTAGTTGTGTAAATATACTCTGTACAACTCAATTTTTTGAGTAAATACCTATTTTTTGATTTTTTTAATGCTGTAATTTATTCAGTTAGCACCTTGGAGTACACTTATTTCAATAATTTAATTATTCAGGTAGTTTTTCTTTTCATATTCATGGTACTGTTATCTAAACATGCAGAAATTTAATTTATTGCATTATCATGTTTTGTAACAATTTCACGCTCATATTAGAGCACACATCCCCTCTCAAAAGTGCAGATTTTTTAGGACTGCCTTGATTCACATGATGAAACTTGGAATGTATTTGAAACTTGGAATATATTTCTATGTCTTCTAGAATGAGTATGCACATGCAGTCATTTAAATATTAGCTGATTCCCAGTCACTGTTGCGGACTTCTATACTGCATAGATTACATTTGCTTTAAGAGATTTATTTTTGCTCTCATTGCATTAGCTTATGCTGATTTATCTGGAAGGTTATTTCACTTGCTGTTTCATTCCCCCTTGGACCCTAACCCTGTGCTAAAATAGATCTACTGTCCTCTAAAGATTCAAGGATGGTGCATGGGATTTTCTGTGCTTATCATCCTAGTGTGTACCTCTGCATGAAATGACTCCCTCTAACCAAATTAGATTGCCTCCAACATGTCATCCTTGTCTGCTTTCTGTTATATCTTTGGAAAAGTATGGGTGGGGTTGTCAAACAAAGATTTACTCTGTATGAAAAAAAAAGCCTGAGTGATTTTGTCCATCTCAGATTTTTCTCATTGCTGTGTTTCTCTTCTTTTTGAGGTCCAATATCTTGTCTTTCTTCTTTCTTTCAGCTTTGCTCAGTATTGACAAGGCTATGTCACTCTCCCTTTAGAGTCACTTGGTTTCCCTCAACCAGAAATTCAACTCACTATTTCCTTTCAGCTCCAAAGGAAAAGACTATTTGACCTTCAGACTTTGATTGGAGTCGGTGATTGAGTGCCATGTGGATGGTTTTAAGGTCCCATTCTCTCACTGAAGGGCTGAAGACATCGTAGCAAAGGCACTTAATGCTTCACACACATGGATCTTTATTCTACTTGATGCCTAAGTATTTATACTCATAGGACATAGACACACGGTGCTCCATGGGCTCTGTTCACTGTCTGAGGGAGTAGACTGGACCAATCCAAAGAAGTGGACTGTGGCAAACATCCCTGCTCTATACTGGCTGTTACCATCTTTCTTTTTTTGCTGTTGTGAGAGATACATTTTCCCTTTTAAGAGTCTTAAATGACTTTTTCTTGGGAATAATCTCCTAGAATAACCCATGCAAGTTACTATTGCTGAGTAGTTAGCATTAAAGTTAACTGTTCTGCCTTACTATATTGTTTCAATTATTCAGAGCATGAAGTTTCTCACCCACATTTTGCCTTTAGTGGGTGAGAAATGTGGTTCAAATCAATGGAATTATTGGTTTCTTACAATTGCCCAAACTTTCAGGAGATATGCTGGCTCACAGACTATGTGAACACAGTGGGCATCTTAACAGGGAATTCAAAGCAGTGCTCGGTTTCATGCCTTATGAATCACACCAACTAAATTTATAAATACAATTTAGTGAGCTGCTCTTTAATATAATGGCCTGACGTATTAATCTTCACAAGCATTCATGTGTTTGTTTTTTCTTTTGGGATACAATTATTATTCAGGTTTCTTTGCTAGCATCAATGCATTGCTAAAAGGGAGAGCTTGTGTTTCCTTAAGTACCACATGTTTAATTGCAGGGATACTTTTTGAAGACAGAGAAAAATAGCTCTGTATGCTTCATCCCAGAAAGTGAAAAAAAATGCATTAGACAGAATGTATTCAGAATTCTGAAACATATACACAGTCATTTAGCTGGACTGCAGGGATGTTTGGCAGAGAATCAAACCCTGAGAGTTTCTACAATCAAGTCCTCCCCAGTAGATGGCATCCATGCACCAACACTTGAGCCTGTGCTCAAAGTACAGTGCAATGAAGAGTTTAGCAATGTTTTATTTATGAAAAAAATTAACTTTGAATCTTTGTGTTTTGCCTCAGGCAACAAAAGTAGTAAACATGATTTTCACACCAATAGATAACAAATAGTTTTCTTAACAAATTAGATGAACCCTGATGTCTGGTTTCTGATTGCTTTAGAGCCATGTGTGTAGAATACAATTCTCTTACATTCAAAATCTTTTGTTTTACATGGGATAAAGTGAAAATGACTGGAGGTATGCTGTGAATATGAATTACTTTTGGACAGAAATTTTGTGGTTTTAAGACCTGCTTTTAATAAGTGTATATGCCATTCAATTTTTTTTGCTCCCTGGTGCTTCATAGAGGTGTTTTGCTTTCCTATATCAGCATCCTTGATATTATAACAATATATTTCCCAGAAGTTTCTTAATTACAGCTCACAAGAAATACTCCTATGAGGCATTACCAATCCAGATGATATATCTATCCTCATCTTGTGATTGGAAACAACTGAAACATGTGTGACTTAGTGCCAGGATAAGTGATTCTGCTTTCCTGGTGTATCTATTACAGATATTCCTCAAAATTATTCATGCTAGCTCTTACACATCTGGCAGCACTGCAATGCAGCAAGTATAACTGCACTTTTCTTCATAGAGCTGAAGTTTCTTGTGATTTCTTGATTCTGTAAAGGCAGAGGGAAACAGGTTACTTTTGGGATTGGATAGTTTTACATTGTGTTACATGACTAAGGATGGTTGGATTACAATTCTGCATTTCTAACCTCACTGGAGAGACATCCTGGTTGCATTTATTCAGGATTTGAATTGAATAAATTGAAAACAAATGTTCAAAAACTTGTGGCGATTTAATTTCCTTTCCAATTGCTTCCCAAATTCCTTTTTGTTAAATTGGAAGTTTTAAAAAACCTGATGTTTGTTTAAAAACATGTTATTTATTCCCTGAATCTGGCACCAGAGTGGTTGTGAAAAAAGTTTATTCCTTTGAAGCATCCTGCTTGAACATATATTAACATATAATCCGAATCCCACTGTGTTGGCAGTGAATTCGCCTCCCTAAGAGTTTTGATGACAACAAACTTGTGATGGGCTAAACTGCTGACTGAGGCACTGACCTTCTTCCTCTGGCAATAGAGAAATTCTTCATTAGGCTTGCATCTGAATTTTAGACAGCTAGAATTAGGGGAAATTAAACTGTCCTTAAGAGGTTCATCTTCATGTATTATTAAACAACAGGTTCTCCCAGATGGATTGTTTTATCACACTCAATCTTTTATTTTCTTCAGAATGAAAATTTAGTGGGCTGGTGTAGAGTTATGCAAGATTTTCTTTCAGAGGAGTCAGCTGGCTTGAGGTCTCTGACCACCGTGCAAGGAACATGGACATTACCTCCAGAGACATCAAGGAATTGATGTAATGTCTAAGTTGTTTCCCTGGATACCATTATTTAACAATGATTCTTCCTTTAGTCTAATAAAATTGGAAAGTTTGATATTTGGTATAAATGGTAGTTAAGCAAGGTGCAGAATGACTGTATACTTCTTTTAATAGTGACTTTTTCATGTTCAATTTAACCCTTCTTTCCTTTATGCTCTGAGCACTGTCTTCTTCTATGCTTCTTCAGCCCTGTCTTCTTTATTCCTACCACAAAATACTTTTCAAGCATCAAGATTAGAACAGTTTCTTTTCCTGGTAAGATTTAAAGAAACTTTCTAGTAATTCTATTCTGTGACTGTTTCTTTGGGAAAAATTGAATGTATTACACAAAAGATGACTATTGAATTTGCAACAAATTCAGCATCCTTATGAAATTCTATGCCTGAGACCTTGAATTAATGAAACTGTTTAACAAAGTGTATCAGTCAGCACCAGTGCTGCCTGCATTACATTCTAACAGATATAGTTCAATAAATTCACTACTCTTTCAAGTAAAATCTCCCTCTGATTAAGTAATGCCTGAAGCTGAATTTTCTTTTTAAAGTTTGAATAAAAACTATGAAATAATTTGTGACTTACACCCCCAAAATGAGATTTTTCTCCACAGAAAAATTATTGCAGTATTATTTTACTCTTTATAAGTATAAAAATGGATATAGCTTGAGACCTGAAACTTACTTTAACTGTCTACTGAGCTAATCCCTGATGAGGAGTGGTTTGGTGACTAGTTAAGAACTGACTTGAGAAAAGGTGACCATGGAATATTTAAAAAATTAGCAGATTTAGAATAAGTTTTGAATGTAAAATTTCAGTTTTGACTGCTGTTGGCATCTCCATTGGCGGTGACTGCATCCTGACCAACACTCCTCCTGGTTTTTCTTGATCCATATTCCTGAATTTTTAGGTGTAAATAATTTAGATTAGCCAAGAATCAGACAGAGAGCTCTGGCTGAGTAAAGGATTACAAAATTGATCCTGGTTTATGAATGTCTAACAAATGATAAAGACCCTTAGCAGTTCAAATTCAGAACAGAGTGCTCAGTGCTTTTTGTGGAGGTGAATTTTATCTCCTGAGAGTTGAATTGTGGTCTTCTGGGGCTAAAGACTTGCATGTAAAATGTCTCTGAATCAGAGACAGAAGGTTTGTCAAATATCCAGAGACTGAGTAATTCACTCAATTCACTGCCTAAAACATAGAAACAAGTTGGGTTCAATGATTCACTGCTAAACACACAGGTAAGATATCTACTTAAGGGAAGTTAGGGCTTTTTTGCTTAAGCATTGTTAATTCTGGAAATATGGGCATTTACACGTCATGAGTAGGTGACTGTCAAGTTTTGTTTTCCAAGTTTAGATTCTGCAAAAGGAAAGGATAAAAGAATGGTAGAAAACTAGAAGAATAATAAATACATCTTGAACGAGTTAGAAAACAATAGGGAATGAGTTAGAAAACAGGTTACCGTCCTGTGCAAGAAGCAAATGACAAAACCCATTTTAGCGAAGATAAAAAAAGCCTGGCATTGAGTATGAGTGTTCTTCCACCTAGCTCTGAGCAGACCTTGACACCTCCACATTTCCATGGATCTTTGTGAGGGTTTCCACAGTTGAGGTGAAGGTGCAAGTGGAAATAATATTCACAAGAGCCAGGGGAAGGAAGAATCAGTAAAAAACATGAGCAAACACGGTTATCATTTGGAGAATTGTTTCACATTTATGATGCAATGTCAAATTTAAAGTGACATTGGCAGTCCTTTTCAAACACGACTATATGATTGTTGCCATATAAACCTTAATGCCTTGGAGGGTTTGCAAACAATTTTGTGGCTCTCCATGAGAATTCCTGATTGAGAAACATGCATTGAACTCTCCCTCAAAATAAACATGGGAAATTTTTCTGGTTTTCCCTTTCAATAAAGGCATTTTTCAGTCTCCAGTTTTATGATGTGGAAAGGGGAATGTAAGAAGAAAGAATAAAAAGGCCAGATTGAAACATACAGGTGGATGAACAGGGGGACATTTATTTTTGGTCTATATGTTACTGCCCTGGCCCATCTCTCAAGTGTGTCCAGGCCCCTGTGGAAGGCATCCCTTCCCTACAGAATGTAAACTGCACCACACAGCTTGGTGCTGTCAGCAAACTTGCTCAGGGTGCCCTTGATCCTCCATCCACCTTGCCAACAAAGATGTTAAACAGGTCTGGTTCCAATACTGTTGAGTACCACAGCCTTCTCCATGTCACAGGGTACCACATCTCCCATTACCTTCCAGGGACAGCGTCCATTTTCCCTAGTCTTCATTTTATGTACCTGTATATATATAATAGTAATATATATATAGAATGTATATATATGTACCTAAATACATAGAAGTTTTTCATGTTGTCTTTGACATTCCTGGTCAGATTGAATTCTATTCAGGCTTTAGCTTTCCTAACTTGATCCCTGGTTACTTGGACAATTTCTCTGTATTCCTCTCAGGCTACCTGTCCTTGCTTTCACCCTCTGTAGGGTTTTCCATGCTGAGTTCTTCAACAAGAATGGAACTCCATGCTGAGTTCTTAAATTATCAGCTCACTCATCTCTCAGTCTAACAACAGCATGCCTAGGGAGGCCTTCAGACCACAGGAAAAGATTTCCTAGGGAGATTTGAGTTCAATACTGTGATATAAACCCCATAATGTTCAATTCCAAGGCTATCCCTGGTCTGATGTTAATCAATTCTGTGTCATAAGCAGCTGAATATCTCAGAAAAAAAAGGACCCAAGGAACTATTGAAATTATAATGATAGATCTATGCAGCCAGTTTCTGGAAGTTTAATGTTATTTCTTAGTTGCCAGCATAAAAAGGCTTATTGAATTTCACAGATATCAAACATCCTAAAAGGAGTAATTAACCCCTGAAATCAGAATGCTTGCACTTGGACTTCTCTTCAGGTTCTCTGCTGACTCCACTTGTCTCATAACCTTTTTAATTACTGCATTTTATCAACAACTCATAAGTGAACACTAAGGTTAAATATACAGACCAAAATGAAGAAGCTTTCAAACAAGTGCTCAACTTGAAATGCAAGGTACAACGACCAAAACCCCCCAGTTTTTGTAGTTGAATCTATGCTTAAATTGTTCCCTAAATTACAGCAGGAACATGCCTATGTGGTGATTAAAGACTGGAAAAATGGAGTTGCATTATAAGAATGTAAAAATATTTTACTATCACTTTGCATTTCTGTAGTACTTTATTTCTTCAGATCATCACACAAAATGCTACTTGTGCAGGGAAGATGACATCATGACACTGCAATAGGCAGACATCACAACTGTGACTCTCCAGGATCACTGCATAAGTCACTGTATTTTCATCCTATGATTTCATGGGCAAAGAAAGAGAGGAATCCAGGGACAGAGAGGGCAAGAATCCAGGGACAAATCTGCCTTGTGTTACATACAGCTCCACCAATTCACTGAAGAAAGGTTATGATGTAACATATCTGTGCTTTAATTATTGTGGCAGTTTATCAAGTTTATCAACTGAACAGTTTATCAACATTTGCTAACAGCTAGTGATCATTGGAAGAAAATCCTACCAGCTTGCTTTAGCTGCAAAGGCTATAGCAATTTATCAGATGAGAGAGTGTACACTTGCTCCTTCTCTCCTTACCTTGGAAAGGATCTAGCAATGATGTATTGAAGGAATTCTGAGGGTCTGCAGACACACTAGATGTGTTTTGACATGTGGGGTGTAATGTGAGGAGCCAGCTTGTCTAAGATCTTGCTTACAGCATGAAAACAAAATTGACAAGTCTCATTTATTCATGAGCTCACACCCAAAGTGCAGCTAAAAATCTGAACAATGCCAGAATGATAAGGCCAAAAGAAATTCATACAGTCTTCTAATGTGGTATCTGAAGCACACAAATCCCAGAATGATAATAATAATTTTTCTTTCATTTTCTAAAGCCTGCAATTCAATTAGCTCAAAGATTTTAAAAAGACATTTCTTCTTGAGCTAAAGACAGACATTTGTGATTTACACACCCCTTAGTAAGGATCTGAAGGCCATTGAATCTTATTGATAAAACAAATTTTGCATCTTATTTCCTAATTGGATATATTTTTTTCTCTGTTGACAGTTCATGTGCCATTGTTCTACAAATGTAGAAAGTATTTGAAAAATAGAATGCACCAATATGGTACAGTTTCTGATTTGCAATTGATTTAACTTGTCTGAAATTTTCAAGATAATTTTCAAAGTAGAACTCATCACAGTATTCCTGTTAGGGGTAGCAAAACTCTTACCAGATGTTGATCTTGCTGCTTGGCATTTTTACATGTAACAGTCCTTCAGTGGTCTTTGCCACAGAAATCGCAGAATGGTTTGGGTTGGAATGGGCCTTGAAGATCATCTTGTTTGATCTCTCTTATGATGGACACAAATGACACCCGTTTGACCAATTTTCTCAGAGCCCCATCCAACCTGACCTTGAACACTTCCAGGGATGACATGACACATGGTGAGCAGACTTCTTTCAGATTGACTTAGACCTTAATTCTGGTAAAATAAATTTCTTAGTCTTTCTTATTACACTTCAGAAAAGCTCAGTGAGTTTATTCACCCTTTCTCTCACTCATGATGAAGGCAGAAGAAGCAGGATTTCATAATAGAAAAGACTAGTAATCAATTCTTCACCATAATCTCAGAAGTCAGGTTGCTGAAAAAGCAGTGTTGTATAAAGAAGGATGTTGCAGACAAGTTTTGAAAAATCTCTGTCTTAAAAAACTGTGAGCAACTTTTCCTTTTTCACTGGGAGTTCGGAAGGCAGAAAGAAGTCATCAGGTACAATCATAAGTACTTCACAGCAGCTCAATGCTTCTCCCACTGTCAAGCAAAAATGATAGGCCATTAGACTGTCAGAGTAGAAAGATCCTGTTTTGGTGACAGCTGCTGTGGTGTGTAATGCACTGAGGATGCCATTAGGTGTAATTAAACAGAAAACCTAAAACATAAGGACAGAGACCTTTTTTCTTCTCAAGATGAAAACCCTCTGTGTACATACAAAATTATCACCCGTCACAGCCATCCTCTCTTTTGTCCCTCAGGAAAACAGACAGATGTCCAGCTGGCAGGGAGTAGGAAGAGTGTTGCAGTCTCAATTTGCTTCATGCTACCTCTTTCTAATCCCATTGGTGCATTTTTTCATCAATTTCTGCTTTGCTTTCCTAGGCTGCTGTTTCTTTTTGCCATGATTTCTATGAGTGTGTTTCTATCTTCTTCTCAAAAATGATTCTGTCATGCCTGTCTGGTTGTTTTGTCTGTCTCATTCTCCTTTATCTCCTATATATTCTCCCCATTCCCTGTTTTTTATACCTGGCTTCTGGACACTTGTTCCCTGATATTGGACCCAGTTCCTTGTTTAGCTTGTCTGATCACCAAACAGGTGGGATGTCTCAGATCCCTAGTGCAGACCAGAGCAGGGGCCAGGCAACTTCTTTCAGGCATTCTGATGCTTTTCCCTGTTCTCTGAATATCCTCTTTTGCTTCAGGTTCTAGGGCTACTGATGTCCTTCTGGTACCTCTCCATCTGAGACCATTTTCTGGGACCTGACATTCCTGGTCCTGCAGACTGCAGTACCTCCAGAGGTGCTCTCAGACACATCCCAGTAGGAACCTTCTCTTCCTCCTTATACCGAGCAGAGGCCTCTTGGCTCCTCTGTACTCCAATGTGCATTTGCAGACCTAGTGGTACTGTGTGGTAAAAAAGAGCCTAAAGAAGCATTTGATCACACCAGGGTAGCTCACAGATGGGTAAGTAAGGAGGAAAGACTATCTCCAAGCCTCTCAACCTGTTGTTTCCTTTGTGTCTTGGGTTACAATACAGGGTGTGATAAAAGGTATGTATTCTATCACCATCTGTTGAGGGTGGGGGCAGTGATCCTTATCTCCGTAGGAGATATTCTGTTAATGGGTCATCCATTGAAACCAGGCAGGGCATTGTTCTTTATCTTTTCACAACCCATCCTTCCTCCAGCGAGTCATTTTCTGCTGATGGCCCATTGAGTCCCACTGTGTGACTGATAAAATTACTGCATCCCGTTAGAAAATGCTCCAGCCAGGGGGAAGAGCCCAACATTTCTTACCAAGATTAAAACAGAGGTTTTGGGACACTAAGGGAGCCCCTTTCTCCACTGGACTCCAGAGGAAAACTGGATTTCTCCACATCACCACTGAACCTCTGAAGAGAAACTGCACCTTCTGCAGGAGCACTGCTCCAACTGAATCACATCTGTCACTTCAGGAGGATGCAGCCACCATTTAATGGGACTGCTACCAACACCCTGCCTGACGGGGTGTCAGGTTGTACTCTGACTTTGTCAGGGCTTGGAGTCTATTCCTTTGTAGTACTCTATTTCTATTTTAATTTCCCTAGTAAAGAACTGTTATTCCTAATCCCTATATCTTTGCCTGAGAACCATTTGATTTCAAATTTATAATAATTTGGAGAGAGGAGGTTTACATTCTCCATTTCAAAGAAAGGTTCCTGCCTTTCTTAGCAGACACCTGGCCTCCAAACTAGGACACTTTCTCCACCTCCTTCTGCTCTGCTCTTGCTACAAACACAGCTTCTCTAAACCCATTCTTCCAAAATATAAACACACCTAAATAATTTGCTGATATTGTGTCTTCTGTTCATATAGAAAAAGTTAAGCTGCTTTTTTTCTGAAAAAAATTGATTTTTAAAATATTTTCTTTTTAGTAAGGGCTGACTCACCTTTTTTTTTTTTAGTGATTCAAACCAAATGTAAACTCTTTTCAAGGTCCTAACCCAAACCTTTAACTTGAGATTATTCCAAACATTTTTATTTTGAACTGTTCTAAAACAAAAATGTATTTTGAATTTTAGAATGAGGAATATTCTGGCTACTGGGAATCTTAAAAAAACCCCAAACAAGCATGAGGTAGATTAGCTGAGCGTCCTGTCTTTCTTTCAGGGAACTGACATTTTTTCAATAATTGTGCTTTGTTAAACCCAGCAAAGGCAGATCTTCAGTAAGTGCTCATGCATTTTTTGTAGATTCACCCAATAATTTAGCTTTGAAAGGACAGCCAGAGGTCATCTAGTTCAACCCCTACACAAAATATGAACAGTTAGCAGAAGTTGCTCCGGGACTTGTCCAATTGACACAGACTGTAAAGCCTCTCTGAAAACCTGTTCCATTATTTAACCAGGTTCTTGGTGAATAAAATATAATCCTGGTATATAACCAGAATTTTTTTGTGTCTTGGGTGATGTTCATTTCATGTTGTAAGTTAATTTTGTGTTCCTGAGGAGAGTTTGTGTTGGTCATTTTTACACGTCTCTGAAGACTGATTTGTGCATGTTAATGTTTGTTGCTCATCTACTCTGCATATTGGAGTTTGTCTTTTCTCATAGTCACACAATAGACAGTTGTGCCTACTCTCTGCTCTTTCTTTGTTGCTTTTCTCAAGGGTAGTTGTCATTAGTTTTTGTTATTATGTTAGTTCTATTCACTTTTCCATGTGGATTCAGGTTAAAAACTCTTCTCAGTACCTTTCTCAAATTATGAAGCGATCATTTGCAGCTCTCTAACACAGTTCACTTCTGTCTCTGGCCCGCACAGAGAGCAGCTCTGAACTCAGTTCTTCTCTTTATTTCAGAGGGGTCCTCATCAATTCTGGCTTGCAACACTTTGAAATCAAAGGATGGGGATAAAACATTCCTGTCAGTATCAGTCATTCCATTACAAATTCTTCACAGCTTAAAAATACCTTGCTTAGAAATAGGAGCTGTCATTCACTGTAGGTGCCATCTGATTTAAAGCTCTTTGTGACACACTCACGCATTCTCCTGATCATTGAAGTCTTAATACTTCCCTGCATGTATCCGAAGAGAGTATTCTTTTCTTTTTTGGACAAAGGGAACAGACTTGTGGCAATATCTGTTAGATAGTCAGCCTGCATTATGGAACAGCTAATTAAAGCCTAAAAACTTGCATATTAGTGATTATGTAAATAAAAATCTATTGTTTGCTTATGCAAACAATTTTGTCATCTGCAGCAAAAATTTTATCTTCATGTCTGTGAGGTGAATGGATTCCCACAGTACTACTATTTTAAAATCTAATAAAGACATGAAAGTCCCCGTAGTTACCATTACAGATGGGCTGTATTTTACTCTTCTCCAGTCTTTCACTCTTTACATCTAGTCGATGCTGTTTTCCTCTATACTCAGTAAAAGTGGGTAGCTCATCTAAAGTCAATACTTACCCTAGGATGGGATGAATCACATTCCACACATTTACACTGACTCTAGGCAGAATCAATATGGACTAATTTAGATCACTTGTTGGCAAAAGTTATGAGAGATTTTACCCCTGCCCCCCATATTATTGCTATTAACCAGTGTATATCTGGGTTTGCCCATTATTTTGAGGCAGTTTTGAGCCCAAGGGTGCTCAAACTTAGAACTTAAAAATAACAGCAAGCCACAACAAATCATTTACAAAAACCTTTGGAAAAACATCTGGAATTTTGCTGCACAACTTCCCCTCCTTTCTCCCTTTGGGATGATGAAGTCTATCAGGTACTTTAGATACTGAAACTTTAGATAATCCTGCATGCCCTCTTTTACACCCTCGACAAACTTATGCAAGGAAACTCAATCAATTTTCATATGTTTACATCTTAAACAATTAAGAGCAATTCTGAAAGTAAGAACTAAAAGGTAGAATATGCCCAACTCTTTCTCTCCCAGAAACCATTTGAGACAAGTTTAAAACTGTGTCTAAACTAATACCCAAGCGAAGTGGATGCAAATATTTGGGAAGAGTCTTGGCTGGACCATGGCATCGGAGTGTCAGAATATTCCCTCAGTAGCTGGGTTAAGCAAGATCTGTCCTGTGCTTTTCTCCAGCATACCACTCCCAACTGAGTGGTTTATTTGACTAGGAAGTAAGTGATCTCTCAAAGTATGATGTTGCTTAAAATCTTCATGGAGAGGCAACATTTTTTCTGTCATTTTTTATGGGTCAACTGAACAGTAGCACTATCTATATTTTTGGGACCTGTTTTTTTAATGTGTAGATGACACAGCCTTTGCTTATACAGGACTGCAGGTCTAAGCCTAGATATCCTATCCTAAGGATGGTATGTATAACTGAGTAGCTAAAATTATTGCAAGTTGTTCCTCAAGAAACTCAAGCAGATTGTTGTATAATAGTTGCAAATAGTCAGGTTTCTTTACCAAAGTGGAGGTAGACTTGAGTTAATTTTTGTTTAGTATTGCTTAGTTTATACAGTTTGTACAATTTTTTTTCTTTATTTCCCCATTTACATTAAACAAGCACAAGAAAAAATTGTTGGTTGCTTTATTCATATCAAACTCACTTCCGCAGAACCTTCTTGAAACTGCCCAGAAAACAGCTTCACAATTTGTGGACATTGAAACCATAGTTTAAGCTGGGTAAAAAATAGTGTAAAAGCAAATTTTTTTGCAAATATATAGGTATTGGTCATAATTCAAGCTTTCTTGTTAATAATATAGTTCCAAAACTACTGCCTCTGTGGGAGCCATTACTATTCAAATAACACTGTGCAGTGTTATTTATTTTGAATTGCAGTTGTACCAGGAATTATTTCAAACTCAATTCTGTTTGTGCTGCAGGCCTGGCACTTTTGTTAGGTATGTGAATAAAACCATCCATACATATGTTCAAGAAATGTAATGACTTTGAAAGGAATCAGCCTCACCAGCTGAGAATCAGCTCTCTGAACAACATAGGCTGGAGCCAGAGAACACAGACTGTCACACTCTCAAAGAAATCATTAAATTACCTTTCTGTCCAGACAGTGTCTCTGTGTGATTTAACAAAATAAGAGTATTGGTCTAATTCCAATACTCAATTGTGACGGACAAAGACTCTGTAACAATTTAAAGTTAGAAAGGGTATGTTTATTCAGCGCTGGGCAGCAGTGTGGGGTAGCCCCACACTGCAAAATCACAGGTGGTCACAGAGTCTATTTATTGACAAAAGGTTCAAATGAATACATATTCATAATACCAGCCCCTCCCATCCCTGTTCCCTATGGTAATTAGCTTGAATGGCTATTGAGCATGTGTGGTTGGCTTCTTGAATTAAGTCTGGGGTCGTTTTTGTGGGGAGGGGTCTTAAAAAGAGGAAGTAAGGCGAGTCTTCCTCGCTCTGAACTCTCGACCTTGTCTATCGATGACAATGCAAATGACTTCTGGGAAAAGTCCAATTTCCCTCCCTTCATGACTTTGAATAAGTTTCTGGTTGCAATTGTTCGTGTTTCTTTGGATCTATTTAGTGGTTTCATCTTTTTCCATTGCAAGGACAGCTGAGCAAACATAAAATGACAGGCAATCAATTATTTAAGTTTCAAATAACTATTTCAAGCCCAGTTCCTTCTAATTTTTAATTATTCTCAGCAAGGCCTATCTATCCATCTGCTTTTTAATTAACTTTGGTAAATAAGTAACCTTTAACTAAAATCCTAATTTCTCTAAGATTAGTGTTTCAGGTGTTATCCTAAAATTCTAGCAAGAGAACTGCTCCAAAATAATGCCTTAAGTTAGTGACAAAAAGCATCTCATATTTTCCTAAATGAGGGAAGGTAAGTACTAAACACTTTCAAACATTTTGAATGGAAACACTTCTAAAAAATCCTATAAAACAGCACAATTTTTTTCCCTGCTAGATTTTGCAGACTTATGAAAATCATGAATTTCCAAAGAAGATGCTGTGAGCTGATGTCTCGATTCTCCTGCAGTCAATGCAAATTCTGGTAATCACCAAGTCATTGCTAGCACATACAGACAACTGTAGCATGGCAGTTCCAGTTGGCCTTCAAGACCCTAAAGCATTGCAGGGAAATCAGGGCAGGAGGAAGTGAGCCAAGGATGGAGAAAAGTGGTTCATACTAAGACTAATTCTGTGTTACCTGGGAGCTGTCTTGATGTCAGATATAAAGAAATGTATCTTCCCAGAGTGGCTATTAAGCTTCAGAAAGTACACAAGCAATGATTTGGATTGCAGAAAGCTTCCTCTTTATTATTGCTTTTTTTAAGCAATACACTCTTAACTCCGTGTAAGTTTGCTATACTGTAACAAACTTGCTTGACTATTTTTCAGAAATTAAATGCTCAGTAAAATAGACTTTCACTTTTGGTAAATAGTATATATTCCTGCCTAATATGAAAAAAGCAAATAGGTTTGGATAAATATTTCCTCTTGCACAATGACAGCCATGCTGCATCCTCAGCAACAGTTAGTATCAGGCAATCCTTTTCCAAGTGTTAAGAATGCCAAAACAGGGCTGCAATGTTATTTTTCATCACAGTTCAAGAGTCTTAGGAAGGTCTGCTTTTATTTTGGTACAAAATCCCATGGGAGAAATTCACATCATGCGAGTAAAATATCCAACAACTTTAACCAGAGTCAGGGTGAACACTGCCTCATGCTAGCACTCAGTATATCCTCAGGCAACACAGCATGAAATCAGAATATATGAATCTAAGTCTAGTTGCATTTGTATTGTCCAGGGGGCTAATTTAGATTTTCTTATTAATATTTTCTTTTTGACTAACAGTCCACAGCAAGCTGCAGGAAGCGATTGAAAGCAACAGCAGGATGGTCATCTTCAGGTGCATTTTAACGGTTCACACTGAAATTCTGCTGTCAATATATTTTTACCTGCAGACTTTTATGTTAAAATAGCTTTTCTTTGCAGAGATACAAAAGTAATGCTCACTAACAAATAGTGACCCAACTATTATTGAAAAAAGCTCTTTTTGATGAGAGGAACATGGAGTGACACATCAGAGAGCCCAGCTGTGACCCAGAGCCCCCAAGAAACATTAGCAGCAGGCACACTTCCTTCTGTGGCCTGTCCTCTTCATCTAAGGCACAGTTAGGACACAAAGGGTGGAGGCTGGAACATCTGAATGCTAGAAATTAAAGAGATCAGCATTAAAAAAACCCCAAAAAACCAAACAACAAAACAGATGAGAAGT
Organism: Catharus ustulatus; assembly: GCF_009819885.2. NCBI lineage: Eukaryota > Metazoa > Chordata > Aves > Passeriformes > Turdidae > Catharus > Catharus ustulatus. The sequence goes on along the minus strand of NC_046222.1, from coordinate 35,177,390 downwards.
GGCATGTGTTTTATCCCATGTAGCAAAAAAGTCAAACATTGCCAACCTGAAATCTGCTGTGTCCTTCCAAACTCCTTTCCCTTCTCCAGCCTGCTTCCTGGTGGGATGCTGTGAGGAGCAGAAAATACTTTGACTCTGTGTGAGCACCACTCTGCAATAACAAAATCATCCTGGAATTATGAACACTGTTTTCAGCACATATCCAAACCCATATTAGCTACTATGAAGAAAACTAACTCTATCGCAGTCAACATTAGCACTCTGGCAGGTTTTCCCAGTGTCTTCAGGTCTCCTGGCTCCCAGTCTTGTGTTCTTTTCTGACTTGTTATAATCGACCTTTACTCTTCCATATGCAGAAATTGTGGCAAGGCAAAAGATTTTTAATCCTTTTCCCAGCCTTTTCTGTTGTTAACTGGGCTACCTCTGCCCTTATGGGTATCAACTTCACATGCTTTTGTGCACCCTCCAAATAGTCCTGTCCTATATAAACTTGTGACTTTTGCCAGTCTGTGTCACCAGATGAACTTTGAATAGCATTGGCAAGTTAGAATTCTACAGCAAGAATGAGAACTGGCTGAGTATTATGAAGGGAAAAAGAAGAGAAGTGAAAGGACTTCTTCAAAAAGACTGCCTGCTCCTTTTGGGGGATCTTAACTGCCATATCCACAGTTCTGTTGTTAAGCAGATAAAGATGATGGAGAGGACAGTTGGATTTCTACTTTTAACCTGCCCTTCAAAAGAGAGGACCAGAAAGGTTTTCTCCTATTGTATTGGAATACCTTGGAATATCAGTCTTGCCAAGCACTTCTTATCAAACCAGCTTATAATGCATCACCTCATTATTATTCATTAGGGTCAGTGAGTTAAAAAAAGTGAATAAATGCATTCCCTCTGCAAGTCTAAGAGCTTGTGAAGCCAGAGGTCCTACTGATACCTCAGTGCTTGAAGATAAATGCTTTGGTTTAAAATGTCTGATTATTGAGGTGACTTCTCTCTGGAAGCAGTGCTAGGAATATTTGTGTAAAACATTAGGAGTGCTGTACTGCCATCGTTGAGGTGGAGAACAGAAGTGTCGCAGGTGATTTTTGCACCTCTGGCTCGGTGGAGGGTGGATGTATTTATAGGAGACAATTGAATCATTGTTAGAAAAACAGTCAGGCAGTAAAAGATTCTCTGATTTCATTTTCCACCTGTTTAGCCAAGACTCAAAAAGAGACACTAGGAAACCATTTGTCCATTCCTTTGATTTAGTGAAGATTATTAGTGAAGGTATGTTATGTCACTCTAGATATAATTTTCATCCTCTGTTTTGAAAGACTTTCAATGGTGGAAACACCACTAACTCCATGAAAATTTGTTTATCCACATGGTATTTCCCATTAGAATGAATTTGTAAATGCCTGATCTGAGGGGCTTTTTTCAATTTAAAACCATACTTGTTAGCTATAAGAATTTATGTGAAGAGACTTTTTTTCTTAGCAAGAGCTTTTAATCATCTCATCTTTGCTCTGGCAGCTGGATCGCTTAATCCTCATTTCTGTTTCTGTGATTTTTCCTTGTGCTCCCACAGTATTTTCAGCTTCTTACTGAAGCTAGTATCTCCAGTAGCAGCTAGTATTGTCTCACATTTCCTCAGACATCTTCCTCTAAGATCTCTACATGTTATTGGAAGTAGCTGTGACTAATGCCTAATCTCCTCACCTGATCCTCTCTGACCCTTCATTCCTAGAAGTCTTTTAATCCACTAAGTTGCTTACTTTTTGTATCACTTTTACTTGCAGAAACTCTTCTTCTACAGATGAGAAAGGCTTTAAGAGTCCAAACTCAGAGAATAGGCTTTGGTGGGACTAGAGTTCATATGTATGATTTGTACTATTAATTAATTTACTGAAGAGGATAAGGAAGAAAACATAATATCATCTAATTGTGAATCTATGCTCCAAATAAAAAACGTAAAAAATCAGCCACAGGAGGTTTGAAGACTGTTTTTCTTTCCCTCATATTTTGATATGGCTAAGGTCCTGTACATAAACTGAAACAACTTGTTCAGCAATTGCATGTGAGTTAAAGTAAACTGACCTGAGAAAACAGCATCTGTTCCTTGTCACACATCTTGAGCAGATCTTGGAAAAGAAAATGACATAGACCCCTTATACTCTTGTGATACCAGACACAGCAAACTCTGTGCAGTGCTATTCCCTGAGGCATTGTTTGATGACTCTCTGCTGCTTCTATATCACTTGAGTCAGTTTGCAGGTGCAATCAGGCCTTAAATCTGGATGCCAATCACTGCTGAGCAGAAAAAATGGGTTAAATTGGGATGTTAAATCCTTCACAGTGAATAATTCACCATAGACTAGTCTTCTAACCTCTCTCCAGTAGTGGTTATTCATGTGCACACTGTATGTATTATTTGCACCTCTCACTAGGGCTGTATGAGAATCAAATCATGCTTACAAGTTATGTAACATATTACAGCAAGTGGTGCTTGGTACGGGCTCAAGAATGACAATCAATTTCATTTAACTTGAGGTTTACACAAAACACTTCACCAGTCCATGTATAAAGTGCTGAAAATGTGATTTCTGCAATTGCTCTTATTACTATGCAACTACATTAACACTTTGTGAAACTGTGATCTGGACCCCATAAACCTGAATGTTCTCTATGAAAGGTGAGTCTCACAAATTACTTCAATTGAAAAGACTCATGAAAATAAGCGAGGCTGGAGAATGGATTTCTGTGACCTGACCAGGGTCACAGTGGCAAGAGATAAAAACAACTCCCTCTGCTCCCTTCTATTTTTGCAGTCTGTGAAATTATGGCATTTATGTCATGCTTTGCAGGGATTAGTGCTGCATTCCTGCCGCCTGTTGTGGAAACCTCACTGGAGATTTGCAACACTGAAGGAACATGCATTTGGCTGGAAGAATGAATGCGGGCTTCTTCCACACCAAGGGATAAAGTGATGGTCCTTACTGAGTAGAGGCCAGATGCAGTTCCCTAATACCAGCATTAATTTTGCTGCCCTGGGGAATCTTTCCTTTTCTCCTGCTGATAATCCAGAAGGGAAGAGGTCATGGGTCATCTCTGCCAATCCTGTGTAGATGTCTCAGGTAACCTAGGACAACTAAAAGGACACTGGACATCACCTTAGGGCAGCTGAGTCAAATCCTGGTTATCTACTGACAGCAATGAGTATATGGACACCTTGTCCACATGCAAATATTTACGTCAATCCAAATCCTGTAATCCATCTGAGGTCCAGGCCCCTCTGCACTGGCTAGACAGGGAAGTTTGTGTCATTCTGCTATGCTAGACACCCATAATTTGGTTGGACATTGAACATAAATTAGTTTTCTATGGTGGTGAGTACAGAGCTTGTTTTGTCTCAGAAGTGGTTCTCTTCCAAGCCATCAGTTTTAAATAATGGGTGGGAGGAAGAAAATAGGAGAAGTGGATCTAAATATTAAATATATCTTTAATAACTGACTTTCACAAGTCCTTTATCCCAGATTGTTTCCTCCATTAGCACCTGCAAGAGTTGATTAAATGAGACAGACGTGCCAGATTCATCAACACTGACAATTTTTTTTCAGATTGTATGTACCTACCAAAACGAGATTGTTGCCATTTGTTATTAAAATGTTCCTAACTGCATCTCCTAGGAGAAAAAATAACTTTGCTTTTGATGTCCAATAGTTTTTCTTGCCCTTGAAAGCATGATCGACAAATTAACAGTGATCTCATAATTTATTCCTGCAATGTTCATTTTATTTATAATCCAAAAGCAATTAAATTCTCTTTTATGCTACATTGTCCTGGTGACAGATGTGTGGTTACCACTCAGATATTTGATGGCTGACATAAATCATCCTGTGATCAAAGTGTCTGTTGACTTGAGAGTCTGAATTTGCAGCAGATGCCTTCACATACAGAGTGACAAGAAAATTCTTCATGGGAGTCTCATTTCAGTTAACCACCTTGCTTCACTCTGACTTTGCAATCTGACAGCCCAGTTATTTTATGACAGCCAGGAGTCGTCAAATTTATATTTACAAAGCTACCAAATGTGTCACTTTGTCACTTATACCAAATAATACCTTTGATAGAAAAGAAATACATTAAAATTTATAGGGACACAGTGCTAAAGGAGAAGGAATAGATAGTGAGTTTAACAATTTGACAAATTTATCCCCAAGTGTTGGATGTTTTTTTTTTTTGTTTTTTTTACAATTTTGCTAAGAGCAATATCCACATGTAATAACTTCCTTTTCTCCCTATCCCCTCACCACAGTACCTATAAATTAGATTGCAATAGGGGACAGGAGTCTTTGACTGCAATTAAAACAGAACTAAATGCTGAGCCTGAGTTATACAACTTGATTTTCTATTCTGTTAAACCATGAGAAAGCCTCTGGCACAGTTTTAGCCATCTCAACTTGTTTAGGAGGTTCACGAGTTACTGTAGTCAAAAGAACATTCCCTGAAGTTGTTTTTGCAATGGCTACCCCTTTTTGAAGGGAAGGGGATTTTTAGTATTGCATTTGTTTCCAGAGAGTGTGAGCCAGTCTCACTGTTGGCCAGAGAATGAGCTCAGGTACAGCTTAGTTTATTAGTATAAAAAGTAATATAGGGCTATATAAAATAATAGTCTAGATCAGATAGGGTTGGCAGATGAGCTTTTGTCAATTGTGCAAGTCAGTTGGATGTTTACTGCAATGTGAGACAATGATCACTTTCCAGGGATCCTTCTTGATCAAAGCGTGGACAAGTCCATGATTCCTCCAGTCTACAAAGTCCTTCAGGACTATCTCAGCAGCTCATATGCTCTCAAATAACCAGATATTCCTTCACGACATGTCTCAGGTCGTATGTAACATCCATACCTTTTTGCTCTCTACTGAGGCTGGCTGTGGCACAGGCTCATTTTGTCTTAGATATTTTAGACAGAAGAAGAGCAAAATAATAACCATGTCATAGAGACACTGCAGGGAGTCAGAAGAGATTCAGGGGCAAGTGCAATGAAATGTAGCTGGATATTGATTGATTCCATTTGGCTTCAGAGTCAGTGAGCTGAGTCCCTTTTTATTCAGTAGTACATGCAAAGCTACAGAGAAAAGATCCCTTCTTGCAGTGAGCCTACAACCCCATACAGGTTGAGTTGGCAATGGAACAGCAGGCAGGGAAAAGACAGAAATGACATAAAAATTTCCTGTCAGTGGTGGCAAGAGATGATTGAGACAGGGATAGGAATTCCCCAAACCTATTTTTCTAATAAATATATAAGAGTTAATTGGCTTTTTGATTTCTGATCAACCCATATGGGTTGTAGCTGGAGAGATGCTGTGAGTAAAAGGCAATAACACTCATAGCAGGAGTCTGAAATTCAACTTAGTATTGATCTCAATGGAGGCTTGATGTTTGGAGAATCTGATGGGGATCCTCTGCTCTGGGAAATGCATTATCTAGTTGTGCTTTAGTTAATGTGCTCCCTTCAGGCCATGAAGGAAATTGCTTCAGCTTGCTCTGCAGTATGGTGTCTCTAGATGTCTCACATTAAGAAAGGGAATTACAGTAATTTCATGAATACAAGCCGCACCAACTTGACTAAGATTTTGCTCCTAAACCGGAAATGCGGCTAATAATCAGGAGCGGCTAATATGTGAATAATTTCCTGACATTTACAATCTCAGAAGTGCCTGCCAGAGTGCCAACTCGAGCAGCTGCAAAGTCGGCATTTTGCGATTGTTACAAATCGCTACTCTGTTGCACCGCGGGTGAAGCCTGGCTGCCGCAGCCCGGGGAAGAGACGAGGGGGCCCCGCGCCGCCATTGCTGCGGTTCGGGGAGGAGGGGGGGACCCGGGCGCCCCTGCTGCAGCTCTGGGAAGCGGAGGTGGACGCGGGCCGCCCCTGCCGCGGCTCTGGGAAGCGGAGGGGGACCCGGGCCGTCATTGCCGCGGCCCGGGAAGGAGCGGGGGGACCCGGGCCGCCACTGCCACGGCTCGGGGAGGCGGCGGGGGGCTCCGTCCTCACCCGCTGCAGCCGCCGCGGGAGCAGGGGGGGCTCTGTCCCTGCCTACCACCACAGGGCAGCGCAGGGCCGTGGTGACCAAGCCCAGTGGCAGCGGCAGCTGGCCCCCAGTGGCCCCGCCGAGCGGCAGCGCTGGGCTGGGCTACCTGGCCCCGTCAGCAGCCCCTAGCGGGCCGAGCCTGCACAACCCGAGCCGAGCCAGTAAACCTCGCCCTGCCGCCATTCTGTTACTATTTGGCAACGTTATTGCACGTGGGTCCTCGCTGCGAACAACAGAGCGGCTTATACTCGGGTGCGGCTTATTTATGGACAAAGAACGAAATATTTGCCAACACCCAGAGATGCGGTTTATACTCAGTGTGGCTTGTATTTGTGAATTTACTGTAAGTGCTGTATGCTCCTTTCTTCTCTCCTAGGTAAGTGAAAAATGTGTGTTTCTTTGGTTCTCTGCCCTCTTTACTCACAAAGTACCATTAAAGGAGGGGATAACAATTTATTGTGAGCTTGATTTTGTAGTAAAAAACCACCTTGGACTGAATGGGAGTGATTTAAAAAGGTACATAAATGTAGTACCATTGCCAGCATGGGGCATGTGCTTGTGCTTATTCCAGGACCTAACCTCACAGGCTGACCTAGTTCTTGTAATATTCATAGACATTCAGTTAACTCCACAGAAAGAAAAAAATCTGGGCATGCTACTGTGCCCATGAGGAAGTCAATGACATCACAGCTTTATTTTGTGCTATTTCTGGAAGGGCATTAGATTGCAATTGGGCTTCTGAATTCTCAGATGGATCAAGATCAAGAACTTATTAAAACTGAGGAATGTTAATACCATCTTTTCTGTAGTACTTATATATGTATAAAGCATGTCACCATTCATTGCAAGATTTATCCTTTCAATTTCTAGTTCCATTGCTACTATGTCATGCTGTAGAATAGGAACATCAGTCCTCTTATTCCTTTTTATGGGTAATTAATTCATAATGGTAAAGAAAGATTTGCACAAAATGGAAATGTGCGGCTGTAAAGAAAGAATCATTCTGTCCAGTGGACTGGGTTTAAATAGTTTTTTCTTGTACCTGTAGGAATCGACCATAGAAGAGTAAAACTTTTAACCAGAGATTATCAACATAGCCATTAGGTAGTGGCTTTCAAGGGCTTTTTGTTAGCCAGTTGAGATTTTTTCTTCATTCTTTATAAAAAAAAAGATCACCAGAAAAAGAACATTTTCCTTTTTAAAAACCGCTTAACAAGTGGTAGAGGAAGCAGTAAAGAAAGTGCTGTGCATGTAGAATAACTTCACATTACTGAAATAGAATCATTTCTGGGGCTAGGGGCAGGGTGAAATGTTTAGACACACTATGCAGCATTGTTCTAGTATATGAATATGTGTCACTGCAGTGCTGGCTTCATTAACACTTCCTACTTACTATAACCTTGACGAAAGTGTGTTAAATCATGAAAATGGTTTCCTTTTAAAATAAGAAGAACAAGCATTGAAATCAAAATTTTTTTTCATTAATTATAGTAATATTATTTAGTACTTGAATATGAGAATAGAAATGTTTGGAGGCAGGAATCTGTTTCTTTCTCTCTGTTTTCTTTAGTTGCTTTTATGTTGCTACCAATCTGTAGATGTTTTTAAGTAGTACACAGATACATCCAAATCAAATCTTGTTCAAACTCTGGCAATGACATACTTATTTTTCTGAATAACTTGTTTCCTAAGGGGTTTTGTGACCCCCACTTCTGTGAGTGGAACTAATGTAAAAGTGAACACTTTTTCTAGTTCCACTCTGCAGTGATGTGCAATGACAAACATAAAAAGAAAAAACCTAAAAAAAATTTAGATTAGCTATTAGGAAGAAATTATTCATTGTGGGGTGAGACACTGTCACAGGCTGCCCAGATTCCTCATTTTTGTAGTGTTCAAGGCCAGGCTGATGGGGCCCTGAGCAACCTGTTCTAATGGAAGGTGTCTGTGCCCATTTTGGGAGGATTGGAACAGGATAATCTTCAAAGTCACTTCCAGCCCAAACCATTCTGTGATTCTTTGAAAACACAACTCTACATGATCTAAAGCCATAAGGGAGAGGTGTGTAGATGAACACTTTGTGTCAAAACATGATGCTGGGGCATTACTCCATATTGGGGATAAGGGTGACATGCATTGGGCACACCACTTCCATAACTGACTTCCTACTGCCGCTTGTCTGTGCCCAGAGTCAATGTAATTTCACTGACATTTAGGCACTGTACTTATTGAGTTTCAACAAAGGAGAACCAACAGGAGAGAAAAATAGAAATCACTCCATAACAAACAAGGTGTTGAAGATCCCCTATTGTGAAATAGGCTGGAAAAGAACATACACTGAAGGCTGACATGGAAAATCACACTACCACTAGCTTGGGAGTCAGATGCTTTTACTTTACTGTAATAATACAAGAACTTGCCCAGTTCTTGTGCTTAACTTTAGGCAATACTGATGACCAGAAGTCAGTACATGATGGTCTTTCCCTTGCTCTCAAAGCAGTCATCTCTGAGCCTCTCTTCTGTGTCTTCCTCCCCACTAGCTCATCTGAGCAGTCACTGGCTGCTCCCCTGCCCTTACAGTTACTGTCCAGCCTCAGCTCAATGCCTAGAAAAAGCCCTGCTTTGGCACCTCAGTGCTTCTCTCCTCTCTATGGCTCCTACACAAGACACGCGGGTTCAACACATTCTTTGATCTACCCAGCTGTGTCTTTCAGGAGGAATTGTAGAGTGGGGAATACACAGGGCTACCCTATGGAAAAGGGTAGGTATATATCTAATAGCAGCTGGTGCTCCACAGGAAGCATGCTAATTTGCTTTTCTCAATGTTATGGCTTCCTTGGTGAATGTGACCTGATTTGAAGTTATGCTGTCTTGCACTTTGGTGAAGTTGAGTGGCTTGATTTTAGGAGTCATACATTACAACAGGAATTGACAAGGTGATTGTATACCTTCTTATCTAGAGTTGGAATTTATTTTCAATAAAACATGTTATATTCCATGACGAAAATTTTGCTTCAAAATAAAGCAGGAACATCTCATATTTTTGTTCCTCTGCTAGGTTCAAGGTCTCTTACTGGACCTAATTTCTGTCTACATGGTAAACATCAGTATCTCATGAGAGACAGCTATCCTTTTTATGTTAAGGAACTACAGTGGATTGTGGGATCTCTCAAGGGAATTTCAATGTTTCGATTGTTTTAATCCAAGGCAACATTTTTTTTCCTCCATTTCTAGAAATCACAGAATCATAGGACAGTTGGATTTAGAAAGGAACTTTATATGTCGTCTAGCTCCACTCTTCCTGCCGTGGGCAGTGACACCTTCTACTAAACCAGACTACTCAGACCCCCATCCAGCCTGGCCTTGGACACTTCCAGAGATGGAATGGCTACAGCAATCTGGGGAACCTGTGCCAATGCTTCACTGTCCTCATCGCAAAGAACTTCTTTCCAATAGCTAAACTAATCCTGACCTCTTTCAGTTTAAAGCTGTTCCCTCTTGTCCTATCACTGTACGCCCTTGCCCCTCTTCAGCTACCCTGTAAACCCCTTTTAGGACTGAAAGGTTTCTCTGAATCCTTCTCTGAGCACAGCAGGTGCTTCTGATCCTTATTCTAAAGACACTATTTTTTATTTGAATGAGTTTTTTAGAGATTGGAACCTGTATCAAGTAAGTTCTGGTTTGCCACAGCATTTGGCACTTTAGTAAATAAGTACTACAAATCTGCCTATTTCTCTTTTTCTCCTGCTTAGGCAAAACCAACATGAGAATAAATGTCCTATTGGTATTGGTTCATTCAGTGTTACGGTATAATGTGCGTGACTTTATTTGGTATTCAGGAACCACATTCAAGGCATGTGTTACTCCAACTGGAGAAAATGAATTAATATAAAGCTGTTGGAGTGGATGGTTTGGAGATAGATAAATACAGCCTCTCTATTGCTATATCAGTCTGTTAATATATTGTTTAATTCATCTTTGTCCTCAACTGATTAATCTAGAGACAGGGCAGTGAAAATTAACTTCCCATTATACTGCATTTGAACTCATTTACAGCTTTCAGATTTGTTTAGTGACCTTAGATCAAGGACTTCATAAACTTTTGAAAGGAGCAAATAAGCAGTCACAGATGAACATTTGAAATGCCTGTGTCAAAAGTAACATGGAGTAGCATTTAAAATAGGGGACTAAAAGTCATTTACCACTCATTTTCTATGAACTAGAGTGTGAATGTCCTGTTCTTCCCTATATTCATTAGTATAACTGCATGGTTGGAAACAGTGAATAAATACACATTGTCTAAAATTGTGTCATCCTTTGGTGATTTAGAAACTACTGTTATTCTTGTAGCCTCAAAATGTTTAGTGTTCAGCTTTTATTCAGATGAGTAACTGAGAGATGGGAACTGTAAGATGCTAGTATTTGCAAAATTACAATATTCTGGTTTTACTAAGTTCAGAATATGTCCTTGCTGTTCTTGTATTGTCTACAAAATGCAGAGATTCACCTAGAGGGAAGAAGATGATCTCCACAGAAGCTAGTCCAGCCTCTCAGAGACTGATGGCAACTTTCAGGTAAGATATTCAAACACTGCAATAATGGCGTGTGGAAATCCATGGAAAGGTCTTTCTTGGCTTGATGGTACTCTGAATCAGGCCCTCACTTCTGGCAGGGCACAAAAGAGGAAAACAGAGAAATTCAGTTTAACTGAAATGTAAAAGACTTGTGCCATCTATAAAAAAGTATTTGGGTAACATTTTCCTTAGCAATTATTTTCTCTTTCTCATTTAATTAGCTAAAATATTTAATTAGCTGTAAGCAAATAAACAATTTTTTTCTCTCATTAAGTGCATGTACACACTTAGCAAAATTTGCCTTAATTGAGTCTAGCTGGAAATGTGTAACTGCAGAATTCATTCATGGATTCCAGACTTTTTCTGAATGAAAAAAAGTAAAATTGTGTCCTGAGTCAGAAAACACAGGGTGTTTCATTTTACAAATGTTTCTTTCTGCATATTTTATAATTGTAACAGTGGTGGACTATGCCTTTCCTTTCCCAGGAAGTGGGAGAGAGTGTTTTAGTATGGCTCTTCATGAGAGCAATGGCACCCAAGCTTTAGAGCTGTGCATCACGCAAGGACAAAAACAACACAGAATCCAGCAGAGCTGCTTTTCTGAGGCAGGGGTCAGGACAGGCACTCTGAAATTGAAGCAGAGAACTGTAAATGAAGTCTGAAATGGAGACTCCTCTCCACTGTTCTCCACAGAAGAGAATCCACCTAAGTTCTCATATATTTAGGTCTAGTGCAGGTATTTTGTTTATACTTTTAGTCAACTCTGAAGAATCCTCTGATGCCTGTACACTAAATAGTCAACAATTGGCAAGTCAAGCAGAAGATCAGATGCTTAGGAACAGGCTTCTAGATGTGGTCAATTGCATGCATGCTGACTTATATAGTATGTATTTTGCCTATATATATTATATGCTATATACTGCATGTATATCAATATATAATTATGTATATTTCACGGATACCTCAGCTCTTACACATAACACTTTCATGTGTCAATAAGTAGAAACAGAAATGTGAAAGGGGATGTCTGCCATTCTATCTGACTCTGCACTGAGGCACATTAAGGGTGTCCTCCCAGACAGCTACAATAGTTTGGTTGTAAATATATGTAGGGGTATACAAGCTGGCCAAACCAAAGCTGCATCTGACTCAGAATTCTGTCACTGAATTGGCTACTGGGACATATTTGGGACAGGTCATGTGACTTGCAGAAAATACCATGTACATGCGAGATATGCATCAATTATATTCCTTTTGCTGTTTGCTCACTGCTCCTGTCCATTAGTGATTTAAATACTACAGCCTTGACTGCCAGCAGCTGAGGGGCATCAGGTTACAAAGCAACCAACACTAAAGAATGTCTCAAGATGTTTCCCAAATATTAGAGATCCCCAGAAACTTCTCACCTCAGTGCCAGGTATTTTCTGACAATGCAACTGTTGTCTGGGGAGTACAGTGTTCAAATCCTGGCTTATAACATGCTATCATAACATTTGTCATTTGTATACGGAAACAGGAGCTCACACTTAACACAACACCAGGAATAGACCATCAAAATCAGGATAGAACACTTAGGAGTCAAAATAAGCAATTTGCAATCAAACAATATTCTAGGTCAGGCAGTCTGGTGATGAATGTTGAATAAACAGGAACTTGCAAACTGGTTTTACAGGTAAATAAGCAAACACAGAGGGTAACATAGTTTTGCAGCATTTAGATTTAAGTGTTTTCCTGGTGTAAGTCTTAAGACCTACCAGGAAGAACCCCCCACCACCCCAACTATTGTGTGACAGTTGTTATTTTCCCTGAGATACTGCATTTAACAAGAATCTTAGAAGTTTTTCAAATAGTTCTGGACAAGGAAACTCTCACAATACTAAAATCAAGAGATAGTAAGGAGATTGAAAGGTATTTTAAGAAAGCTATAGTATATTAAAGTTCTGCAAGTTTGCTAGAAACATAATTCATGGTACCACCAGAGGGAAAGAATAGTATTAACTTGTCCATTTTATATAAATCCCTAAGTTTGGAACAAACCCCACACCTCTTTTATCCAGTTTAATTTATATTGTAGGATGAAATAAAAATTTTATGTTCTGTATGGAAGTAGAAAAGGTCCTTAGTGAATGATCTTAAATTATCTCTTATTCGAATGAGTTAATTTTACTGAGAGAGTTCTATCAAACCTTTAATTAGGCTTAAATTGTACATCTAAAAAGTTGGCAATTTGACAGTGACCTCCTTAAAACACGTTGATCCAAGTCAATGGAACAGGGAATGAAATGTTAAAAATAAAAAGCTTTTTCATTTTAGTTATGGGATTTTCGGTTTAGTGTGAAAGGCTGGGGCAAGTAATGATTATTAAAAAAGAGGATGTTTTCATTCTTCCCCCTCTCAAAGAAGTTTCTAATGATAGAGATTCAATTAGTTAATCTTTGTAGAGCACTTCAGAAAATGTAAGGTGCTCTTTTGGACTTGGTCTGATTCTCAACAAATTTGACAATGGACTTTTCATTGACTTCTATGAGAGATGAACAACACAACTCAACTCAAGCTTCCTGAAGTAAGGAAGAGATTTTGATAAGCTCAAAACTGTGAAGTAGATTTTCAAACACACTGATGTCTTAATTTCTCCTTTGGTTCATGATGAACCCTCAGTCTTTTCAGTTTAAAGTCTCCCATTCCTGTCAAAATTGCTTTTCTTAGTTCTTGTTGTATATGTTTGGAGGAGTTGGACTCCATGATCTTTATGGATTCCTTCCAACTCAGGATATTCCATGAATCTATTATGACAATTTCTATGCACCTGCATTAAAACATCCCTACCCAAAAGCTCTGAAGCAGTCTTCATTTACACATCGATTTTGAGTGTGTGTGAACACACCGTGCCTCCTGCTGGTGTCATAACCAGTGGTTTTATACTTTCTTTTAAAATGTGATCAAAATATAGACTTCCTGATTTCTGCAGAACCCCATAAAGGTTGCTGCCATTTGAGATCTGCTGGACAAGACGATTTGCAGCAGACTTGGGTGTTCTTTTTCCCATACTACTGTACAACTATGTAATGTTTGAGGTAAATATCCAATATAATCTGATCAATACAGTTCCATTTACTGGTCACGCTTTGAATTTCATCATGGACAACATGTACGCTTGTTTGAAAAATTATTTTGTTTTTTTGTTCTGTTAAACTTTCTAGACATTACAGTAATTTCATGACCATAAGGTGCACCGGACTATAAGGTGCACCCCCGGGAGTCGGCAAATTTCACAACTTTGTACATTATATAAGGCGCACCGGACTATAAGGTGCACTTTTTTTTTGCAGCGAAGATCCGCGCTGAACGCAACAAAGTAACGAATTAGTAACGGAATCCCGGGATCGTGGAGTTAACTGGCATGTGCTCAAATTGGAAACATTTTAACAGATTGGTGTAGCCTTTAAATGCAGCCCCAAATGCCCTCCCCGTGCACAGGTGGGCCCCGGCACTCCCACCTGCCCCCGGCTGGCGAGGCGGGGCTCGAGCCTGCAGCGGCTCGACTGCCGCAGTTCAGGGCAGCTGTGGCTCACACCTCGGGGTTGCTGTGGTTCAGGGAGGCTCGGGGCCGCCTGCGGCTCAGGGCGGCGCAACGCTGCCCGCTCCCTCACTCCCTCTGCGTTGCCCCCGTGCCCGACGCCACTTGGCAGCTTCTCATTCCCCCCACCGGAGCCGGGGCCGGGGGCAGCTCCCTCCCTCCCCGCGCAGCTCCTGACGGCTGCAACTACCCACTCCCGCCCCCTCTCGCGACTCGGCGCTCCTGCGGCACTGCCCCCACATTGCGGTTCATACTTCCAAGTTTGCGAATTTTGCAACTTTGTCCATTATATAAGATGCACCGGACTATAAGGCGCACTTTTGGGTTTGGGGGAAAATTTTAGTCAAAAGGGTGCGCCTTATAGTCGTGAAATAACTGTACTTGGATTTCTCTCATTACATTCTTTATTAAGCCAAACTCCTTTTTTCCTTTCTCCCCCTCTTCAAATTCCTACAGAACATTTACAAATGACACTTTCCATCTTATCCCGGTCATCTTGATTGCTTTATTTCATTGTTGCAGAAGATACTCAAAATTCCAAGGTGTGTTCAGTTTAGGGTTTTTTTTTGTAAAATATATTGCAATAGTTTCTTAAAAAAGCATCCATAGAGCATAGTGACATTAGTTTTGTTCTTGATCTGCACTTCAGGTTTGCCTACTCTATTTATGAGCATAAAATAAAAATTTCTTAAATCTGAATTTTATATTTTCAGTTATTTTAAGAAACCACATAAAGTAATTGTTAACATTGCTTGCTTGTTAATCTGGAGTGACATAATTACAAATCCTTGAGAAAGCAGTGGGGAATTGCTAAGACTTAAACTGTAATTTCAGGACCTGATGACTTGGTAGTAATAACTTGCTTTAGTCTTTTAGCAATTGTTTGACATTTATTTTAATTTTTTAAAATAAATATTTATACTAGTTTTAAGTTCCTTTTGAAAAGTTTGAATCTGTAAAACTATTTGGGGTGCTCAGATGCTGGTCTTTATTTCCAGTGCCCAGAAGCATCAGCCTGCTGGAATGGGGTTGATATCCTGTGACCAGCCCTTTCCACTACCCAGTGCACACTGGAGAAGACTGAAAGTATTTCAGTTTTCAGAGTGAGTACTTGGGGAGACTGAACTACACGGTGAGTGAAGGACCTTGGAAGTCTGGAGCTCATACATCTCTTTCCACCTCCCCATCTTGGCTATGACACAGAGCTGGTAGACACCTGCCACCGGGCAATTGGTAGACACCTGAATGGAAACACTCTCCTTCAGTGATGTTATTTCTTCCTTTTTCCTTTATTCTGATGCAGCCTCAGAGAACCTGGGCTACTGACAAGTTGACAGTCACATTTCACAGCAGGTAGTCAGGGAAGAACTAAGTATTTTTAAGGCTCAGAGTGAACTAAAAGGGAAACAGGGATTAACTTATCCACAGAAAATATTAAACAAGTTAAGTTTCTGTAGAGATGGTGTTCACCATATGTGTTAGTCACAGCCCTAGTTCCCAAATCACCTGGACTGGTTTACCAGTACCAAGTTAATAATTTGTTTTCCTAAGAGCAATAGCCTGCTGAGATAAGCAAACGTAACATGTAGTATTTACATTTGTAGTATTTACATTTGAGTTTTCCATTGAATTGTTTGTAGTACACTGTAGAAATGTGGATGTGCTTACTGTGCAGATTTCCATAAAATTATTTCCATGCTCAGTTGGAATACTGTGTAAATTGACTGAAGTCATCCGGTGGGACCAAACACTTCATTAACATTTTCTTCCTCAAAACGCAGCAAATATGTTTTGATATTGTACCTGGAGGTTATTTGTCTTTGGGGCACAAAGCACAGTAAATTCACGAATACAAGCCGCACGGAGTATAAGCCGCAGATCCGTTGTGTTGGCAACATTGATGTCTTTGTCAATAAATAAGCCGCACCCGGAATATTAGCCGCACTTTAGTTCGCCGCGAACTTACACAAAGTCGTCATTTAGTAACACAATCGCGGGATCGCTGGGGCTTACTGGCTTACTGCCGACCTCGGAAACATTGTTTCCAAGTGAAAAAAGACACACCCTTTATTTACAAGCCGAAAAAGACAGGAACAATAGTGTGGTCATTTTGCGAGCATTCCCAATGGATCCGCGTTGCCTTTAAACAGCCGCTCAGCCGCGCAGGCAGGCAGCTGAGCTTCGAGCAGAGCCATATCTCCGTGATAGCACAGGAGCGGCCGCTGTAGCCCTCGCAGCCCTGCGGGGCGAGCGGTCGCTGTAGCCCTCGCAGCCCCGCGGGGCGAGCGGCCACTCTAGCCCTCTCCCTGCGGGCTGAGCGGCTCCCCCAGCCCTCTCCCTGCGAGCCCAGCCAGCCCCGCAGTCGCACAAGACTGAAAACACTTTAAAAAGTACAGAGAAATATCACACACTTTTATCGAACTGCCGAGGTAACTCACCGAGGTAACTCACCCCGATAACAACCCCCGCCCCTGAGTAACACCGCCATCCACAGGCAGGCAATAAACTGTTCTCTGATTGGTTCATCGTCAGAACAATGGGAAACCATGGATTTCAAACTGTTTCGGCTCGGGACTGGACTGGTATGATACTAGGTAAGGGCAGATATCACATTTTTGTTCATAAATTAGCTGCACCCAAATATTAGCCGCACTTCCGGGTTTCCACCAAAATTTTTGTCTAATTACTGCGGCTTGTATTCGTGAAATTACTGTAACATGGAATGGTTCTTTTGTTTCCAAATGTCCTTCAACTTGCTAATTTCCAGGGCCCCACCACTGTTCACTGTGATTCATTGTAGCGACGAATAACGAATGTCACTAAAATAGTGAGATTGCCTGAGCTATTTCAGAAATTAATGGACTGACTGTGATATACTGGAGCCTCTTTCATGCATCTATAATTGGAGTGCCAATTTATTTCCAATCATTTCAAGCACTGTAATTATAGTGCATCATGGTTGCCTGCTTAACATTCATATAGGGCACTGCCACAATAATGTTGGCAGGAGGCCACATATTTTACTACTGAAATGAATGGTAAAATTGAGAGGTAATATATAAAGCAACAGAACTTTAAGTTTTGTTTAGAGGTTTTGTTCTGATTGAACAAGTAATTCTGGTCATGGTAGAATGGGAGGAAGCAAACTCACCTTCATATAATCCCAATACAAATATTTTCTGTGTGGACTAGAAATCTGTCAGTTAGGAAAAAATAATAAATCTAATGTTTTAAATAAAAATTCGATAGTCTGTAATATCCAGCTGAATATTTCAGCTGGAGAAAGAAATCAAATTATTTTCCAGGAAAAAGAAAATGCAGCAAGATTTTAGATTTTTTTTTTTTAGTGCTACTTTGTTTATAGTAGTAAAATAAAGAATCATGAGGGCTAGAACTGACCTAATGAAGTCCGTGGTCTTCAAAACCTCAAAGCAAGTGTCATCTAGAGCAGATTTCTTAGGGCTTTGTCTAGTGAGGTCCATGGCCTTGAAGATTATAAAATAGAGTCAGACAGATCAGATTTCTCAAAGCTTTGTCTGGTCTCCACACATGAACACTCCATAACTTCTTTGGACAAACTATTCCAGAGTTTGATGACATGTAGAATAAAACTTATACTCCTTGTGTTGAAGCAGAGTTTCCTTTAATTCAGTTTGTGTCTGTTACCTTTTGCCAGTTTGTTGGACAAAACTGAGAGAAGTCTGGCTCCACCTTTACAACCTTATAATGAATAATGAAAAGATTCACAAGCAGGTATATCTGAACAATAAAGATGATCAACTCCAAAGTTTCTACCCATGTCACCCAGACTACAGGTAATTCCCAGAGTTTCCTAGCTTCAGTGTACATCAAAGCTAATAATCGCCAGCTGGAGAAATCCTGGTGTAGGAAAGAACACAATTCACTGTGGGACCTGCACCCCACAGGCACTCCAGATGAAAAACAGAGGCCAAGTCTGGTTCCTGGGCACACAGAACAAAGTGGAAACAGGTGTAGCTAATAGGAGTTGAGCAGCTGGCCACAAGCAATGCATTCTTACTTGTATGTTTTTTCCATCTTGGTAGGATTTTTCTCTGTCATTTGACACTTCCCTGAATCTGGTCTGATCTCAAGTCTTCAGGATTTAAGAATAAGAGATAAAACAACTATGAAAAAAAAATCCTAACAAAAATCACCTTGCTCAAGACTGCAGCATGAAATTATTAAGAAAGGAAGTGATGGAGTTAGGATGCAAATTAGAATTCAGTTGCTGTGTTGGAGTAGTGAAGGAATTCCCTACCTGAGAGCATTGTAAAGTTTGAGAAACACATTACCATTATCCAGAAAGGTCACCAAAAGAAGCCAATTAGAATTCTGGAAGGAATAAATCTTTAATAATGCCCTCCTTGGAAAGGTCAAATAGAACTCTGTATTGTATTCCCCAGAAGGCACTGGCAGTATTTTACTTGATGCAAATTGTTATAACTCTGCAAAAGTTACTGAGAAATTGATCTTCTCTATGTCAGCTAAGGACAAACACCATTTTGCCAAACACAGGCACATCTTGGCTGCATCAAAATCAAAACAATTGTATTCTAAAGTAACTGCATTGTTTTCCACATATGCTGCATATAATACTGTGCAATAATGAAGTCCTGCAGTATGAAAATGCTGTGTCAAAGAGGGTCAAATTTAATTAATGGAATACTTTTTGTGTTCCCTGATGTGCTGCATGATATAAGGTGCAAAATGCTAAGTTTTCCAGATGGAACTATTTCTCACCATGCATATGACATTGAGAGCAACTTTAAAAACCACAGGACAGTTTTAATGCTTCCCTTAAAATATGTGAGCATGCAGTGAGAGCATTCTGTTGTGCCCAAAGCCAGAATATTCTATTTTAAGCCTGTGGGGAACCAGCTGGAGGGGATGAGAAAAGCAGTGACATGGGTGATTCCTTCAGGGACAAGGAACAATCACTCTAGAAGGCTTTTGGTTGCTGAAGATAAGAAAAATGACAGTATAAACCATAAAGCTGGAGAAGGTGGTGATGGTGGGCAACATGAGATGAATAAGAGAGATGAATAAGAAACCATTAGAAAGATAATATCATTAAAAAAACCATCTCTGTTCAAATAAATATTGGGGCAGAAGTTCATAAAACGCAGATGAAGCAAAGAAACAAAGCTGATAAGTTTCAAGAAATGAAGACCCATTTAAGGAGAGCACTTAACTAATCAGACCAAGACCAAATACATATGTTCTTGTATGTATTCCAGAAATATAAAAACAAAAAAAGTGAATCAGATGCTATTTTATTTAAAGGAAAATATTAATCTCCTTGGTTCGTATGGTAGCTAGTGAGATACTGAATTTGCAAGATGCAAATAATATAGGAAAGAAAAAGCAAGCTGTACTGGTAAAAGAACATAACTATACATTAAAAAAACCCCACAAGGTTTTAGGAAGAATATTGTAAAATTGGCAGATGGAGATAATCACACGTGAAGGGTACAAACAATAATTTTGTTTTGATCAGAGGTAGACATTTTCACTTAGCACACTTAATATCTTCCCTCCAACCTGCCTTTTGCAAGTGGGATGGTGTGAGGGTGTGGACTTGGGAACAGATTGAGTCTTAGGCTTAAAGACAAATAAAGGAGGAGACAATTAATGCAGACATAGCTGATGACTCCTGGTCAAAAATGGGAATAGCAGCTATGCCTCTGCATCAGTGTAGTCATGAGGGCATGAGAGAGAGTTTCGGGTCTTGGTGAAATTAGCTGGTAGAGAAGGCAGAGCAACCAGCAGAGTGCAGTCCCATCTGCCAATAATCAAATAAAAGAAAATAAACTGTATATTTAAAAATGTCTTATGGTGTAGGCACTGTTGTATCCTGGGGACTAAGCTGCTGCTAAGATTTTAGATTGTGATCCCAAGTCACATATATGAGTACCTATACATAGACATGGTGAATTAGTAGCTAAAAATGGGGTAATAGACCATCATATAATTTAAATGACTCTGTAGTGCAGCTTAGAAAAGAATATTCACTAATCAAGCATATAATTACAGAGTTTTTACGCTTATTACATGGTCAGTCAGTTAATGGCTGTCTAGCAGCAAAGGCAAGAAGCATTTTATCAAAACCTGTCTAAAATACGCAAAGGGACTTGTTTAACATGTGATACTAAAGCAGATAAAACCTTTACACAGTAGCAGTTTTGTCTATTTGTTTTGCCCGCTGTTTATCCAACAATTTTATTCAAATGCTGACCTAGGGAATTAAAGAATGGCTGGTATGGCATGAAAGCAAAAAAAAGCCTCCTTTGGAGATTTGCTGTAAAATAAGTCTCTCTCAAAAATATTTTTGAGTTTCTTCTGTCATAGTTAAAAAAAATAATCAGAAGGGATTTTTGATTAGGAAAAAGTGTCAGGGATCAGAGGTAGCCATTTTCCAGGGAGGTTAGCAGCTCTGCTGAAATCTGCTACTAAGGCACCATAGAAACTGATACAAACACATAAATTATTACTGAGCTACATGGTATAGTTGGGACTGGGGTGCACTGCTTTACTGCCTAAACATGCATAAGTACTGCCACATTTCCTGTCCCACCACTAGCCTCGAGTCTGAGTAAGAAACGTGTGGGTAACATATAGATCCCTACTACTTCTTCACAGCTTTGAAGACTGCGATGTTTGCATTTTCATTATTCCCTTCCCCCATCCCCACTCTCCGAAATCACAAGACCTAGAAAAATCCATTAGCTGAAACCAAAGATTTTCATGTGATCAAGGGCTGCTAAAGTTTGGTACTTTAAAGAAAAAAATCCAAATACCCTTAGAGCTATTACATTGAAAGATGTTTGTTGCAACTGAGTAGACAGAGAAGTCCTATGAAGCCAACACTCCGGGCAAAACTGGAGTAGCCATGCAACGTTTGATCTCACGAACAGCACCCTCTAAAAAACTCACACCTACACACATGTCACAGTGAGCATATCTCCTGCTTGACTCTGTAATCACACAGGCTATTTTTTCCTTAAACAGAGATCCTTTGGCAATGAGAAGTAATCAGATAATGATACCTTTAATAAATTAAAGTGCATCCTCAGGGCACTGGCTATGTTAACAATTGTCTTGTGGTCATAGGATATGAGTATTTCTTATATCTAAAATGTATTGCAACAAGAAAATTTATGTTTATCTCAAGTACCTGGACTCTCTGGCTACCTATCTACTAGTACAATAAATGTGCTAAGGGTTGTTTTCTGGTGATAAGGACTACTGGCATGAACATAAAGTTAAAACCTTTTAGCCTCAATTACATGATGCCTGCATCCAAACTTCCTATTGAGAATGATCCCTGATGCCTGCTAACTGCTGTACACTTCCCAGAAATTTCTCACGGCCAGAAGTATAGCCAGGTATTGCTATAAAGCCTACCTGTAGAGCTGATTGACTTCCAATGCCCGAGGATAATTTCTGGTGCTATTTATCAGTCTATATGTAGCATAAATGTAATTTATCTAAATAAATGTTACCTCTGTTTTGGACAGGTAATCTGGGTTTTATTGCTGTTTCTTTTCTTGTGAAGCCATGGTCTGCTAGGAAAGCATGGCATGGGACAAACTAGAGTTGAAAACAAGATGCTAAAAAATAAAAAATTCAAATTTCTAAGAATTTTCGGGAAAAAACCCCACATTTTTATTCAAATCCTGATATATAGTTCCTTTGTTTAAACAAAATAAATACAATAATCCCTCGAATTCTGCACACTTATGCAAAGTCCACTAAAAATAAAGCAGAATAACAATCTTGGCCTCCCCCATCTTATAAGGTAAAAAAAGTCAAACGAGCAAAACAAAAACCCCAAACAAACAAACAAAACATCAAATTATAATCCTATTATAACATTTGCATATAACATTTACCATGCAATGCATTATGAACTAAATACTGGGACATCCAAAGAGCCAAGCAATGAGCCAAGCAATCTGAACCTTATATAATTCCTTATGACCCTCAGCTGAGGATTGCTCAAAGTTCATCATGTCACTGGTAACATTTTTTTCTGCTCCTCAGAAGTGATGTGCTACATGTTTACACAAAAAAATTACTACTATCTTAGAACATCTCAGTGCTTTCAGAAAGGATGCACTCAATAGCTTAATAATTGGACTAAATACATGAATTGTTTCATTTTTTTTTAAACTTGAAAATATTTGAATTGAGGTCTCCAAAGGCATGTCAGTACATAACTCCTAAAGGAGTTAGACACTTAAATATTGCCCCTTTTGACTGGGAATGAAGAGCTAACAAGAACAGTTACATACTGTAATCTGCTTCTGAATATTGGAGAATCATCAGTTGATCATCAAACTGACAAAATACCAGCAGTGGGGTGAAACAGCTCAAAGGAGCACCTTTATCTAGGTCGAGGTACACCTTTTCTTCACTGCCCGTATATCTGATCACATGACACAAATGTCTTGCCTTGAAAGTTCGTTTTTAATTGAACTTTTCATTCTAGTGTTCCCTGAGGGCATAATACTGAGCATAAATAGCAACTTATGGACTTGATTTCAAGCTAGATATGTTTTAAATATGAAGACTAAGACTTGTTGATATGAAAACACTTCACTCACTGAATATCCCCATTATTCATGCACAAAGTCAGTGTTTTGTATGCTACAGTCTCAGTTCTCATAGGACTGTGCAAATTCCAGGTTTTAATGCTAAGGATTTTTCCCTAGAAAACTGAATTGTGTCGTTTGGTTTTCAGCCCAGCAGCACCTGAGGAGAGTGCAAAGACAGAAAAAGTAATTTAATGTACTGTGACTTATTTAATCTGTTCTAATGCTAACACGATCATTTATTTTATGTTCCTTTCAAGCCTGTTACATTTTCCTTAACATAAGTCAGAGGTGCATTTGTTAATGCTTCAGCAGTGCTTTTGTTACTGCTGCTTCAGGGGAGGGGAAAAAAGTTCTGATCCTTCTCAGAATAAATTTGGAATATTTGTCAGCTCCCCAGGTTGGTCGTCAGGAGTAGAATTAGGCCAGCAGTTGAAGTTTTGCAAATATTTAGGTACTGAAAGGAGCAAGCCAACCCACAGTATAATTTACACATGGGTCAATATATGTTACGGTCCAGACCCACAAGCAGACAAAGTAATTTGACAGTAGATGAGGACTCTGACCATCTCAAAACAGACTACTTTTCAGGGAATGTCTAAGGTAGGTAATGGGAATAGCTGAAGGGAGAATATCTGAAATAGGACCTGTTGGATTTTTGATGTTACAACCTTCTGTAACAGGGGTTAAGATACTTCTGAGATCTGAGAAGCAAGTTTGGTCCCTTTTGTTGTATACCCTTCTTGCTACTTCTACTTTTACCTATCAGTACAAGTCAACAAATAACTTTGATACTGATAAGGCCAACCATTGCAAAAGGCAATAACTACTGTACAAAAACTGTCCCAGCGAAGGACATTTAATTTTTCGGGTTGAAAAGACCTACAAGGTCATCAAGTCCAACCATTAGCTCAGCACTACCATGTTGACCACTAAACCACAAGCCCGGTTACCTTATCCACATGTTTTCTGACAGCTTCTAGGAAATTATACCCCCGGTCTAGTCTGTGCCCTGTCTTGATGAAGACTCTTTTCCCTCCTCTTTTCAGTCTCAAATAGGGCATGGTGGATTATTCTGCCACTGATCTCCACCAGAGCAGGCCATTAACTGGCTCTAGCAACTGGTGTGGCAATGGTATAACTCCATGGAAACCAATATGTTGGTTCTTGTCTGTGCCAGGTTGGTTTTGGGACCCTTGGTACTGTTAGGCAGGCAGTCTCTCCTGATTGGGGGTCCCTCTCTTATTTGCTATTCTTTTTTGTAGTTACTAGATGTATTT
This sequence comes from Catharus ustulatus, assembly GCF_009819885.2. Taxonomy (NCBI): domain Eukaryota; kingdom Metazoa; phylum Chordata; class Aves; order Passeriformes; family Turdidae; genus Catharus; species Catharus ustulatus. The sequence goes on along the minus strand of NC_046222.1, from coordinate 35,153,273 downwards.
GTCAATTATTATTTAAATTGTGAAAATTGTTTGGAAATAGCTTGTTTTCCTTTTTTATAACTCATTTAAGTTAAGCTTCTGGAAACAGTGTACAGGAACGATGATAAACAGACTTTAACTGCAGTTTCTTTAGATGGTCCCTTTAATGGGCTCATAAATACAGTGGCTGGTTGTTTATTCTTTTATTAGCAGGATCTATGGTTTAACAATAAAAAATATTCAGGGAATCTGCAAATATCTGTATTTCCTTTTGTAATACTTATAGAAAACTTAGATTCAGCATAACTCGGGGCCAATATTCCTCAAGATTGAGCTCATAATGCCACATGATGTCTTGAATTTGGAAGTGCGAATGGAGATGATATAATGTTTTCTCCTTGCCTTACTCTGAAGAAATCTGTTTGGAAGAGGAAAGCAGAAGAAATCAGGGAGAGGTTTGTTGGGCTATCTAGGACCCAGATGATGGGTGAGATCTGATGCTCCATCCTATCATCTATCTATCGATCTATCTATCTATCTATCTATCTATCTATCTATCTATCTATCTATCTATCTATCTCATATATGTTGCCACTTATCTTCCTTTTTTCTCTCTGTTACATAATTTTAAAGGAAGATGAATGACTCAGGATTAATTTTCATGAATATAGGTATTTATAATTAATATTAATGAGTACATTTCTAAAATATGACATTTCCTTGTAAGCAGGATGACACCTGCTGTGTGCACTTAAATGCCATGTTAATGAGAGCTGGTACCTATTTCATTTTGAAGGAAAGGTGAATTTATCCATTTCTGTGTGGATGAGAAGTTACTCTGAGACAGACATTAATACATTAAGCCTTGAGGCCACCCTGTAAAGCAAAAGCTTCTGAACTCCTTTAGTCACTTTAAAGCTGAGTTCACAAATTGCTGTCCTTGAGGGTGAAAGGAAAGATAATAAAACTTGAAGAAAAGTGAAGTAAAGTTTGTCTGACTACTTCTTTAATTGAAGCTTTTGGTGTGTTGAGCACTTCCTGTCATCATTATGTGTATGTGCCCAGTAGCACAAGATCAGCTGCCCTTCTGTGCCTGGAAATTCTCTAGCTGTGAAAGAAAAAGTACATCACATTTTAGGATGATCACTGCTTTTTTCATTTTTAGTTTACACTGTTTCCTTTCTCCTTTGTGGCCTCCAGATTTCTGTGAAGAAGAACCTTGCATAACACATTAGAGCTTCGATATGGAGTACTGCCTTGCTTCCCAAGAGCCAGGTGTCTCATTTCTCTTTTGGGAATGAGAGCAAAGCTGTAGGCACTCTTGTTGAATCATAGAATAAAATAAGAATCATTAAGGTTGGAAAAGAGCTCTAAGTTCATGGAATTCAACTGTTAACCCAGTACTACCTTGTTCATCCTAAACCATGTCCCCAGCTGTCATATCCACACACTTGAACACTTACAGGGATTTGACTCTACCACTTCCCTGGGTAGACAGGCCCACCACCTGCCCATCCTGTCAGTGAATAAACTTTTCCTAATATCTAATCTAAACCTTCCCTGTTGCTATTTAAGCTGAAAAAGGGTAGATTTAGATGCAATATTAGGAAGAAATTCTTTACTATAAGGGTGGTGAGGCACTGGAAGAGGTTACCCAGAGACATTGTGTGTCCCTCCTTCCTGCAGGTGTTTAAGGTCAGGCTGGATGGGGCTCTGAGAAACCTGGTCTAGGGAAAAGTGTCCCTTCCCAGGGAAGGGAAATGGAACTAGATGATCCTAAAGGTCCCTTAGAACCAAAACCATTCTCTGATTCTATTTTATGATTCCTTATTATTCATCACCAATAATTATTTAGTACCTCCAGAAGTCTCCACTTTTAGGATAATGAAGATATCCTCCTACATCTCCAAAAATAGTGAGAAGTCCTTCTATGGTTCCTCATGTTCTCTGTGCAAGATCACATTCATATTAAGCATAGTATTTGAGATCTCGTATTCATGAATCACAGGAATTTTTTTTTAAAAAAATTTCCCCAAATATGGTTATTTTAGAGTTTAAACTCTGGCAACAGCTAGACCATTGAAAATATTTTTCTTTTTTTTTTTAATTTTTCAAAAATTATTAATTTTCTCTTTTAATGTTATTAATTTTTAACTATTTTATAAATGCATTTTGAGAGGTCAAATTACATATCTGTCCATATCCATGTGGTTTTTTTTCAATCTACTGTAATAATTTTACTCGTTTTATATGCAGCATGCAATGAAGAATACCTTAGTGAATTTCTGTAGTTTTCTGAGGTTTATTTCTTCTTAAGGTGCTAAAGTAAACATGTGAAATACTGCATATTCTGTAGCACTGGCAGGACATCAGATAGTACAGAGAAAATTGTCATTGACCTGGGAGAATTGGGGTTGTTCAGCCTGGAGAAGTGAAGACTTGGGGACATCTTCACTGTGCCCTTTCAGTTCTTTAAGGATGGACACAAACTTTTAAGAAGGGCCAGTAGTGATGGGAAAAGAGGTAGTGGTTTCAAACTAGAAGAGCGTAGATTCAGATTAGATATTAGATATAGGTATGACTGTGGTGAAACCGTAGCACAGGCTGCCCAGAAGGAAGGTAGATGCCCCATCCCTGGAAACATTAATGAACAGGTTGGACAGGACTCTGAGTAACCTGATTTATTAGTGCTTCTTTACCTGAGCTGTCAATTCCCTGTCTCTTCCTTATTATTTGTTTTATTGCCTTTAAAGAAGTCTAATTTTAAAAATCTCATTCTTTCACAGCAAATGTTGCCACAAAATTGGTTAATGATGAAAGCACAGTTTCCAGGTTTGATGACAAGACTGCTGCAATCCAGACATGAGGATTAATCCTTTTTGCTGGCTTTTCTCTTACCAGGAAAGAATGGGAGATGGAGAAGAGAAAGACAGTGGCAAGCAGCTGGGTTCTGTGTACAAAACACAATGGCAGAAACTCATACTTTCTGAAAGGTTTGAGAGCTGCTAGAATCAGCTGCTTTGCTATCAGAGCCACATAGGTTAAAAAAACAGCCAGCAATATCATCTGAAGCTATTGAAAATATTTAAATTCTCAGATTATCTCTGAATATGTCAACAACATATTTCAGGAACCATCCTGCACAGCTGGGTTATTTCTTTATTTAAGGGGAGAAAGATCATTGGTATTCAGAAGGGTTTCCCCATTTTTATTTTAATCAGTTGTTTTTACAGAAAATCACAAAACTGAACTTTCAGCACTTTAGAAGAGGTCTGCTGAATGAATATGCAGGGTTTGGAGGACAAGAGAGATTTTTAAGTTATTCTGACCTGCTGAATTACCTAGACAAGTCATTCACTTCTTTTCTGCTCTGTTCCTCTTGTATCCATTGACACCGTGAAGTCTTTATGCAAAGACTTTATGCTGTGTGTTCATAAAGTCTCAGATCCAACAGGCCCTTAACTTTGACTGGGGACTCTGGAAGTTATATTCATTTAAATAATAATAATAATAATAATAGTAATAATAAATTTCAAACCAGTAATTATTCAGTTCCTATGGAAGAGACTAAGTGTGGAGGAGGAACAAAAGGAGTTTTTTCACTGGGTTTGCCCCCTCTGGGGAATGCAGTTCCATGCTGTGGGAGACAATTTGAGCAATTATTGCTACTAGACTACCCCATCATAAAGGAAAGGTTGAAGAAAGAATAAGTGAAGACTTTACCTTGGTTACTTCAGAGTTCTGCCGGAATTCTGACAGTTTGTTATGTGTAAAGTTAACCATTGTTCACCCTAAGGAAAGGGCTATTGTTTCTCTTTTGAAAATTGTGGATCTTGTAGTCTTCCCATGGGAAAGATTTCACTGCTGACCAGTCATGTAGTGCTTTTAGTATTTGGATATTGGCACTCCCTCAATTTGGAGGAAGTCCAGACACCTCTAAGACCTTTCAAGGAGGATTTTTTTCATATATTAAAAAAATCACATAACAAACATGATTTTTGAAACACTCTTGTTAGGTTTGTAGGGTAATAAGCCATCAAGTGATTCTTTTTAGACTGACATCTGATGAATCGATGGCACAAGCTTCCCTGTCTGTTCTAAGGCACTGTCATGCCACACTTTTGTCTGGCTTTTGGACAATATGTTGATTAGCTCACACACCCCATACTTTCCATGAAAGACATGACTTCTTTTTAAAATCTGGGTGGTGTATTCAACACCATTCTAGTGATGTAGCATTTTCCAGCAGCATGAGCATCAGCAAAGATCAGGTGCATAAGCTTTGTAAAATAACAAAATCCTTGTATAGTCCTGGGATAAAATCAGGCTAACTGATGTCATCATTACTGACAATCAAGAAAATTGAACCAGTGCTCAAGCATCTGTGTGAGGGTGGCATTACCTGACACAGAAAGCAAATTGCCCTTCCATCTTCAGGGAATCAATCCAAGGACTATGTCTTTGGATATCATTTGCATATGCTTCAACTTAGAAAGGGCAAAGAGAAAAGATTGTTTTATTAGTGAAAGACTGGGTGGTATTAATCTGAAAACTGAGGAGAATTCTTAAACACAGAGCATTAATATGTCAGAAAGAATCAGAATCAGTTGAAAGGTTATTTAGTGAAGAGAGAGATTTGTCCTACAGCTGCAACTAAGTTAACAGGAGTCTCTTTCTAACAAATTATGATCTATGTCTTTACCTGGGGGTTTATTTTAACAAGAATAAATAAAGTAATGGTTAGAGTTGGTCATTCAAAGTTGGTCATTCAAACCTCAGTCTCACTTGGTGGTCTCTGTGTGGTGTTTCTGCACCACACTTAAAAAGCCAGGCATCCAAACACCTCTGCTTCTAGGGGAAATACAAAGCTTATATCACCCTAGGGCTTTCCCTGTGATTTTGCATTTCTCCCAAGATAAACAACTTTTAAGTATTGTCATTCTCTTTCTTACCCTGTGCTGTGCAAATGTGCCTCAAACTACTGAAGTGAGAAGAACTATTTTAGCGGAGTTTCATGAAAACTGATAAAGGTGTTTTATATGTCTCCACTAACTTGAGAGATTAAGAAGAACTTTGCCTTCTTAATTTTTAACTCCTGTTTACCCAAATCTATATTAAACCAATTTATCCCCACACTACAGCCTGTGCATGGGATGGAGAGCACCTGGAGGAATGCATCTAGGACTTGCAGGCAAATACTTGAAGCTGGAGAAACTATCACTGCTTCTGGTAATCAGGCTTGCTATGAGAAAGTTGTGTGCAATCAGTATTATGACTACAGCTGATTTAATCTTTCTACAAAATCAGAAAGCTCTTTAGTCTTTAAAGAGCTCTTTACTCTTCCAATATGGCTAAGACCTCTCTGCCTAGGTTACACAGGTTTTCTGCATCCCTTTTCTGTAAACAGTATAGTTTTCTGTTGCATGTTTCAACAGGCAGAGTATAAAGGCACTGATCTATTTTATTTTACAGTTCATGGTAGTAGCATCAGCTCTCTCTCATCCTGATTACTTTTGTCTCTATACATAAAAGAAAATAGATTTCCCTTTCTACTTATAGACTTCTATGGGTTTATGGAGACCCGCTTGCAGGTCTCCTAGCCTATCAACGCTCTCCAAATCCCTTATTTAAGTTTAAAGATGCATTAGATGATAGATTAGAGATGCATAAGAGATGTAAGTATTGTTCACATAACACAAATCCAGAAGAGTCCTTCCAGAGCCACTTGTATTTGATGATGATGTTTTTTTACTGACATTTAATATGTGCATCAGTGATGTTTAAAAGAGTTAATTTTCCATCTGAAGTCAAAAACCTTAATAAATCTAAGTACATTATGAGCTGCATAAACATGATGAAGTCAAACAGGAAAACTAAATTTGTTTCATGAGCTATTCTTATAAAAGTGTATAGACTGGTGTTAATTATAGTTCTACCTTTAATTTTCATTAATTGAATCCCATATCAGCTTTAGGACTTCTCTGCTGGAGAGTGAAATCAGATTAACTGCTCTGCAGTTACCTAGATTATCCCCTTTTCCTCTCTGAATATCATAAAGAAGTAAGTCTTACTCTGTACTAATGTATAATAAGATGTATTTTTAGCAACCATCACAATTCAGAACACCTGTCTGTAAGTGGCTTCAGATTTAAGTTATTTGAAAACTTCAAATATTTAACCAGCTGATTCCCCAGACTGCCTGAAGGCTGCTCTGTTCTTTGCCCAACATGCCACCTGGTTCCCTTGGTGTGTGGGTGGCTTTTCTCAACTCCACATGGCACACTGCTCTCAGGTGACCTTTCTTTTTGGCTGTCTGCCTAGAAACATGAGTGGGATGCCAGCCAGTGGGTGAGCCAGGCAGGTGCCTTGCAGGTGGGACTAGTGTAAGCTCCTTGGATGGTCCCCTAAGGAATCAGCTCTCAGGAAAGACATTGTTCTGTTTTGCAGGAGAGAAAACTTGCAGCACAAAATTAAATACCAATCAGCCCTAATTTTTCAGCCAGTACAAAATCTTTTTTTCTGGTCAGGTAATAGTGTGTTTTTTTCAAAAGCAGACAGAGAAAAAAAGAAAAAAGGAAACTTTTCTTTTACACCAAGAGCATAAGGTGATAAAACATAATAAGCAGAAAAACTTAATCAAGAAGGGAAAGTGTCTGCAATTGTGACCCTCAACAGAAGCTGTAAGATGTCAGATTTAGAGGGCCAGAACCTTGTCATTGACTTGCAGCATTATTTCACACATTACTTGAAATTTTTCTACTTAATAGGCAATCTGTCAGGAGGGGAAAAAAAAAGACATTTAAACAATCTCTCTTTTGTCTCCTAAATCCATTAGCAAGAAATAGAAGGAAATACTGGATTTCTGTAGGTAGCAATTTTGGATACAACTGAAAGAACAAACACGACAAAGAACAGTCATCTAAAATGCACAGTTTTACCTGTATCAAGCGACTGGAATTTCTTTTGAAGAACTTAAATAAATCTGGAATATTTTTGGTCTGATTTTATGCAATACATAAAGATTCTGGAACATGTTAAAAAATGAAACTCCAGTTGTTTTATTCTGAATACATATTCATGCATTTTGTAAAGGAAGGAAACGTCATTAAATATGTTTTTCATAATTTCGAATGGTAAGAAATGCAATGCTACGATGCGTGAGCAGCACAACAATAATCTCTGTACTGCTAAACTGTGAGTAATGATTGCAAAGCATGCAGATGATCCATCCAGCAGAATCTATGAGAAGTGCCCTGGCGGAGGACAGAGCTCTGAGCTTTACCCGAGGAGAACTGTTGTGTTTTACTTTGTTCTGTTTGATGGAGAGAAAACACGCCACACTTCAGAGAATCAGCTCAACACTTTTGTTTACTGACTGAACATTGAGATGAAAGATTTCCCTGCCATACAGTCATCTCTTGTTACCAGCCCAGTCCAGAAGACAAGAATAAAACAAAGGGCAAAGCAAATGGAACAGATGAGAGCTGGTAGAGGAAGACAAATACCAAGAAAAGTAATAATAATAATGATGCCAAGAAAGGAATGCAGAGTACAGGATCAGCTGAGCATAAATGCGAGAACAAAGAAAGTAGGATAATGGAAAAAAGAGAATAATTGGAAGAAAGACAAATACTGAGATGAATCGAAAATTCTTCTCAAGTGATGCTTGAACTCACATCATTGTTTTGAAGAACATCTGTGTAACACTTCTAGGCCAGGCACTAACAAATTTAATACTATACCTGCCAATGTAGGTTCAGCTACAGAGATAAATGGAACTGATTCAGCTTCAGTGTACAGTTATTGGTGTATTTTTCCTTTGTGTAAAGGTAATAGCTTTATATTTGTCTCACGCCTGTTGTAATTCTTAGATCTGAAGACAAATTTCTGCATGTCACTGGGTGAACAGCACTGAGCATATTCCAAAAGAACATATTCTCAAATTTCAGTGGTGTACCTCATATGTCTCGTGAGGGAGAAGATAAACAACTGGTCTGAAGATCAAGTACAGTAATTTCACGACCATAAGGCGCACCGGACTATAAGGCGCACTTTTTTTTTGCCGCAAAGATACGAGCCATGCGCAACAAAGTAACGAATTAGTAACGGAAACCCGAGATCGTGGAGTTTACTGGAAGGAGCACAATTTAGAAACATTTTTCACAGAGTGTAGGCTTTCAAAGGCAGCCCCAGGCACCCTCCTCGTGCAGTGGGCCCTGGCACTCCCGCCTGCCCCTGGTGCCGGCAGGCGTGGCTTGGCGCAGCCGCGGGGCCGCCTCTTCCTCACGGCTCCGTGCTGCCGCGATGCTGTTTCCCCTCGCGGCTCTGCGGAGCCACTGTGCCGTTCCCTCGCTCGGCTCGGTGCTCCTGCCGTACCGTTCCTTCGCTCGGCTTGACGCTCCTGCCGTGCTGTTCCCCCTCGAGGCTCCGCGGAGCCACCCCCGCGCCCGTCCCTGCTCGGCAAGGCAGCGCAGCCGCCCCAGCGCCCGTCCCCGCTTGGCTTGGCGGCACAGCCTCCCTGGCGCCCGTCCTCTCGGGGCACGGTGGCGTGGGCGCCATGGCGTCTGTCCTCTCCGGGCACAGCTGCGCGACCGTCCCGGCGCCTGTCCCCGCTCGGCAAGGCGGCGTGTCCACCCTTTCGCCCTTCCCCACTCGGCTCGGCGGTGCAGCCGTCCCGGCGCCTGTCCCCACTCGGCACGGTGGTGCAGCCGCCCGGCCACCTGTCCCTGCTCGGCAAGGCGGTGCAGCTGTCTCGGTGCCTGTCCCCGTTCGGCACAGCTGCGCGGCCACCCCGGCGCCTGTCCCCGTTCAGCAAGGCATCACAGCCGCCCCTGTGCCCGTCCCCGCTCGGCTCGGCGGCACAGCCTCCCTGGCGCCCGTCCTCTCGGGGCACGGTGGCGTGGCACGCGTCTGTCCTCTCCGGGCACGGCAGTGCGGCCACCCCAGCGCCTGTCCCTGCTCAGCACGGCGGTGCAGCTGCCCCGGCACCTGTCCCCGCTCGGCAAGGCGGCGCGTCCACCCTTTCGCCCTTCCCCGCTCGGCTCGGCGGTGCAACCGCCCCAGCACCCGTCCCCGCTCGGCTCGGTGGTGCAGCCGCCCCAGCACCCGTCCTCTCGGGGCACGGTGGCGTGGGCGCCATGGCGTCTGTCCTCTCCGGGCACGGCAGTGCAGCCGTCCCGGCGCCTGTCCCCGCTCGGCACGGCAGTGCAGCTGCCCCGGCGCCTGTCCCCGCTCGGCTCGGCGGTGCAGCCGCCCGACCGCCTGTCCCCACTCGGCTCAGCGGTGCAGCCGCCCCAGCACCCGTCCTCTCGGGGCACGGTGACGTGGGCACCATGGCGTCTGTCCTCTCCGGGCACGGCAGTGCAGCTGCCCCGGCACCCGTCCCCACTCGGCTCGGCAGTGTAGCCGCCCCGGTGCCCGTCCCTGCTCAGCAAGGCAGCGCAGCTGCCCCGGCGCCCATCCCCGCTCGGCACAGCCGCGCGGCCGCCCCGGTGCCCGTCCCTGCTCAGCACAGCTGCACGACCGTCCCGGCGCCTGTCCCAGCTCGGCACAGCCACGCGATCGCCCTTTCGCCTTTCCCCGCTCGGCTCGGCGGTGCAGCCGCCCCGGCGCCCGTCCCCGCTCGGCACAGCGTCGCAGCCGCCCCAGCACCTGTCCCTGCTCGGCACAGCCGCACGGCCGCCCCGGCGCCTGTCCCCACTCGGCATGGCGGCGCAGCTGCCCCGGTGCCCGTCCCTGCTCGACTAGGTGGCACGGCTGCCCTGACACCCATCCCTCGCTCAGCTCGGCGGCGCCGCCGCTTCTCGCTTCTTCCCCGCGGCCGCAGGGGCTGCGCCGCCGCTTTCCCACACCCGGTGGCGCTTCGCTCCCCCCGTGGTTGGTGGTTCCTTGTTCCCCCCGTGCCGGCACCAGCACTGACTCCCTCCCTTCCTCCCCGCGCAGCTCCTGCCGGCCATGGCCACCCACTCCCGCCCCCGCCTCGCGACTTGGCGCTCCCGCGGTACCGCCCCCCCTTGTGGCTCACACTTCCGGGGTCGCAAATGTTGCAACTTTGTAGATCATATAAGGCGCACCGGACTATAACGCGCACTTCCGGGTTCAGGGGAAAATTTTAGTCAAAAGGGTGCACCTTGTAGTCATGAAATTACTGTAATTTGAGTGCCTAAAGGATATGCCTTGGCACACAGTCAGTTTGGTGTAATCTGTGTAAGTATAACTCCAGCCTCTAAAATTTCAGCTGTCCAGCAATGAAACAGCTCCTGTAGTACTTGAAGGGCAGGTGATCACACAGTCAGGGAATCACAGGATATCTGTAGTTGGAAGTGGCCTCTGGTCTCAAGCCAACCACACTGCTCAAACCAAGACCAGCTGACTAGTCTTCTCAGGGCCCTTTTAAGCTCCAGATTGTGCTTCTACAGGGATGGACACTTCACTCTCCCCTCTCTGCATCTTTTTCATCAATGTCACTATGGTCATGAAGAAGTGGGGATATTTTTGTCCCCAGCAGCTGATGAGTGTTTAGGGTGTTGCAGTGTGTGTTCACTGCCTTTTATGCTATTGCTATGCTCTTCTGAGAAGCAAGAGAAGCTCCATTGGTGCTACACCTGCAGCTACCGCAGTAGGTAGCTGTAACCCTCTGCAGTAAGACAGCAAAAAGGTTCTCCATAAACCTTCTCCAGGCTGTATAAACCCACCTCCTGCAGTTCTTCCTTTCTTTCATGTGTTCAAGCTTCCTGACTGTCTTCATGGCCCTGTGGTGGACTTGCTGGACCTGTTTATTGATGTCACTTGGCTTCAGTGTTCATTGGCATCCCCAATTAATTGGCACAGGCGCAGCAGCCAATGTCACCAAAATACCCAGGGTCATTGTGTGTTCTAGAAGAACATACGGGTTGTAACTAGGAACGTGTGTGAAAAAATAATTCCAGAGAAATATTATCTTATACTCAAAATTACAGAAATTCCTGATATGTAACCGAAATCTGCCTCAGCTTTTGTTTCTTCATACTTCCTGCTTTGATAGACATGGTCAGGTTATTCTTTCAGTGGTCTTGGAAACAAGTATAGTGGTCTTAGTTTTCAAAGCCTTGTGATAATTCAATATTTCACTGGGAAAAAGGCATGTTTTCCTAGCATCCACTGTTCCATTCCAGGGTCAGCACTTAGCTCAGTCTTGATGTTGTGTTCCTCAGTATCGTTTTAAGGGTTCCCAGTGAATTATGGATAATGCTCAATCAAACTGCAATGAGAATCCAACAATTGCTCTATTTGCACGCAAAGTCAGTGCTAGTTGTTGTCAAGGTGAGATCAGGGAAACAAGAGGTCATGGCTCCTCAGGCCATGCTTGGGTGTTCTAAGTCAAAATCCTACACAGATTATTTCATCTGAGTTGCATTTCTTGCAATGTCACTGTGATGTGTCAGAGGTCTCTGTGGCACCAATGCCAAGTTTATCCCATGAATGATCAGCTTGTGGAGTTCAGCTGCATTTACTCTATCACAAATGACAGTGATGTCAATGCTGAAGTAAAAATGGAAGGTTTTGTCACTCTATGCTCTCTATTCTGTCCTCAGTTTTATCACTGTAAACCAGGAGGAACTTAAATAACATGAAGTAACTATAAATAAGATGGTAGCATGATCGCTATACTTTTTGTCCAGCTTGTGAGCTGTTTAGCTCAGCATATGCACTTTAGGAAGCAGAAGTCTTGAGATACCTGATGGTGAGGTGGAATATGGCGTTTTCTGCTTAACACATGAGTGATCTATATAACATGACAAAAAATTAAAGAGAAGCAGATTCAAGTTTTTCTTTTCAAGACTTTTTTTTTTTTAAGAGTCAGACAATCAAAAGTTGGTCCTGATCTCTTTGCCTGTTTGTGAAGTGGGTTGTGTGACTGTAGATTAGAGAGTGATGAGGAAAACCATGGTTTCTGGACAGGGAAAATCAACAGGTGAACTATGGAAGCAACTTTTTGTGAGACTAAATTTAGAGTGGGACAAACTCATTTCAGGATGCTTTGGCATTTTTGTAATGCTGATGATTGCATTTCAGTGCCTAGACTGTTTTCTGGACAATTTTTAATAGTTACAGCCTTATTGACTAATATGGAGTCTTACGCAATTTCACTGTGTCCTCAGTTCTGGACCCTGACTGAGACCAGCAGGATTTCCTTCCAAAGGCAAAACAGAATAGCCAACTTGTCTGTCACTGTGGTTATCCAAGGGAATAGGAAGGGGAGCTCTGTGAGGCATCTCCTTACAAAGTACAGGGAAATGTAAGAAGAACCTGGACAGGAGGACTTTGCTAAGTTTCTTCAACTTTGCAATGCACTAGGACATAAGCTAAATTAAAAATAAATTCTTAAAACGAGGATTTAAATGATGTATCTACATATGTTGCATGGGAAGTATGTAGTACAAAAAGGTGAAATAGCCAGAACCTCTTCCCCCGTTTTTTTTACCATGAGTGCTTATACTCTAGATCATATCATTCAGATAACATTAATTCTTCCTGTATCTCCCCTCTTAGTGCAGGTTTGTTAGAGCTGTAGCAGAGCAATTTTGCTACATACAATTTGGGGAGCAAGAGCTGCCCTGGAAGGCCATCTGCAAGCTTCTTAAATTAAGAAAGGTTAATCCATTCATAGAAATGTGAAATGGAAGCATAATTTTAATATACCCTGTGATATGAAGCAAGTGAGCCTAGATCTTGAGCTTTGCTGTTACCTAGAAGAAATAAGTTCAGCAAAACCTGAAATCCAATTTCCATATATATTGCTGGTCTTACCACTGTTTTGTCTAAAATGTTAAAGTAATCTTAATTATCTGAATGACAATCAAAAATAAAAGTCAGCTCTGTGTTCTGTCTCATTATAATTCAGGGTTTGGATACTGTTGCTTTGTAAAAAACCTCATGTATGTGCCATAAATTATACTTGGAAGAGTCAAATAAATTACTTTCCCAGTCAAATTATTCCCTCATGTTCAAAATGGAAGCACTAGAGAGCTTTACTGCTAATGGGTACATTTTGTGTTGATTTCTGAAAAGCAGTAATTAATATAAGTGAGTAAACATAGTCTTTCTCTTTTTATTCTTAAAATATTGTCTAGGAATTGATGCATGTGGTTTGCATATGTAAAAATCCTTCTTAGTTTCCACCATTTGATTTTGGACAATTCCTTCGGCTGGTCGTATGCAGCAGTTTCCCTGTGATGAAAGAATCTATTGCATTAAATTGTGAACCTTCAAGGTTAATAAGCACACTGAATAAGCTTTATATCATTCTTTATGGTAAGGTGGCAAATGTTAAAAAACTTTTGATGACATATTTTTGCATTCCTAAGAATTTTGGGTTTTGCCTGTCCCTGTTTTTCAAGTGCAGAAGGTAGACATATGCCAGATGATAAACCTGCTCTTGATTCACACATTGCTTTTCTCTCTATATCAATAGTATATGTTTATGTTTATGGTTATGTTTATGTTTATGCATTTGCATGACAAGCAAGGTCCCATGACCTAGACTGCAGACATGCAAAAGATGAGAGATGTTCCTTGGATTTGAGCTTATCTACCACAAATAGACACAGGATGAGAGAAAAGAATAGCTGTATTTTCTCTCTGTGGACAGAGACTTCTGCCTACAGCTGAGATATCAAAAATCAAGCCAAACCATGAATCCAGTCCTTCACCCCAGGACTGTGCTTCCAACCCTCTATCTATGCATGAGGCTCATTTCTGTATTTCATCACATTAATGATTGTTTCCCACAGTTATATGCTGATTATCCTACCAGTTAAACAGTAAATCCAGGAATATATCATCTGCAAAGAAATTAAACTGCCTACACTCTTGACAATACATTGTTGTATTTACATTACCTTTCTGATATCCAGCTGCACCTGGATCAAATAAAACCTTGTTTAAATTGAATGACAGTGTTTTCTCAAGACCTGTGAGACTATTACTAGGGACTTTAAATTAGTCAATCCAGTTTCTTCTATAATTCTGTAATAGCAAACTACTTTCCAAAGGTTTCCTGTGATTTTTCACTCGTTTAGAAGGGAAAACCTGCTGGAAGAATAAGTTACAGATGAACATTAATTAGGGTGAAGCAGCAGGGCCATATAAATTATGAAGGAGGTTCTTTTTTCTGAGTTACAGATTGATTCCTTTTGTAATCAAATTTCATTTTCAGCGCAGCTCCTTTTAAAATGAGGTAGGTAGAGAGGAGATAAGTGTCTGCTGAAACACAGTACCTGCTGTTTCAGATTCTTTTTAGGAGGTTGCCTAGAATGACATGACTCAGATTTAAAAATAAAGAAAAAAATAACAGAAGAAAATAGGTCAGAGGTTCTCAGTACCATTTAATTTAGAATTCAAAAGGGAATAGAGATGGCTAAACTTCATGGCAAATTGAAACAGCTCAGAAATGAGAATAAAATACTGTCTTAGAAATATAGTAATAATAATAGTATTTTTCATTTTTCTTTGAAGCTCTTTATACCATCATTCCAAGTGGAACCTTACAGATGTCAGATATTTAAAACTCTCAAACTCTCATGGAACTGCCAGGCTATTTCAATTATTACCTCTTTAAGAATGCAAATAGTTTTGTTTTCTTCAACAGTCAAATGACCATCACTGTACATCCGTCTGCAATTATTCTTATCCCTTACTCTGCAATTGTTCTTATCCATTTCCCATGTGTGCACCTGCCATGTGTGATATTGCTCCCCACCACTGACATGGAGCCACCTTTATTGATGCTTAAAACAAAGGGACCAACTTCCTGACATGGTTCTGGAAATTTAGACCAGAAAAAATTTGAATATGCTCTGTTGTCCCAGAATTTTGTTTGCTCGTGGGATTTTCCATCTGCCTCTTATATGAATGGGGACATACCACTAGCATCTCAGCAGAGGAACAGGAGTCAGAGGACTGAGCTGATAACATCCCTTCACTGAGCACAAGGGCTGATTCTCCAGCTCATAACCCAGTGCAAGTGTGCTTTCTTAGTCATTTGATCGCAGAGGAGGGCACTCTAGAGTAAAAGAGTTTGTTCAGTCGAGCTCTTCTCCTGCCTAACTCAGGGTTAAGTGCCCACTGTGGAGGTTGAATTCAAGACAAGGGTCATTGATTCAAACTTTTCTCTACAGCGAACTGTACCTGTGGTGCCAATGGGAGGAGGTTTGTCTTGGTGCTCGTGTGGCATTTTTCTTAGAAACAGCACCCTTACTCAGTGGCTCTGGGTAAAGGATAGCAGGAAGATTTCATTTTTTTCTTGAACTTAGATGCTGTAGGGGATGATACATTTTACTTTTATTGTGGTTAGCATAAATAGGATCTTGGGTCTAACTGTGACATCTGAATGGAGATGAACACGACTAATATACTCCAGCAGAAGTCTAGGAAGTCTCCAGAGATGGATACTTGAATGACATAGGACACAGCAACTCAGATTTTCTCTGTAACATTAGGCACATTCATTTTTCTCTCTCTCTTTTACCATTTACTAGTCATAACAGCAAGGCTATGACAACTCTATGCATTTAAGGAGTCTTTCCAGATTTTTTGGAGCATGTTTCTTTCACAGGTACTCCTCCACCCCACTCTTCTTTCTTCTGTCGAGACTTTTCCCAATATGAACAGTGTCAAGCTGTCAAGACAAAATCAGTTTGTCTTCTAACAACCAATCTTTACTGAATACTTCTATAATACATCCCTAATACAAAACTTTTATATGTATATATGTGCATATGTATATATAAATACATAGATATACATATATAATTCAAAAGTGAGCCATATAGCCCCCACTAAAAAGACCCAGTGCTTCAAACACTGACAGGCTTGGGGCATTGACTGCCTCTCTAGGAAGCCTATTGCAGTGTTTAACCACCTTCTGGATGAAAAAAATGTTTCTTGAAGTCCAGTCGGAACCTTCCTTTGCAGCTTTGAACTATTTCCACCTTTCAACACCTCACTTCCCGTGTCCTCACCTCAGAAAGCTGTAGGTGGCAATGATGTTGCCCCTCAGCCTCCTTTTCCCCAAACCAGACAAGCCTAGAGTCCTCAGCAGCTCCACATAAGACATTCCCTCCAGCCCTGTCACCGGCTTTGTTGACCTTATCTGGACACATTCAAGGACCTTCACATTGTTCTTATGTTGTGAGGCCCAGAACTGCTCATCTTGCTCCAGATGAGGGCTAACCAGTGCTGAAAACAGCGGGACAGTCACCTCTTCTGCTTGTTGGTGATGCTGTGTTGGATACCCCTGTGTTAGATACCCCTGTTTTGGGTACCCCTGTACTGGATGGGGCTTGGCCTTTTGGCTGCCAGAACACACTGCTGGATAGTGTGGAAGTCCTGCTGGCCAGCACCCTCAGATCCCTGTCTGCAGGGCTGTTCTCCAGCCAGACCTCTCCAGTTTCTTCTTATCCCAAGTGCAGAATCTAGCACCAGAACTTGTTAAATTTCACCCCATTAACTATTGCCAAGTGCTCCAATCTATATAGATCCTTCTTCAATGCCTCCTTTCTTGAGAAAGTCAACAGCACATCCCAGTTTAGTACTAACTGGAAAACTTGATGACAAGTATTGGCCCTGGGATTAAATCCTGAGAATACCAGTAATGTGTTTACCTGCTTCCATGGCTGATGTTTTGCCTTATCTGTTGTGATTCTAAGGACATTTTTCTTACTTTGTGTAAGAAGAGTAAGGCTGTCACTGGAATACTCTGAAAGGGCAGATTTTGCAGAGAAGAGACAGGAGTAAGGGATCCCAGTCTGACCTGGATGTCTCATTTTTTCCTCTAAGGTAAAAGAGAGCATGAGGGAGTGCACAGAGCTGCTACTGCCAGCCCAGACTTATGAATCATTTGAAATGTGGATTTCAGGAGCCTAAGGGCATCGATGGCTTGTAAAGGGAAGTCAGGCATGGTTGGAGGCTGGAGGCAGGCATGACAGATAGGAGGGGGGAAAAATGGGAAAAGTCAGGAGAGATTCCTCTTATAAAACAGGCATGTCTCTCTAAGCCAACTACTCAAGGTTTCTGTTGCAACCTATGGAGAAAATAACATTTGTTGGCTCCTCATTGACAAAGTTTTCATTTCTTTCCTTCTTGCCTCAGGGAGGCTTACCAGGTTATATACCCTACTTCCACACTGACATTTGCTCTGTTGCTCTTTAGTCTGGAAATAATTTTTTTCATCCATGGCTCTAGGAAAGGAAGAAATGGCTCTGAAAATGGGATTCGGGTAGAAATATCTGTTGTGGTCCTCTTCTTTTTGGTTGATGGTCTGCCTTCTCTTTGTTTAGTTATCCAATTTCTAAATAAATGAAAAGGGCCTTTGAGGAACTTTGGCCTGGGCCAGATTCTCTTTGAGGCAAGCTGGGATAAATAAACTTGCTTTCTTGGTAGATAAGTAGATAAAACCAAATGTGTGAATCCACAAAAATATGCACTTATGCAACTTAGAAACACTGGGTATCTTTATCAGCCTTACTATCATAATAATATTCACATCTGTGCTGGTAAATTAAATAATGGCAGGATATGCTCCTGTGGCCTGGACCTCAGCGATCTTTTCTGTTGTATTGTGAGTGTTATATCTGGCATGGTTTTGACTGGAGGCACCCAACGTTCAAATCCCTCCCAAACCAAGTTGGAAAGATATGAGTGATGATCCTGAACAGACACTGTGACTATGGACATGCTGCGCTGGAGATTGAGGAGTTTAAAAAGGATGGATAAAATCTGTAGCGTGCCAGCTGTCTTCAAAGTCAGGCAATAATTCTGTAATGTTCTGTTCACCAATACAGACACAGCCTCTGAGTGTTACCAGTCAACAGAAAACCATTAACTGGCATGGTAAAGAACCATGGTGGGTTTTGATGCTGGAAGGCATGATGTCACATCACTTTCCTGTGAAGCATTACTACAGGGACATAGGATTGATATTTATCTGTCTAGCCAGGAAGAAAAAAAGCATGAAAGATCTGTCCCAGATCCTTTTTTATCCTCTGAATATATATCACAGAATCATCATAGACTCATAGGATGGCTTGGGTTGGAAAGGACATTGAAGATCATCTAGTTCCAACCCCTCTGCCATGAGCAGGGACATCTTGCACTAGACCAGGCTGCTCAGAGTTCCATCCAACCTGGCATTGAACTTCCAGGGATGAGGTATCCACTCACCGCTCTCACAGTGAGGAATTTATGCTTAATCTACTGTACATTATCTATCTAAATGGGGTATACACAAGCACTAAATTTGACACTCAATGGGCTTCTTAGACGGAGTAGGTTAAAAAATTACCTTTATTCCTTCTTACACATTCAAGACTAACATGCACTAGCATGTGAGCTACAGCAATGATCTGTATGTGTCTAATGGATGCATCTGGGATTTCTGAATGGCTGCCAATCTGGTACAAATCCTAAATCATTACCTTTCACCTGCCCAAATGTCTAGTCTATAGAAGCAGGATGTCAAGAATGCACTAGTGCAATCCCTGAAAATACACATTGAATTAACTTGCTTGATCCTACATTTCTACCTAAGTATCTCACAAAATTGTCCAGGTGAGATGATAGTGACTTATTAGTGTCAGCATTCAGTATTTGCTAGATGAAGAGGTGAATGGACACATCTCTATAGGTTAAAAAGGACTTAATTACATGCAAATTTGCCAGTTTGGACTGGAATAATTCAGAAGCAAACTTTGGGACCAGCACTGGTTTTTAATGTGGTCTAAAAAAGTAATGTTATTAGTTTGGTAACTTATTCAGTCAGAGGGAAACAGAAGACTATGAACTTCATCTCACAGATTTTACTGTCTCATCCCATTTCAGAATAGCATCAGACTTCAGAAGTGAAAATGATATAGGGATGTCTGGAATACAGTATAAACCAGCGAAGTGTTTTTCCACAAATGAAGGCTCCCATCATCTATTAAAAAAATTCATCAGTATTTAAGGACTCCCTCTCTGCCCTTTGCCTCCCGAGACAGAGAGGCCAAATTAATTTACAAAATGCTGAAGTCCTAAAACTTAATGATATCATTACTATTCAACTGCAGTATGCTATTGGACAGAGAATCATGTAATGAATAAAGTTCTTTTATGCCATCCTGATCCG
This sequence comes from Catharus ustulatus, assembly GCF_009819885.2. Classification (NCBI taxonomy): domain Eukaryota; kingdom Metazoa; phylum Chordata; class Aves; order Passeriformes; family Turdidae; genus Catharus; species Catharus ustulatus. Next base: position 35,134,150 of record NC_046222.1, on the reverse strand, counting down.
GCCGAGTGTATTAAATAGATGACTAGTTCTCACTTCAGAGGGAGCAAACACAGCTTTCATTCAAAAGGAGCACTTCAATTTGTGTCATTAATTTGCGTGGACATCAACAGTTTGTAAGGTAAAATCAGCCACATTCTTAACTGCATACCTGGGTCTTAAAATATCTGCTTAAATGCTTTGATGAGGTGAAATCTTTTCGCCCCTAGGGGCACTACGAGTCCTTACCATCCCAGTCTACCCACCCTGTCCATGTCCAAGGATGCTGTTTCAGACCAGCACAGGATCAGTTCCTGCCTTGTCATGCTTCAGGATGCTGGTTCGGAGCCCTTCCACAGTCCTGTCATGCATGGTCCAGAACCACAGGCTAATAATTGGACCTGTCCTCATCCCAACCCTATCTCCATGGTCCTGCTGAAGAAAGGACAGAGGAAAATTTTCAATAAAAGTTCTTTCACAGTCACTCTAAAAATTGCCAGTGTATAATCCATTTGTATGGGAGCTGCATATCTGATCCCTATTTTTAATATTATGTACTTGAAGCAGGGTTTTTTTTTTTTAAAGGTTAAACCTAGTGATTCACACCTCTTTGTAATTAGATGTAGCAATAAGAATAATATTTCACATTGTACTGGAATGTTCTTTTTAACTTTGTCATATAATCTTAAAAAGCTTAATAGACATCGTGATTGGTATCTTAATTCAATTGTTACTTGACTTGTGGGCTACTTTTTGATTTGCTTGAATAAATGGCTGAGTTTTCTGCGATGTAATTGTCTTCTGCAAGGGCTTTCTGTGAATATATTTTTAATTTGGTTCAGTTTCTGCCCTGGCTATTCAGACAATTTTTTCTTCTCCTAATAGCATTAATGCCAGTAATACTAATTGAGCAATACTGATGAATAAATCATAAGTTCAGCATGTATATTGTAATTTTCAGAGTTCTTCCTGTACTGTCAGTCTCATAAATCCCCATTTTTAAAAGGGAAATGAACATTATTATCCATATTTTCCATCACAGAAGCAAAATGCTACATTTTCTTACTCCATTTCTATTTTTTTCCAGGCAGATGTTTGTGAATCTCAACAGCGTCTGTCATTTCTCTGTTGCTCTCCTGTATACTGAAGACATGGCTGAACTCTGAAGACTACCAACACCGAGCTTTGCTTCTTTGGTCATGTTTATTCTTGTAAATGAAATGTGTGTGAGGCCACATTTCTCTCTGTGAGACCATCTGGCATAGAATGAGCAATCTCTATGTGAATAAATTATCTTGGACTCCAAATGGGGGCAATCTGTCTGTAGGATCAAGAACGGTCTCTGGTTTATACTGTCACTGGTGCTAGACAAATGCCCTCGATGATTCTAGTTGCCCTTTTCCAAAACCTATGCCATGGACTCTACTATTATACACAAAGCATTGTCATATTTAGAAAGTACACCACATTGTTCTTCAGCAATGATGCGACTACATATGAAACATCTTTTCAGGTAGCAGAGGTCAACATGCTTACAGACATGCAAAGTGTTGGTATTCTTTTTTGATGATCATTCTAGTTGACAAGTTGATCATCAACCCTGAATGCAATGCTAGCAAAGATCCTTTAGATGTGGGTGTTGGAATGAAAGGATTAAAACTGGAAGATTTAGTGAGCATGGAAAATGGAGTTTTTCCTCTCATGATGACCTTGCAACTGGGGGATGCTAAGAATGTTTCGTATGGGAAATTTCACCTGTTGTGCTTGCTTTGGGATTATTTCTGTCTGTCATGGGAAGTGGAATTTCTGTAGAAGGAAACAGAATGCTGTCAAAGAATTAAAAAGTATTCTTCACAGACATGCTTGGGTCTCCTGCTGGAAGAAAGAGAAACAAGAACCTTGGAGTTTTGTGCATGTGCCAGGCCCTTTGACATGATGCGGTTGGGAAGGGGCTTGAATGTTTTGTGCCGCTCTATGACTGGACTAAGCTTAGCAGTGTGTGTGTCCTTGTTCGTTTTTTTTTGAATACTCCAGATAGTGAGGCAATGGAATAAGTTTAGTGTTTGCTCTTCAGCTTGTGGTTACCTTGGTTAATTGCATCTAGCATCTCACACAGTGGGGCACTGATTTTTAATATCAAAAGGTTTGCTGGTTTTGGCATGGATAGCAGGGAAAATAATCTGTATAGAAAAATATAGCATTTTTCTGTGTCTAGGTGGCCACCATTCAGAAATGGTAAAAACTGTTTTCTGTGTGCTCCAATATCTGCACGTCACCAAAAACTGTGAAGTCTGTGCCATGTACTGTGGTTTTGAGGAATTGTCTTCCCTTATATCCTGTGAACATGGAAAGGACTGAAGGGACTGTAGCAACTTACAGTTCTTGAGATTCACATTGCCTAACTGTGACAGCATTCTATTATAAAAAGGACAACCAGACAATGGACTTTTAGAGAATCATTGGTTGGGGGTCAGGGATACCAGGACATGGCAGGACAATGTGGCCTTTGAGACAAGATGTCGTTAGAAATAGCACATATCAGGAGATGAGCGACAGGACTGGATATTGGGACAACTTGGAACAAGGGCTAAATATTTCTGCAGATTTACACTTGGTGTTTCTCTGTTAATGTTTACAGTATTCCTCAGAGGATAATCTGAGAGTCTGACAATGTAGGCAACCTGGGAATTTACAGTAATTTCATGATTATAAGCTGCACCATTTTGACTAAAATTTTGGTCCAAACCCGAAATGCGGCTTATAATCAGGTGCGGTTTATATATGGACAAAGAACAAAAAGTTGCTGTTTTAGTTTGGAGGACAGGTGTCTGCTGAGAAAGGCAGGAACTTCTCTCCCCCTCCCTCCAAATTATTAGAATTTTGAAATCAAGGGGCTTTCAGGCAAAGATATGGGAATTAGGAATAACAGTTCTTTACTAGGGAAATTAAAATAGAAATACAATACTACAAAGAAATAAACTCCAAACCCTGACAAAGTCAGAGTACAACTTGACACCCCGTCAGGCAGGGTGTTGGTAGCAGTCCCATTAAATGGTGGTTGCAGTCTCCTTGCAGTGACAGATGTGATTCAGTTGAAGGAGTGCTCCTGTACAAGGTGCAGTTTCCCTCCAGAGGTCCAGTGGTGATGTGGAGAAATCCGGTTTTCCTCTGGAGTCCAGTGGAGAAAGGGGCTCCCTTAGTGTCCCAAAACCTCTGTTTTTATCTTGATAAGAAATGTTGGGCTCTTCCCCCTGGCTGGAGCAACTTCCAATGGGATGAAGTAATTTTATCAGTCCCACAGTGGGACTCAATGGGTCATTAGAAGAAAATGACTCTCTGGAGGAAGGCTGGGTTGTGAAAAGATAAAGAACAATGCCCCACCTGGTTTCAATGGATGGTCCATTAGCAGAATATCTGCCATTGAGATAAGGATCACTGCCCCCACCCTCAACAGATGGTGATAAAATAGATACCTTTTATCACATTCTGTACTGTAACATGCGGCTTATAATCAGGTGCGGCTTATATATGGACAAAGAACGAAAAGTTGCCAACATCCCAGAAGTGCGGCTTATACTCAGTGCGGCTTATAATTGTGAAATTGCTGTAGTTTCAGAGGCACAGGCAAACACAGACACCAAGTCACTGGTAATACAAGTGTAGTACAAGTGTATAATGAGGACAGTCTATGTCTGAGGGAAGAAACAAACCCTTATGTTGAAAAAGAGAGAAAAGAAATGGAGTCTGTTTGTTTTCTGCACTAAAAGTAGACAGTATTTATATATGATTGTGTTCAGTTGATTGGGTAACTTTTCCTTGCTTTTCTTCATTTCTATCTGACTTGGCTGGCTGTGTATGTAAACACTTTTTTCAGAGAGATCTGGAATGATACCTCACTGTAATACATACAAAGGTAACAAGACCCCTTGTGCTGGAAGGAATAAATCACAGAAGGTTTTGTTTGCAAAGCTGCAGGTCTCACTGTATTGGTGTGTGTTATAACACCTTAAATCCATTATCTGACCAAGAGGTTACTCTTGAATTATTTTATTCAGCAACATACTGGGTGTTGTTGGGATAGTTCACTTTCTCCATAGAAGATTGGATAGTGTTGTGTTTTAGATTTTTGACCAAAATAGCACTGATAGCATAATATTCTACCTATTGCTGAACTGTGTTTTCACGGAGTCAAAAGAATTGTCTGTTTCTCATTCTGTCCTTCCCTCTCCTCCTTATTGAATGGCGTTTTGCAATAGGTTCAGCAAACTAGGCGGATGATCCGAATTAAACAAGGAGATAGTCCATGTTATATAATGTCATGCACAGCAATAAAAAGGGGAAAGAGAGAGATGTAGGAGTTAGGTGCTTTGGGGTTTTTGTTTTGCTTGGAAGCTGGCTGGGCATTGGTCTAGCCATGAGAGATGGTAAGTGATTGCCTTTGTATTGCTTGCTCTGTTTAATTTGTCTCTTTTTCCATGTGTCCTTCACTTATTAAATGTGCTTTTACTTCAACCCTGAAGTTCTCCTGATTTTATTCTTCCTTTTACTACCACCCAGTGAGGTGAGGGAAGCAGATGAGTGAACTTCTGTGCTTAGCTGCCTACCTTGGGGAACACACAACAAGCAACTAAACAATAGTTTTGATTGCAGAAACTGCAAAAGAGTGCACATTACTTACTCTCATCTAATCTTGTGCTTTGCTGGGAGCTCAAAAAAATAAAGTTTCTTCTTGAGGTAAGGGGATGGGGAGGTATGTCTGCATTGGACACTCTGAACAAGCTCATTTAAGAACTCAAGCCATATAAAGATGGTAGGATGAAATTTCTGAGCAGGACTAATTAGCCAAGACAAAGCAGAGTTTCACTGCTCTGCTTCCATCATCTTGATGCTGTGTGGTTGGTTGTATAAACATCATTCTCCCTGCATCCCGCCTGACCTTCAGGCATTTCAGTTTTGTAAAATCTTCACTATTCCTGTACGCTCAGAGCCTGATTTCCATAATGCACCTAATTTCTTTGTGTCAAGACCTGGTTATGACTTCTTCTTTCTGAATTTTTTAAAATCACATTGTTTTCCAGTGAGGAAATTCAGGATATGTCCACATGGTGGTGATGTTCTCAGTCTTTACAACATATAAGAAGTGTTTTCAATGACATGGCTTGTTGTGGGGTGAGAAAATTGGATAATTCTGCTTTCATCTCATCTGACACACCATCACAGAAGAACATTGCTGAAATTTCTACCTTATAGATGCCTACGTTACAGATGGTGCATATAGGTATTGGAAGAAACTGGAACTTTCATACTAAATTAAAACCAAGGGCAAGGCCCATTTCCCACTCCACATTAGCAGAAGAGTACAAATAGTGATCTACTGTCTCTTTGCCTTTATACCCAGAACTAAGCTGTGGATTTTTTTTCATCACAGAATTCACCTAATCTCAAGCATCTAAATGTCAGACAACTAATCTAACTATTCTGACTTTAGACGCCTTAAATTTGGGTGAGATTAATCTCAATTGAAATAAGTTTTGCTGTTCAGTTACAGTGTTTTGTTGTGGCATGAACACCATGACACATTCGGGCCGTGGATGAATTTTACCTACAGCTATGTACAGCAGTATTGAAACCTCCAGTTGTTCTCATGGGGAGTCAATGTTAGCGATGTGGAGATTTTAGAAAGAATCAGTTGAGGCTGATATGCCTTCAATACTTGAATCATTGTATTTGGCTTTCTATGACTCAGCTGTCAATTTGTAAATTCCTTATTTAGGCACTTTAATAAAAGCAGCCCAATTTATTGATTCTGTCTGTAAATGTTGCTTAAAATGCATTGTTTCTGTGATAGAATAACAGGATGTTAATTAAAATTATTAAGAAGAATTTGTGATTTTAAGTACTTGAGATGTGCTGACGACATATTTCTACAAGCATTTGCAACATGCACAGAAATGCACACAGATATAGACCGCATTCTTCCTATTATTATTTTCAATTAGAGAAAAACAAATCATCCCATGACTGAAGATGAATGTTTCATTTCTTTGATTATTGCAGCAGGCTCAGCCACGTACCCAAACACTGTGAGGCCATTCATTAATTTTTCAGGTTGCACCAACTGAGTTTTAAAAAAATTTATTTTTAATCTGTCCTTGTACTTTGGTACTGTTCCCACCTCATGCAAAGATTTTGTGCAATTCTGAAAGTGCCTTTGCCACGTAGAAGGGAGCTTGCAAGGTTGCTTACAAAAGAATGATCATTTTCTGGTAAACAGCATATACATCCACTAGAGAGAGATGCAAGAGGCTCAAAATGTGAGTATTTACTTGACACCAACTTCTTAATACTGCAAGGTGACTAGAAGCATTCTTCATGGTCTGTGGACATTTCTGGAATAAAATTCACACAATCTTCCAGCATGTACACAAAATAAACAGATTTACTTCCTGTGGACATGCCTGTTTCACTGAATGAAAAGTCTGATTGACTCTTCAGATCTAGGTATCTACCTTGAATGCCACCTACTGTGATTTCTAAACACTTCATAGATTAGTATTCTTGCAAGAGCTGAGTGGTTCATGTCAATGAATTAAAGAGAAAAATAAGGTACTTTCAAATAGTTATAATGTGTAAGCAAGTAAACACTGAATTCTAGAAGGATCCTGTGAAGAAACGTAGGATTTGCATGAATGATGGTGCTAGAGATGTGATTTTCATCTTGGATACTACTTCATACCATGTGAAACTCTGTCCAGAGTCAAAAATACTGTTAAAATTGGAGAAGATGGAGAAGAAACTCAAAACTTATTCAAGTACTGAAGAAAAAAGACTTGTAGTGGGAGAGGTTAACTTTCTATGTGTCAGAATGATAGAAGGGTATGATTATGGTATTTAAGAATAAAATATGAACGGGCTTATTAAGAAACTAGGTCGGAATATGAAATCAGGTGGACTTAAATGAGAAACTAGGAGGAAATAAAGTTTCCTTTTCCTCCATGGAACAGAGTAGGAGAGAGGAGTGGTGTTTCATGGAAATAAAGCTTTCCACATATCTTTGGATTAAGTCTGGATATACTGCCAAAATTTGATATACTAGACAAAAATTGCTCCTTGGAGGGTTATATCTATAACATGCAAGAGATCAGACTATTTATTCAGATGATTGCTGGGATCTTAAACTCTGTGAACTTCTGAACTCAAATAGTGGTACTATGATTTTTCACATATATAGGGCAACTTTATAGACGGAGTTAGGTTAGAAAATACCAATATTTTCTGTATGAACAATTGAAAATATAAAGTGCTTGACTGTTCAAGGGTTTTAGTGGATTTTTTATTTAAGATGAAGTTTCTGCTGTCTATAGATGTCACTATGAAACTCCTGAGGCTTGTGTTGAATTTATATACAAGTTCAACGATTAAGGCTTTCCTAGTATTACCTAAAAAATACCTGCCAGAAGCAACGATAGAATGAAACCTGGCCAGGACAAATTTTAGCTGTGTGTTGATACCAGGGTTTTTTTCTTTTCCTGTAGTCCCACCTCTGATGCATTTGTGTTGCTCCACAAGCACTTGTTGCTTGATGCCAGTTCACTCAGTGCTCTGAAAAGATCCTGTATGAGAATGTCATGAGTGAAAATTTTGTTAGGGACTGTCTCGTGCTAGGAGACAAATTATTGCACAAACCTTAGCAAAGGTTTTCCAAATTAGCTGACACAAGCCACTTAAGGACCCTTGTTTATTTGAGACAGTACTGTCCCTTTAGGGTTAATAACTGTTCTTGCATGGACAATTGTGCTTTGTAGTAAATTCATATTGGATGTTCCCTGGTCCAAGGAATACTTTGTAGGATGTACCTAGGGACATATGCCTATGTCCCTGTTCATGGACAAGGAATTTGTAACCAAAGCACAGGATGCATCTCACCCTCTGTGCTGCCCACCTCTGTTGTTTATTGGGCGAATCTAAACGACTGTCTTATACAAAATACCTGCAATAAGGGCATGGATGGAATGCATCTTACTTGGTTAATCTTAAAGCATTTACTTGGTTAACTGTAGTGCAGATGCTTCCTCCTCTGTGTAGAGGGAATGATCAAGTCTTCTGCACTGGACTTTGAATCATTTCTAATCAGCTATTCAGCTCAGATACAGATATGCATCACATTATGGGAACAATAAGCACACAGAAAAGCCAGAAAAAATAATGGAATTTTAAATTCCAGAATACAGGCTATGACAAAGCTGTGAACAAAAGAAAGCAGCAAGAAAAGGATGACTGTGAGCTGAGAATTGCAATATATCTGTGAACCAAGAAATTATATTGGTGTTTCCGGCTGATGCAGAACAAATGACATGAACAAAAGCTCAAAGTGATAAATAAAGTCAGATTATTTTTGGACAGAGTCACACTTTATACACCAGTGGGAAAAAATAGATCAAGAAAAGCTGATTTAAAAAAAAAAAAAAAAGAGATTTGAAAGGGTAGAGGAATTTTAATCATGGAAAGATTTAATTACAGTCATATTGATCAGTATCACAACTTGGAATAAACTTCCCCTACACAAGTTTTGAATACTGTGCTCTTCAGGGAATGAGTCCTCCTATGCATCTTTTCAAACAGGCTGCTGAACATGTGCCCGGTTGTCTTTCTGATCTCACAAGAAATGAGTCAACTAAACAACTTACTTTGAGAGGACTGGTACCATAGTGGGGCTAAAGAACTGAGGGAAGTAAGGATTCTTTTCTTCTGGGGATTGTAATAATTTTAATGTACTTAAATGTCCTTTTTTACAATGTAGAAAATTGCTGGCACTGCTCAATTGCCCAGTGTTACTGATTAAATCTTCTGGGACAATAGGTGATTACAATAATGAAATAGAATCTCCATAATGAAGATAGGTCCATAATCAGAAGTATCATACCCTAGTATGATTTTCACGATTTAATTCTCATTCCCTCCTCCTAAATTTCTTACATTGCAAGATTTTTATCTGCTGCCAACTCATTTCAAGGAACAATGGGAAGAATGCAAAGTTTTTCTCTTCCTGAAAATAAATACTTGTATTGATTCTCTAGATCTTGATGTAAGGGTAAAAACAACTCTAATAAAATAGTATTTATTCATGCTTACTGAAAAAGCAAGAATGAAACAGAACCCAAATTATGCAACAGCTAGCTGCAGCAAAGCAGGAACCCTCCTGCAAGGACTAAATGCATTTCTCAAGTTGATGTTATCCTTGGTTTTCAGTGATATCACAGGGAGCATAAAATACACAGGATCATGCTGCATAAATTCACAAGGTTGCACTTCAAAATCTGCAATCATAAGCAATAACTTTGAAATGAAGATTTTTAGAAGCTGTGTTTTTCATTTTAAAAAAATTAAAAATATTTTAATAGAGAGGATTTCTGAGGAGTTATTCTGAGGAGTTATTCTGACAAAAAGTATGAACCAAAGGCATTTTCCATGTAGATGTCTGAAACTGGTGAGATTTGTTTTTAGCATAGGAGAAATTGCAATCTTGAGGAAACCACTGGTACCATAACTGCAACCTTGAGTCTGAATGGGATCTGAAATATCTGGAATTCAAAGTGAATAATTTTTTAGGTCTAAATAGGAATGTGACAGGACCATAAATTATTGTAGGTTATAACAGACCTGTAGCAGGGACTCTTATGTTGTACATGGAACTTATTTATTGTGAAAGTCTATTTAATAAGTAGGCTATTTAAATGCAAAAATAAGACTGAATTCCACATAAGCATAGATTTAGCAGAATGCTCAGGTTGGTAACTTTTGTTTTCAATTCGTAATTTCTTAAAATATCTTGGTGAATTTGGTCTGTAAAGTTTTGCCCTACCTAGCTGGAGACATTTACAATGTAGACACTTAAGGCCTAAATCTAGCATGTTATTTTCTAAACAATGCATATACTGATTTTTTCTCTGTAACTGGTTACAGTTGTGAGAGTGTGTAATTTGTTGCTATCAGTAAGATCAATCTTTGAGTCTAAATAAAAACAAACACGAGAAAGGTTGACTACAATGCAGAAGAAAACCCCAGAAAAATAGAGCATTTCAGTAAACATGTCCCCACCTTAAAATCATGTTTTGATGAATTAAGTGAATCTAAGTGAAACCAATTAACAAACTTTTGAATAATGTCTAAAGAATACCAAGATGCTGAGAAGCAACAAGACAATTGGAAATGATTCAGCACAGTGTAAGTGCTGAAGACCATGGATGCAATTATCTTGACAAAATTCAGTGGCTGTTAAATGTAATTGGGGTTAGGGGTCACTTCCTAACTCTGAAGAACTTATCAGAATTTGTTTTTGTTTTTGAAATCTCAGCACAAGCCTTCGGTTCTTTGGTTTATTATCACAACATCATCTTCATTTTGAGCACTATATGTTCAGCTGTTCCCCATGCCCTTCACTGCTTTTTCAGCAGAAGGGGAAGACATATGAATTTAATTTTTTACCTGTTAAAAAACTCCATGTCAAAAACTTCTCTGACTCCCAAGTTGTTACATTTAGTGCCTTGGGCACTAAGCTTATTCACAGTAGCTGATGGTCTGTATGATCCAATGCGATATTCAGACCAAAAGGGGCAAGACCTTTAAATGATTACCAAAATAATTTACAAGAAGGACACTTATTCCCCCTACCACAAAATTGATTTTTCTCCAGAAAAAGAAGTCTATGTGTAGACAAGGGGCACTACATTCCCAGGAATAAATCAGAAAGTGCTGAAACCACTTATATGCAGGCTTTCACATTTTTAAAATGAATTCATTTTAGAAATGAAGAAAATTGGAAGAGTGAAAATGTTTTTTTAATAATCTTGTTTGCATTCAAAAAAATTGTTACTGCTGAGTGACAATATAAGATGTTATAGAATTTAATGAAATGCAAAGTGTTAGAAGGATTGTCATGCTTCCTAATCCAAAAACCACAGATAACACCTAGTTATTTCTGCTTGTAGCTTTACTCCTTGGTCAGGTCAGATGGACCAATTATAATTTAGCCTGAAACTTGATCAGATAGAGCCAAGTCTCTTAAATAGCATCAAGGTATCTACAAGATGGATACAACATCTAGGTGGTCTTGTGAATACCTGTAACAAACATCAATAATTTCATCTAAGAGTTATACTTCTTTTAGTCATGAAAATTTAGTGGTTCGTATTGTGCAAAAGAGATATCCTGAGCAGGGAAAGGAACACAAATCCTATGCCACACATTTTTTATGCAGCCTTAAGAAAGAAAAGGTGCTCATTAAGTCAGATGATCACATCTGCCATTTCGGAGGAAAGGGAATTAGGAAGAGAGGACACCTCATCATTCAGTGAAAATAGAAGTGTCATCTGCATATAAATGCGTAAGGTTTTACACAACCCTCAGCTGAGTTTCTAATAAGGAGAAAAGTACAGTTAGAAATATAATACTGACCCTGCTGATACAGATATTCAAATGGGTTTGGAAAAATCAGTTTTGAAGATCTGCAGGATGAGTACATCTGTGGGGATGGGATAGAATGGATACCAGACTGGGACAAAAAATGATCATCAGGGTTAGGACACCACACTGAGAAGCAGTGAGAATGAAAGCTTAAATACTCCTCTGTGTTGTTTACCTCTTTTTGTTTTATGGTAGGTGGGATGTGATTTTCCTTTAGAGGGAGGAATCTGGAAACAGCAACACAGGTCACTGAGTGGAAAAGTCAGCCAAAGGTTTGCTGCTGCTATTTCCCCATAAACAGTGACAGACCTTCTCAATAGATTTGGCTAACTACACAGAATTAGTAGTGCTGGTGGCTGTGCCTTGTGGTGGCACTCTTTGCAGGAGGGTCAAAGAGTTCCACAAAGGAACTGAGTTATTTAGGTACTTGTGAGTTCCCATATGAAGGGCTGTTTTGGTAGGAGGAACAAGGAATAATTTTACTTTTTGCTCATGAGCAGAAAATGCTTTTCATAATTTCCAATCTGATTTAACTGTGAATTTCTGAAGGAGGCTGGACTGGCACTATGCAGGGCTTGAATAATTTCCCAAGAATTCTTGTGCAAACTTGGATAGGCAATTCACTCACTATACACTGATTTTCAGGTTGTCAAGGGGAGATACAAGTCCTTAATTTTATAAGAATATTTTATTTATTTTCTTGGTAAATAAACAGTCTCAAGGGTGTTGTTTGTACCTTGATATAGTGAAGTCATCTACATGTGCATGCTGGTAAGCAAAAGTAGTTGGAGAGATATGTTAAGCTAAAAGACAAGTTGGGATGATGACACAGACTCTTATTTTCTCTCACAAACAACAAAAATTTGGATTCATGTAACTTGCTAACGAGAAAAAAAAGCTCCTCTGCTTTTAAAGGAATAGGCATTTTTTCTTTGCTAAAACTTCTTTTAATCAAGTGAAGAAATTTCTGGATGGGGAAGAAATCTGCTCTGCCTGTGTTCTTGCTCAGATTTTTATTCATGAAGGTAGATGGGTGAGGTATGCTAGGAATAGATGGAGGAAAGGTTTAAAAGCTGAGTTAGATTTGAATTTTGGAGGAATGGGCACTGGGAGATCATAGCAAAAGTGGACCAGGGTGGTTTACTAAGGTTGCTGGAGGACATCAGGCTATTGCTCTGAAAGGAAAAGAGGCACTGTAAATCCCTGGCCACTGCCCTGGTTTGGATTAAAAATATGAAATTAAATGAAAAAAAAAAATCAAACACCCTGGTATTGATAAGTTGATTCAATTTATCCAATGGTTTTGAACTTTCAGGCTGCAGATGCTTTGCCTTTTCAAATTTTTCTGTTCTGTTATGTAGATTGTTGCTTTTCATTGCTAAAGAGTTTTTTAATACCTTTTTAATTCTAAAGCTGGGGCTTAAGAGAAAATACCGAGTATCACTGAGGAGAGAGAGAAGCATCATGATCTTGTACTCAAGCTTGGCAGCTTAGGGGAATCTCTGACATTTCCTAACAGGTTCTTTGATTGCATAGGATTTATGTTCTTTGCTTGCTTTTGACCCATCTCTGCAGATGGGATACAGAAATAGAAATGGTTTATTGAACATAATTTTCTACAGAGCTTTTCCCACTTCTCAAGGGTTTCTTTCTTTTACTGTGGGAGCACTAGTTCTTTTTTTCTATCACATATAAGGAGGAGAAAACTTGAAATAATTTTTCATCCAAGAGTAGGCATATCACTTCTTTGCAGTTACATTTGCATTAATTTCTGGCAATGGTCATGAATGACTGGTGTCAGCTATGGCTCATTATTCTTTCCTTAAAGGGCTTAGCATAACAGCAAGAGGCAAAAAAATCCTATTAAATTTCATATTCTTTCTTCTGATTGGCAAATACATCATGAGGAATTCTGTTGGAGGAAACATTTGGGGAATGGGAAAAGGAAAGTGAAGCCTGGAAGTTCCAGACTCCTGTGAAGAAAGTGACTATCATCAGAAGGGCTACAGATGACAACGTGTATCCAGCTCGTTCAAACAGAAGTGAAGACAGCCAGTAACTGCCCTGGACAGTAATTGCAACGGAGCTGCTTCTGGTGAGTGACAAAACTGCACTGTGACAGAAGAGGTGGGGAAAAGGGATAGTTATACAGATCAGATCAAGGGAATGACATGTGACAGGAATAGAAGGTGAATGTTAGAGCCAGAGTCACGGAGATGTTGGTAATCTTTTACGTCTTGATATTCTGTATTGTTATTCTTGCTTCCCTTTCAAGGAGTCTCTTTTGAGATTTTTAGTAAGGAAGTGAGATAACTCCCTGACCTATTAAACACTGCAGTAAGCCCCGATTCTTTGTTTCCATAAGACTGTTACACGCTACAATCAACAATGAGAACTTTCTTTCTCCTCCTCTTTGACATCTCCAAAGGCTCTGTAAGCATCTGTGGGCTGTGTCTTCATAGCCACGGTTTAAGTGTATTCTATCAGACTTCACTGACAATGTTATTGACAAATGTCTTTATGACATAATGTCTTGCTAAATTAATAGTAGCAAATGTGTCAATTAATTAAAAAATATAGAGAATAACTGCCCTTCCTTTTGAAGAGATACTAACACAGACAGACATAGGCAGAGTCATTAATCAGCCTTTTCTCCTTAATTCAACACATCTTCAGTGATAAATGCTTGGTTGATTAAAAGGGACAGTCATTCATATTAACTATGGGAGATAAGACTATCAACATTCAGTTGAACATTTAAAGATTTAGGAAGGAGCTCTTTAAAATGAATCTTTAAGGGAGTTTCAGTCACTAACAGCTCTGTAAAGTGGAGTTGGCTGGCTCTTACCAGCTATCAAAATCCTCCTTTAATCCAAAACCCACTGTTTCAAGAGTAGGAGGTGAGTGGGTCCTGCTAGTCCTTCAGCAGAGACCAGAGAAGTTTGCAGATCCTCCTGTCAAGAAACAGATACACAGGGCAATGTTTAAGTAGAGAATTTTGTGCCCTTGAGGTATTTACTACCACAGAGCAAGATAAGATGTGGTTGTCTTGAACCACAGGTGGCAAGCTGCATTGAAAGAGTTCAAAGTCATTTCAAAGTCAAGGTTAGATTTCCAAGTACAGCCCCAATTCAGTGCTGCATGCATATATTTTTTTTTTTTTTTCATACAGTTTTCCACATGGAGCCTTGTCTCACTTCCAGGAAAATGAGACCCAGGAAGTCACCTGGCATATAATAGCATGACCCTAGCTGTTAAAGTTCAGCAAGGTCATAATCACCTGGCAGCAGGACCTTATTATGGGAAATATGAGTTGACTACAGCAAAAGAAAGGCCCACCTCCAGCTATTAAAAATACATGGAATGTTCTCTCCCTCTAGAAAACTGCTACTGATGTTTTTAAATTACGCTGATATGATTTTTTAATCAGATTGAAATATGTCTGTATAATTAGCTATAGGGAGATTTGACTGATGTAGCAACATCAGCAGAGAAGGAGAAAAAATCACAGCCATAACATCTATAATGCTATGATAATGAACAATTAGCAACAGCAATGTGTTATCTGCATTCTAATTGCTCTTCGTAGTGCTCAGAGAGATCTGATCGGGGATGTGGCTTTTGCTTTGATTCTTACACAAAGTCCATTTACAGCAACATAATAATTTGCATTGGCTTTTGTGGGCTTTGGTGAAGCCCTTCTTGCAACAATAGGAACAAGAATGCAAATACCAAGGTTAGAATTGAGGTGTCTTCAGAAAAGGAGGATATCTGAGACCCCTTACCTATGTTTGTTGTTTAAATTAATTCCTTTTTCTAGCTAAACCACTGTGTTCTGAGACATGGCATGTATGGCAGTTTCTGCATTTGTGTCCTCTGCTGGAGTTTCTGTGTTAGAATCATATTCATTCTTGTGCAAAATGGAGCCAGTCCTTCACCCCAAATATTATGGAGACAAGGGTTCGTAGGTTCTTCAGCTAGCTTCAGTTTGATTTAACCATAAAAGGAGTGCTCTGGGTCCTCTAAGCATCTCTTAAGGAAAGAAAGAAGCTCATACACGGAGGTCTCTGATCTGTTGTTTGCAGACATTATGGTAACCTTACAGCAGAGACAGCCCCTATGGATAAGCCATATGGTGAGATAAGAGGGAATGATATCCTCACTGGGGAAGATTATTGTGTAGTTTATTGCCAGACCCAGTTCCAGCACTGGCCCTGTGAAACATAATTTCCAGGGTAATTGACAAAGTCATGGGTTTAACTCCTGTTGGGATGGCAGGTGTGCAGACAGTCCAGGGAGGGAAGGAAAGGGAGTGTTTGAACTGCTGCAACGAAATCTGCCCAAGTGAAGGTAAAAACTTGACTTTCTATGAGCAGATTGAAGAGATGAGTCAGATTCAGAGGACTTTCCTTAAGAACATCCCTCAAGAGCTGTCTCAACTGCAATCTGTTGTGTTTACAGTTGTTCACCCATATCAATTCATTCACACTAGCTAAATTCTGGCTCTGTAAACACAAATTTTGCATTTATTTTGGTAAGTGGCTTTTGGCAAAAGTCAATACCACTGTAAAATAATTGCCACAATGACGTATTGATTACCTTCTTCCTGTAGGAGTTGTTGAACATTTTTCTATTAACATATTAAACCTAAAGCTGCAATTAAACTTCTTTGATTTAGAACCATCAGTGTGTTACAAATACCTCCATATCTTTGTTGTGAAAAATTCCGAATATCCAAACTTCCCATACTTTATATTTTATCTACACTCAGGTCAGTTAGTTAGCTGACAAATATCCATTCAGGTAAAATACTGGCAGCTGTTTTTGTATCTCGAGCCTGTTCAACCAACACACTCTTTTATCCCAATTTGTAAAGCTGGCTGGCTAAATGTGTCATCTGTATTACAGTGACACATCCTATACTCAGTAGAAAGCAAAACAAACCTCCCATAACATGCCAGTTCTATCATCTACAAGAAACAAAATTAGTGTATATACCACTTTATGCGTTTGTGGTAGGTATGTGTTTATTTGTTGTTTAATTTCTCCATTACGTGTGTTAGGATGCATTACGCAATAAACTACATGTATTGAATTGATTATATCTTTTAATTAAATGTTTGTGTTTTGGAATGTGTAAGATGCATTTTCAATGTTCTGTTGTGGGAGGAGGTAAGATCAAATAATCTTTGGAACAGCGAGGTGCTTTCACTATCATGAGGAGAAGAGTAGACTTGGAATAAAATTCCCAGAGAAGAATGTCCATTGCAATCAGGGATGACACAGGCCATTAGACCTTACTTTTCCAAAGTCTTGCTTCTATTATATAACTAACAATGGGATCAGCTGTAAGGTCTTCTCCTCGGGCAAACATTCTCAGAAGGAGGCCGCTCCTACCTTATGGCAAATACATTGTACCTGCCTTCTTCAGATTCTTATGTGTGAACAGAGATCCACGTCTAGAGGTTTGTTGTGGTGATCAATGCATGGATCTTTTCATCCTTAGCTATCCCAACATTTCTCACTTCTAAAGATGAACTGTGAGAAGGAGCTAGAGATCCGTGTGCATTAAATTATTTATGTTTGCTTCCTTTTCCCAAAGTGTGCAGTTTTACAAACTGAGATTACAGTTGAATTCAGGTCTGGGTTGGATTAAATGATCAAACTTGTGACTCCTGTAGATATCCTAGGGGAGAATGTGCCCTAAATTGAGATCTTAGTTTTATATTACAGTTGTAAAAATCTCAATAAGGAATTTCCTGACCATCAACTCTCTTCACCATGATATTTCTTCCTCAATAGGTAGGAATTTTCTTTTTAGGTACTCTGTGGGAGAAGAATCTCTGACCTGAAAGAACCTCTTAATAAGGATTTTTCTGGGGCCAATGTGAATGTAAAAGCCTTTGTGGTTAGTGAGACTTTTGGAACTATGTGTATCTTTACAACTCACATGTGTCCCAAATTCAGCTGCGAGTGTTATTCAGGAGAGAATTTTTGGTTTATATTTTCCTCTTCTCTCATTTTAAGTGCTGCAGAGTGCTTCTGGCAAATGAATAACATAGCATGTTACTTAATGGTTAGTTAATAATTGTAAATGGTCATTAAACAAGCCTTGTTAATGACCCCTTCCAGTACTGGGAAGAACATTTTTTCAAACTGACTGTTCCTCAAAAATATGTTCAAAAGAGCTATCAGTGACCTTTGAATTTGTTCCTGGCTACCCTGGGAATGCATTTTAGTTGATAAATGCTTGAGGATAAAGTTTTGAGGTCCTTCTATCTATGTCTGGATAAAAGAAACAGGCCAGTCTCTATTACACACATGAAGCTGGGTTAGCATTATTAGAAAATAAAAGAAGGAAATAGCACATGAAGAGCCATGATATTTCACAGACCCAGCAATTGGTAATATATTGCTAACTATCTTGCAGTGTCAAAAAATTGATTCTATTGAAATTTCAATAGAAATTACTGAATTACAGGTTACTTGAGAAAGATTATCTATTAGAGCTGAACACGATGTAATAGACTCATGCATTGTCATTGGTGACTCCTAATAGATATGTGTGGACTTTAAAAAATCTTGTTAATAAATCCTCTATATGTTTTATTAATGTTATTAAAATAGTCAGAATATTTTATTAACAGTATTATTAAGAAATAGTACTACTCCAGGCTTTCAAAATGTATAAGATACATTAGAAAGGGATTGATCATTATTTGTGGGCAAAATATGACAATTTTTAAAATGGGGGATATACAGGATGCATGCATGTGATCACAACTCATTAGCAATGAGTATTCTTCCCGATAATTTGAATAAAGGATGTGTGAATACTTTATAGTAATACATATTGTTCATTTGAATTCTAGTTTTGGTTATGTTTCCTCTAACTATTCACAAAAATGATTATAAATATATTCTTGTTTATCCATTTGGTGAATAGCTGCTGTTGCTGCATAGTCATTTTCATATATGAATATGGGCATTAATAAAAACTGAGGATCTTACACTTGCCATCCTTTGCTATTATAACCAAATTGTGTGGAGCACAAAAAATGCTAGAAAAAAAGTCCTGTGTGATTTGAACGACCAGCTTTACAACACAAGGTTCCTGACTTTACTGGAATTGGACTAGTGGTCAGATCTTGTGCTGGAGAACTGTCAATTTTACCCAAAGTAAATGAAGCATAGAGACAGGGAGTTGTTTGTGAAGAACAGTTTGAACTAATGGAATAAGAAATAAAAGTATGTTTAAGAATCATTGTCCAATGAGACAGAAAAGGCTGATTAATCAGACTGATTTTATCAGCTCTATTGAGAAGGGTCTATTACAAAGGAGTGATAAAGTATTTGAACCCATACGTGCAATCAATGTATTGCTTCTGTAATGAACCTTTTGGAAAATTTGGAGTATTTGCCAGTATTTAAAGAATTTCAAAATCTCTACATTTTCTAAATCCTTGGTGCTCCTTTAAGCGTTTCCTCCAGCATTTAGAGAAAAACTATTTCATTTTTTAATTTATTTTAGGGAAGTGGGGCCTATAAAATAATAACTCATTAGTTAGTTTGGGCTTCTTTCCATTTCCATGAAATAATACAAGCATAATATTTGTTCTCTGTTTCATCAACACATCCACGTCTGAGTTCTGACTCCTCAACTTTTCTTTTATTGAGATCCAAATAATATCAGAAGCATCTCTATTTTGTTTTTGGACCAATAAAAATCTAGCCAACCTTCCTGAAACTTCTTGACTACAGCCTGGACAAGAATGCAAGGAGAAGGGCTTCCATAGGACTGGGAGATTATAACTGCAATCTTACCTAAATATTTATAAATATTCCCTTTGGAAGCAGTACAAGACCATGCAAAATGTGAGAATTTTCAAGACTTCTCTCAAAACTATTGGACTCTTGAAAAATTTCACAGTTCAAGACCGTAAACTATGAACTAACCTTTAGTGGGCAAGGGAGCATAGAGAATCACTTAGTACTTTGCTTGCGCCATTTTAAGGCCACTGTAAATCAAGAATCCACTGTCAGCCTTGCTATGTAGACACCCCTTTCTAACACAGGCATCCAGAACGGGGACAATTAGGAGCTCAAGCCTTAGGATGACAAAGGCTAAATAAGTGTCTTCAGCTTTTTGCTGATCCTGCTGTTCAGCTCATCACCCAGTTAAATTCCAGGTGAGCAGATTTAGAATGAGTGGAAAAATCAGTTTCTATATCCAGGGTTTCAGGGTGTTCTGGCTTCCTATTTCCATTGAATTTTATTTTTTTTTTTGAATGACACTTTCAGCCCTGGTTGGAAAAACGCACTTTTCTTCAGCTGTATACTGAGATCCTCATCAGAAATTAAGGTTCAATTTATTACTGATACCCCATATCCTAGGTAGGTTTCCAAGTCTTTAACAACTGAGGCAGAGCTTGAGGAGTTAGTTCTTTGAAGATGACACAAGAAATGGTTGGCATGAAAATCCTGTAAGAAAACTAACAGCCATAGAAGATTTAGCTTTCGATGTGGTCCTTAGTGCTAAGGACCAGGACTATTATGATTGCCCAGTTATTTGTGCTCTTTCAGCGGTGTGCTATAGCAGCTATAACATTACTTACAGCTACAACATTACCTAGATTGTTAAAGAGGATTTCCAGCTGCTTCGTTTTACTTGGGATGATGTAGACAACCCACAGGTGATCTCTAGACCACTGGATGTCACTAGGAATCTGTAAACAGGTGTGGGAAATAGTTTTATGTGTATTCCCAAGAGAGTGTTTATCAAAATACAGTAGTTTCACGAATACAAGCCGCACGGACTATAAGCCGCACCCCCGGTGCCTCAACAATGTTGCTGTCTTTGTCAATAGATAAGCCGCACCCCGAATATTAGCCGCACTTTCGTTCGTAGCGAGAATCTGTGCGCAGCTTTCACAAATTGGCCAATTAGTAACAGGATCGCGGCATAGCGGGATTTACTGGCTCGGGGCGGGGCCAGGAAGGCTCGGCCCATTCATGGTTGCCGACGGGGCTGGGTGGCCCAGCTCAGCGCCACGGCTCGGCGGGGCTGGCCGGGTGGTGCTGCAGCTGCTGCCGGGCTCACTGGCCCCCCTCTCCCGTCAGCACCGCCTCGCTGCCGCATTTGCTCGTCCTGCCGGCGGGCCAGCCGCCGCCGCCGCTGCGAGGCACGCCGGCCGCCCTGCTGCTGCGTTTACTCGCCCTGCCGGCGGGCCGGCCCCCGCCGCCGCTGCGAGGCACGCCGGCCGCCCTGCTGCTGCGTTTACTCGCCCTGCCGGCGGGCCGGCCCCCGCCGCCGCTGCGAGGCACGCCGGCCGCCCTGCTGCTGCGTTTACTCGCCCTGCCGGCGGGCCGGCCCCCGCTGCTGCTGCGAGGCACGCCGGCCGCCCTGCTGCTGCGTTTACTCGCCCTGCTGGCGGGCCAGCCGCCGCCGCCGCCGCCAGGCTCGCCGGCCGCCCCCTCCCGTCTGCACCACCGCCGTGTTTCCTCACCCTGGCCGGCACTGTAGGCCCCCGCACCGCCGGGCACCCCCACGCTGCTGGCCCCGATTCTGCTGGGCTTCCCCCGCTGCCAGGCAGCCCCACCCGCCCGGCTTCCTGCTTCTGCCATGCTCCCCTGCACTGCTAGCCCCAGTTCTCCCGGGCTCCCCCGCCCTGCTGGCCCGGGCTCTGCCGCCCCCCCCTGCCCCGCCCTGCTGGCTCAGGCTCAGCCACCCGCCCCCCGCACTGCTGGCCCCGCCTCTGCCAGGCTTTCCCACCTCAGCCGGGGCCGGCCGAGCTCCAGCTTGGCTTGGGGCTGCCGCGGGCTCTCACTTCCGTGTTGGCAGCTTTTAGAATTTTGTTAATGTATTAGCCGCCCTCGAATATTAGCCGCACTTCCGGGTTTCCACCAAACTTTTGGTCAAATTGGTGCGGCTTGTATTCGTGAAATTACTGTAAGTTTAATTTGACCTTATTACCAGTCTTCTGGTCTGCGTGAACCATGGTAATGCCAATAGTTCAGGGGCTATAGATGTTAGTTTGTGGAATAATTAATAAATTCTGCTTTAATAGTAACCTTGTGTTACTTTATCAAGGAGTATGTGCTCCCTTCTTTAGGCACAAAACTAATTTTAAATGGGATAGAGACGCAGAAATACCATTTAAGATTATACTTAAGTATTACTGCCTCTTTGTCCCAGTACTCTATGCATAAAATGGGACTTTCTGTTAAAACCACTTGGACTATATGTCAATTTTGGAAAACACCAGCCCTCTCTGTGATCTGTAGATGCCTGGTGGCATGTAGGCATATTGCTGAGGAATATGAATTCTAATAAGTTATGCTCAAAGCCAGAAGAGAAAGATATGGGGAAAAAGAGACAAAGAGAAGGATGATGCTTTCCTCAGGTGAAGGTAAGCTGGTTCAAGCAAGCATTAAGAAAACAAAATCTAAATGTAGAGTGACAATCTGAAAGGAGGGAGATCAAAAAAAATACATAATTAAAGACCTTTGCATGGAAATTATGTAAAAAGGAGGCTTAAAAACTGTTTTGAATAGTTATAAACTATAATATAATTTCCTGTTTTTCTTGAGAGTATTATTGCTACCAAATATTTTAATAATTATGAAAGGTGCCTCCTTAGTATAGCTAGTAGGCTTTGTAAAGAAATGTATTGTTATGCGAATAAACAGATGTAACATCACAAATCCAAAGCCAAATAATTCTTTAAACACCCACAATTCTAGTAAAAACATAAAGAACACTGTGATTGCAGCATGCAGCATTCTGAAGAACTTCAGCTATATGTCTCATGGCAACAGAAATACTGTCTTACCGTATAGTGATTTTAATGTCTTGAGATGAGTATTTCAAAATGTTGTTGCTAAAGTGATTTTTCATTCCACACTAGGCAATCTAGCTAGGTACCAAAAACTTTTCAGAGGCTAGTGAAGAATACAAACTTCAATTGTTTCTCCAGCACATGACCAGGGAGGTATCTTTCAGTTTAGGAAGCTGTGGACAGCTGTGAACCAGCTACCAGGTTCTGTGATTACATTCAGTTACCTGAGGAGAACAGAGTCAGTTTGGTGGCAACATCCACCAGCTGCATCCTGATACTGAAGTTGTATCAATCCCATGGCCATGAGGTAGGCATCTTCCCCTGTGGAATGGACGGATGGACAGATGAATGGATGGATGGTCTTTTGACAAGTTGTGCTAAGATTCCTCATAATTTAATTCCCTTATGTACACCTTCCTCTTGTATAAGGAATGGTATTCAAAACTTTAAAAGGTGGGGGATGCCTGCATATTGATCACAATACAGATACTTTCTGGCCATCTGCTGAAGGAAGAATTATAAACTGAAGAAATTGGAGCAATTATGCCATTTGAGAAAGGGGAAATCAAGAAATAGGCTGCTAGAAAAATTTATATCATTTGTGACTTGTTCTGCTGAATCTTAAGTTTCTTTATCCTATGAAACATGATCCACAAAACAAATCCCACAAAAACTGTGGTGCCAAACACCCTATGGTTTGTATTTGTTGCTCTGAAAATCAGATTGAGCACATGAACTGGTGAATTTATGTCTGTGGCTCTACTATACCATATATTACATGCAACACAGGTAAAATAATTCCTAATTGTAATAGTGAAGTTTTGGATTTACAGGTTTAAAATTATACAAAGGAGATCCTCATTCAGGTATGCCAATTGTAGCCTAAAAAACTAGCATAAATGTTTCCTATCTATTTATATAGTACATAAAATAGTCAAATTCTTTAATTCTCCAGCTTACCAGTCACTGCAAAATCTCAGCCACTTCTTCAGCTTCCTCCACAATATTGCACTATAAATTTTTCTCAGGAATTTCATTAACCTTTGTGAGTTCAGGTGCTTTGTTGACTTAAAGAAATAAGGTCAAATGCCTTCGAACTGACAGCAGGAGACTGCAAATTATGGCAAGATGTATAAAACTCCAAGCCTTTAAAATCTATTAAACTTCTTTTTAATTCTGTTTTCTTTCCAGTGGTTTAGCTGCCCCAAAGATTTGAATAATGTAATTTTCTATGGAGGAAGACAGCTTCTTCTCACATTTTTCAGGTCAAAATTGTTCTTTTCCCTATATTTCTTCTTCTGTGCTTTTGAATTTGAATATTTTGTTGTTGGGTTGTTTTTTCCCCATCACAGCATGACTGCAATTCTTGATCTCAGACACAGGAGCCTAAAATTCTACATTCCATTACAAAAGATTAATACACTAAGGTGTTCTTTATTCAACTCTACAAAACTGATATAGCAACTGTACTCACAGTAGGGATCCAAAAAGACAGGCTATGACAGCTGCAGTTTCTCTTGAAAATATCTAAAATCAAGGAGCTGGACACAAGTTTGATAAATATTATGACAATTCTAATGTCATAACCTGAATAGAATTTGTTTTCCCTTTGAGTACTTTGATTCAATGTCTCTTTTTTTTTTTTGCATCCAAGTCATGTTCAAAAATCCGTGCCAAAATTATCTGATTAAAGAACAATGGTCAAATTTCTCTAAAGTTCATGTACCAATCCAAGAAATAAATTCAGGTTAGCTGAGAATTTAATAAGAAGGCACGTTCTATTGGAAAACTTTGAAATGAGAAAACAAATTTCTAAGAATAGATTCTATAACATCAGTGAAGGCAATTGTTTTTTCAGGATAGAATGAGTATAAGAAAGCAGCATTACTAGATGTTAAAAGAGTGGTTTAGTGCGGCACATTATATATGAGTTTTCTTTTTGAAATAGCTATGAGGAGGACACAACATCGGACAAATGTGCAGATTGTTGGACTGCAGTCACTGGTGAGATGTTTGTTATCTATCAGTGTTTAGTACTACACAGATCCTGCAAATTTAAATTTCTAGTGATCATGTTGATATAAGTGATCAATGAAAAGTTGGTAACATTAAAAAATATATTTATATGTATTTTTAAAACAAATTCTGTAATTTCAATATAGTGAGAAGTGGAAAAGTCTGCTGGAGGTTGGATTCTGGGGTCTTCACAGTCCATCTTAGTGTTGAGTTTCTTAGTAGATGCTGACTGGAGCACTTAAATGCTCAACTGCCTGCTTTGGGGGGTACACAGAAGGCCAAATAAAGGAGTTCTACAGTCCAAGTTCAGCCAGTAGAGAACTATTTGACCTGAAGTGATATTGGTTTTGTAGTGGTTTCACTTGCTCCAGGGATCTGATACTAGAAATATCAGAGAGAAACTCTCAGGGTTAGGAAACCAGCCTTCTTTGAATTACAGTCTATGCTTTTAAACATGTCTGTTATTGCAGACAGGAAAACTACTCACCTGGAACTACCACAGAACTTCCCACTGGTAGGTGTGTGTGTGTGTGTGTGTGTGTGTGTGTGTGTGTGTGTGTGTGTTCATGCTGTCACTAATTTCCTAAGATCTCTCCCTCTCCCTTAATCTTTAAAGAAAAGTAAAAGTTGATCTTGTTTTTTACAGTATTTATTTGTGTGCCAAATCTGATTCTGCTGGTTGTGCAGAGAATTCTAAGGTCATTACTGTCAGCTCCTACTAGAACGGATGACTATAAAACTGGATTTCTAGCTGTCTGTTCTCAGTAATGGGTGATTCATGCTACAGGAACACAGACTGCCTAAATGTGAGAGCCGATTATGCATTTAGAATTTACCTTATTTATGCTGCCTATGCAACATGAAAAAGGGGACCCTTTTGATATGAGGGATCATATAATTCGTCATCAAGTTGGCTTAAGCAGTATGCAGGACTTTTTGAAAAGCAGGACTACTATTTTTGAAAATGTATCCCTGCAGCCAAGCAATGTGGTTTTACTCTCCTTAATAAAAGATCACAAGCCTCACACTGAATTTGCAAGGCCATGGGATTGAAGCCTCGTCAGGCTTGGTCTTTATGAACTAGTCCTGACCTAACTGCAGCTTTGTTTTAACTTGGTTTACCTAACACGGGGTACAGACATGCATAGAAACCCTAAGTTTGTAAACACATAAGCCATGGTCAGCCAAAGGAATTCAGATATAGATGGGCAAACTAGATTTAGGAATAACAAAGAGAACCATGAACAAATATGCAACATCAGAAAAATGGCATTTACCTATGAAATTTGCATGTAGCATAGACAGGCTAACCAATAAAGAAAAAGCAAGGTGTAAATATGTGCTAGCAAACAAAAAACACCCCAGGCAAATCCTGAGCAGAAGGAAGTCATCACCAGTATGATCATAGCCCTCCCAGGGAAGGACTTGGAATGATCTACACCCATCTCCCCTTCCCTGGCCAGATGGAAGCCATGAACTCCAGGGCCTAGATGACAGTAAAAAGGTGAACATAAAACCAGGAAAAAGGGTAGAGGATAGGGACTATGCTTTTAAAAATCATCTTAGCTGGTCTATTATTGCTGAGATCTTTTCTGTCTACTGGTATTCTTTGTTTCACTTTAAAATTTTTTAAAAATACATTGAGATAGACTAATAATAACTCTTTGATTAGCTTGTTAAGATTTCAATTATAGTAACAATAAGTTCTTGGCTCTACATATTGTTTTCCCCCTTTCCCACTAATAGAATTTTAAACATACCACAAAATCATACTCCTTTTTTCTTTTTTCTACATAAATTAAAGCACTTTGTAATCATCCGCTTCCAATCTTCAGCAAACCCAGTTCCTCAAGTCTCTCTAGTGTCCAAAGGAGGAGGTTTGTAAGGTACTCTCACCTGACCTATGAACCATGTGCCCCTTGTCAACCTTACAACCAACAAAACAGAAATAGGCAGTTTCTGTGTCCAAACTACCTGATCAATTTTATCTCTCTATGATGATAGGAAAGACAGATGTTTTGTAGTGAACTCACCTTCACAGACACCTGAAGGTTTTGTGTCTTCTATTTGGCCACTGGTTCCAGCTTTCCCCAGATGGTCTATCAGTAATTTCTGGACACTTAATTGCAGTTCCATTTGATTTTTTAATTTTTTTTAAAGAAAATTACATTGCCAAATACAGCAGAAGAAGGATCTTATCTCAAACAGCATGAAGAGACTGCAGGTAAAGAAAAAACATGAAAATCTTTCTCTGTATTTCCTGTGGATTCATTAATTCCTTATCATATAACATTCTTCCAGCAGGGACATCCTCACTAATATTGAGTTTAAATCTATCCTCTGCTTTGTAACTCTGCATTTCTTCTCCTTGCCTGAAGGGTTGTCTAGGTAAACATATCACTCCTTACTGACACATTTGTGTGGTTCAAAGTGCGTATGACATTGACCTCCAAGATTGCTTACACCACTCATCCTAAATTTATCAGGTTTTAAGCTAGATTTCATGGATGCATAGTCCTTATGCATATGGCAGGAGAATATTGTCAGGTGAGGTTAAAACTGTCAGCATTCTGTGGTACTTCTCAGTTTAAGCATATGTTCTAGCATGGGAAATTATTTGGCCCAATTTCCATTCCAAGGGAATCTCACTCTTCAGTTCTACTTTAAGGGAAAAAAGAAGGGGAAAAGCAATCCTCAAATGCAAACTGTACACGATTATAAATGAGAGAGATTTTCAGCCAGGAATACTTATTTTTAGACCTACATCTGCGCTGTATGACTCTCATAGATAGATATTGGAAGAGAATGATAATAAAAATATCTCCATGTGGCTGATTGCTGTTGGCTCTCCCTGGGAACACAATGCACTCATCCTTTTTTTGTAGTCAGAGCAGTACAAGACACCCCAGGAATGGAGAAGTTTTAAATTTACAGCCTTCTCTTATTGCAAATAAGCTCAGAAATTGTGTAGGGAGCTGAAAATAGATAGACGTGAAGAGAAAGGATATTATTGTGACTGACTAAATCAAGGCACAATGACAGCTGAACAGCAAGAGTCTTGTTTGAGGTGTGAAGTCTTAAGCGGGAACAAATAAGAGGAGAAGTATGTGATCAGCATCAGTCCCAGACTCTACCTACATTTTCCAATAGATTTGAATTTTACAGGTCTCAGGAGTCATTAGCTTCTTGTCACTAAAAATTCATGAGGTCTAACATCTAAGGAGACTTCACATGGAGATCTTGACCTAGTAGCCAAAAGATCTTTTTGTTATCACAAGCAGGATTGTCATCGTGAAATGAAACAACATAATTCTGAGAGAACTTGCAATGTTGCAAATACAACTGCTGCACTTTCAAAGGTACACCAGTAATCTTTGGGAAAGGAAATCAGTAACCAGATATTCAGTATCCATCCCAGTAGCTTCAGAGCTAAACTGGAAATAATTATTCTTGTATGAATATTTGAAAAAAAAAAATAATCTCCAAAACTTTTTGTTTGTAGTTATTGGCGGTGATACCTAAAAAAAAAATATTTGTCTTCCAAGATGTAGAAGAAAAAATCACAATCTGAATTTTTGCATACTGGATTTTTTGAACTGGATTCTCAAAAATTTCAATAAAGTTAGGTGCCTTTGCAAGCTTCTTTTTAATAGGACTTCTCCCTTTTCAGTCACAAAAAAATATAACTCTTTAAAAGAATTGCAGAATATTGCATTCACCTGACTCAAGGTTTTGTCAGTTGTTTCTGTGTCATTCTGAGGACTGTGTAACTTTTTCTTAGAATGTTCAGATGGTTGGGGTTCCAAAAGCTGCTAGGAAATCTCCTCCAGTGCTCCACTATCCTCACTGACCTATTGAAGTGTCTAAAACGATTTTTTTCAGGCTACAGTTTCGGCCTTTAATTTATGTCCTGTGTACAATGGATATCATGTCCATTTGCAGGACTTTCACTCTTTGAGAATATTTATGATATTATTTGTCAGTCTTCTCTACTCCAAACCAAAAAAAAAATCAATATTCCAGCAATATTTCCATACAGATCATGAGCTCCAGACCACTAATAACTTTGTAGTTTCCCCTCAGCAGTCTCTAATTCACACATACTTCTCCAGATAGTCAACACTAAGAACTGAACATAAGGTTTTATTAGAGATTCTATCAACAGTGAGTATAGTGCAAGTGATAACACACATATGTTGTATAGCACGTGTTAGAGAGGGCAGCTATTTCACTATACCATGCACACACATACATCCTTTGTTGATCCACCAGAATCCCACATCTTTTTCTCAGTGATTGGTTACCTAAGCC
Organism: Catharus ustulatus; assembly: GCF_009819885.2. Lineage (NCBI taxonomy): Eukaryota > Metazoa > Chordata > Aves > Passeriformes > Turdidae > Catharus > Catharus ustulatus. The sequence goes on along the minus strand of NC_046222.1, from coordinate 35,105,546 downwards.
ATCTTTTTTCCAATCTGTTTTTATTTGGTTGGTAATACTTATGTCCTCTAATTGTTCTCATTAAATTGCAACTGGTTTTCTTTCATTTTTTCTGCAAACACTTTATCCCTTTGGAATTTCAATCCTGTTTTCTGATGTATTTGAAGCTTAGAGTCATCTGTGTATTTAATAAACATGGTCTGTATTCCTTTGAGCAGATACGTAAGTGTATTAGGCTAAAGAAAAGCTCCTTGGGAACTCCACCTTATGCATCATTCCACTTTAAAGGGATACCCTTGATAGCTACTCTTTGAATATGACTTTCCTGGCACCTTTATACCAAATTTACAGACTTTCCCTAAGCTTCCTTCAGAGAACAGTACATCAAAAAGCAGGAGAGACAGGCTAGAATGAAGATATAGGTTATCTGTTACTTTTCCCCCCTCTCTGTAAAGGGAAATTCCCTGTTTGTAAAAGAAAAATTTGTCCCCCTATTCTCATCTAAGTATTTACAAAGAGTTTATTTACAATGGTACTTTCTTGGGACTTAAAGCTTTCCTATTCTTGTTTTTCTCCCACTTAAAAGGTTGTTACTTCAATTTCTTTTCTTCATTCACAAATGGTGACCCTACTACTTCCCTGACAGGCTGTTACAATGCTTTACAACTTATTCCATGAAAAATTTTTCCCTGATATCCAATCTAAACCTCCATCAGTGCAACTTAAGGCCATTTCCTCTTATCCTATCACTTTTACCTGCGAGAAGAGACTGACTCTGGTTGGCTACACCCTCCTTCCAGGCAGTTGTAGAAGAGTGCTAAGTTCCCCCTGAACCTCCTTTTCTCCACACTAAGCACCCCCAGCTCCCTCAGCCACTCCTCACCAGACTTGTGCTCCAGCCCCTTCCCCAGCTCCGTTGCCCTTCTCTGGACATGCTCCAGCCCCTCAATGTCTTTCTTGCAGTGAGGGACACAGGATTTGAGGTGTGGCCTCACCAGTGCTGAGTACAGTCACTGTCCTGGTCCTGCTGGCCTCACTATTCCTGATAAAGGCCAGGATGCCATTGGCCTTCTTGGCCACCTGGGCACATGCTGGCTCAGGGTCAGCCCCTGTTGACCAGCTCCCTCAGGTCCTTTTACTCTGGGCAGCTTGCCAACCAGAAAGCTTTCCGGGTTTCCAAGCACATCATACTCTTTTCCCACTGCAAAGCAAGAATTTTTATTTCTGAATTTAATGTTTACTTTTAAAAGAACTGCCTCAGCCAGTCATCTTTTCAATATCTATGGTTATTTCCTGGACTGAAATTCACAGTTTTGTTTCCTTTTCCTGGATCCGCTTATTGAACAGGACAGCCTCCCCGGCAAGGCACTTTGCCTCAGTTTCTCTCTCTGTTAAAAAGTAATAATAATATTTATTCCTTTACAGATCCCTTTCACACCCACTGCTGAGACACTGTGGGGCATTATTAAACCACAGATTCATTGAAATTCCCTAATGTCTTGGGGAACAAGACACTGTATTAAGTAAAATGGTTTGAACTATTTCAAACTATTTCACTGCTATTTTGACTATTTAAAGTATTTTGATGATTTGTGTTTAAAGAAGTAAATGGTTTAAGGGAAGAGAGATGTGAAATATAGTCTCTACATTTAAAAATATTATTGAACTCCACAAGCAGTGAAGTTCAATAATATTCAGATTTGATCTGAATCTTCAATAAATATCTAAGCCACAGATATTTGTATCAATATTTTCTCATTTGTCCTGTTACTCTAGCGGTTACAGTGCTTGTTCATATTTAACTGGAAATGCTAGAAACTTCAAAACTGTGAGATTTTGTCATTCTAAAGTGAACTGAATTTTCTGCATTTACCTTGAAAGAAAATCCGTTCAGGCTGACAAATCTATTAGATACTCTTACCTATGATTTAGTGGTTTTTGTAAGTGTTAGCTACAGACAGAGAAATACAGTGGAGTGAGAGTGGACTGTGTGGCAGACCATTCCATAACTGAGGCATCACTTCGTCAGTTAATTGTGCTGGTCAACAATTAAATTCGTAGTACTAGTCAGATTTATTTACTGTGTAATCTTTTTCTCTCCCTGATTTCCTTTTTTATCAGTAGTTCAGAACCCTGAGGGCTTACAGAAAGAACTATTGATGACCTCAGTGCTCCCTGTACATCTGGGATAATTAATGGTTAACAGTGACATTTTCAAGTCTGAGATCTGTTTATGACGAAAACACTGTGCTGGTGCTCCAGGGATTGCAGAGGGGAAAAAAAAAAGGGACATGAAAAAAAATTATAATGTGGCTTTTATGGAAGAAGATGAAAGGTTTGTTTTATTCTTGCTCTTTTTGCCCACATCAAAAATGCTGTTTATGGTGCAAAAGAGGTATGATACAGACTTTAAGAACTGATTTCTTTTGCATTTGCTCAGCTATCAGAATAACATTGACAGGTGGAATGAGGACAAGTAGAGAATGCCAGGGACCTGTATCTTTGTGAGAGGTGAAGCAAGAGTGTGACTCCCACACAGGGCAGAATATTTTGCACAGGGCTACATCACTGATAAACTTCCAGACTTGTTTTGTTTTGGAACTGACTGCTATTGGGTAACTGCAAAGCAAGGACCTACCATGCTTTTATTGTGCCTGTTGCACTTCTCTTTAGATATATCAAGGTGACACTGTAACTGTTTATCTGGGAGGGGCCTCCATTGATAGTATTTTCTTTTACCAAACAATCTAGTTTTACTCATCTTAGTGCATGGAGTTCTTGGGAGCAAAGCATCTGAGGTTGAAGCTGTAATGTGAGTTTCCACTCTGAAAGTGGAAGCAGTAAGTTGAGATTACAGATGCTGTACCATGTGGAAACAGAGTAGTACCTTTCCATCAGATGTTGTAGAATAGAAGAGTCCAGGTTTTACCATTTGTTGGGGATTTTTCAAGGTTTTTCCCTAGTAAGGTTTTAAATTAAAATATAAGAGATTTAGACTAAGTGTTAGGAAGAAAGTTTTACTTAGATGGTAGTAAAGCACTGCCACAGATTGCCCAGAGAAGCTGCCACTGCCCCATCCTTGGAAGTGTTCAAGGCCAGGTTTGATGAGATCCTGAGCAATCAGGTCTAGTGGGTAGTGTCCAGCCCGTGGTGGTGATGCTGGAACTAATTGATCTTTGAGGTCCCTTCCAACCCAAACAATTCTGTAATTCTATGATTTGCATAGAGTGCATTTCATAAAAGATGGTTAATTTATATTAGGTACAATGAATTTGCAAAAATATTTTCATCCTCTAAATCTATGAAAGTTTTACATCTTACTGGGAGAAAAAAAAATTAAAAAGAAAGAAGGAAAATCTCAGAAATTAAAACTCTGAAGACAAACTACTGAACGAGATGTGGTGAGTCCCCCCATTCCCAAGAAGATGAAGTGACAAAAATAAAATGGGAAAGCCTCTTGTTCAAGATAAGGACAGGGAGATTATTTACCAGTTACCAGCATGGGAAAAACAGACTCATCTTGGGAAACATTAAGTTAATTTATTGCCAATTAAAATAGAGTAGGATGATGAGAAAAAGAGATGAAATTAAAGTAATCTTACAGACACTTCTTTCTAGGCTCAAATTGATTCCTTTACTTCCAACTCTTCCATTCCATCTTTCTATTCCCTGAGGAGGAACAGGAAAATAGGGAATGAAGATAGAAATGGGGAATGGGGTTTGTGGTCAGTTCACAACACTTTGCTTTGACTGCTCCCTCCTTTTCACACTGTTTCCCGCTCCGGAGTAGGCTCTTTCCCAAGGGGGAGAGTTCTTAATGAACTTTTCCCATGCAGTACTTTCACATAGGCTGCAGATCTCCAGGAACAGACTGCTCCTGTGTGGATACCCACAGGGTCACAGGTCTTGCCAGAAAACCTGCTCCAGCATGGGCTCCTCTCCATGGGCTGCAGCCCCTGCCAGGAGCCTCCTTCTGCATGGGCTCTCAAACTGCATCCTCAGGGCACCTCCACCTGCCAGGGCATGTGGGTGCCCATGGGTTGCAGTGTGGGTGCTCTGTGCTGCAGGAAGGGAATGTGCTTCCCCACTAGTTGCAAGGAATCTCTGCTCTGGCACCTGGAGTACTTCCAGCTTTTCCTTCACTGACTTGAGTGTCTGCAGAGTTTTTTCTCTCTCTTTTCCCTCACTCCTCCCTTTCACAACCGCTGTGCTCTATTTTCCACCCTTTCTTCATTATGTTATCACAGAGGCACCACCAGGGTTACTGACGGACTCAGCTTTGGCCAGTGTTGGGTTTGTCTGGGAGCCAACTGGAACAGGCTCTGTCTGACATGGAGGCAACTCCTGATCTCTTCTTACATAAGCCACTTCATCAGTCCTTCCACTGCCAAAACCTGACCAAATAAACCCAATGCACAAACAGAACATTAGGCCGTTTTCGCAACATTTAAGTCTGTAAGGGGCTATTTACGCCATAATTTGTCACAAACCATTACTTTTATCCAGCTTCAGTTAAATTAAATACTTTTGTTTAGGCAAATATAAATCACATTTACCAAACAGGAGACACTAGCTGATGGTAGTGCCAAAAGACCTTAAGGACATCAAATCAATTAGGTTAAAAATGTTCCATTTCAGCTGGCAAAATATACCTCATGAGGCAAACAAAAGCAAAACTCTCTACAAACTCTCAGAGGTAATGGAGAATTTTTTCTGACTCAGGTGAACAGTATGAATGGATTCACTGATAACATCATGCAGATGACTGAGATAGCTCCTACAGGAGTGTTCCAGAAAGAAGGATTCTTGTGCACAGAGCTATGGTGAAACTGGAGTGAGGAACTGCTAACTGCAAAAGAGAACAAGAGTCAAGAGCATCTATTTTCCTTCTGTTTCTTTAGCCCTTGCAACAAATTGTTCCTATGTTTCCCTGACTTCAGTGGTAGCAAGTTACATCTTATTTCAATGTTGAATTTGTCTGAGTTTGACTTCCAGCTCTTGATGTGATAATAAAGTATGAGAATTGTATTATAGTCTTGATACAGTAACACAATAAAATTTTATGAAGCTATCATCATGCCTTATAAAGTAGCAGGAAAGGACACAACTCTTTTTTTTTTTTTTTTTGTCTGCTTCTGTGCAGATCATCTACTACAATGACAAGAACAATTATGGAAACAATTGTTGCAGGGAAGAACAATGGTACTGAGTACTGAGGCCTAACCTGCCCTGCATGAGCCTAGTTTTCCAGTAGTTTAACATCAGTAAAATCAACCACAGTAACAGGAAAGGGAAATTGAGTGAAGAGGATCCTAAAATTCATCTTGATGGTCTGAACAGAATCCCAGCTGCTTATCAGACTTGACTGAGCTTGATAATATTATCTTTGCAATTATGTGTTAACTCAGATGCTGCTTCTGTCAGAATCCCTGAATGAGGTGCTGTTACTGACTGCTTTTTCTAGCGGACTGCTGCTCCTCCTGAATATCATCAAACAAATGAAGGCCCTGAGGAACAGTGCTCTGCAAATTACAGTAATTTCATGTGTGTAAGGCGCACCCCTTCTGACTACAACTTTAGTCCGACCCTGGAAGTGCGCCTTATACCTCAGAGTGCCTTATATATGGACAAAGTTCAGAAATTTGCCAACCCGGAAGTGCGAGCCCACAGCAGCCCCGAGCTGAGTCAAGCCCACCTGGCCCCAAGCTGACCCAGTAAACCCTGCGATAGCTCAATTCTGTTACTAATTCGTTACTTTGTTGTGCATGGATCCTCGCTGCAAAAAAAAAGTGTACCTTATACGCCGGTGCCCCTTATATATGAACAAAGTTCAGAAATTTGCCGACACCCAGAAGTGCGCCTTGTACTCCAGTGCACCTTATACTTGTGAAATCACTGTACTTATTTTCATTTTGTTTCTCTGCTTTAGGAATCTGCTGCTTTTTTTTGAGTTTTGGTTTGTTGCGTTTTTTAACTTTCATATTCTGAGAAAATTCTAATTAGAATAAGATCTCCTTCAGCAAACTACTCCAATAGTTGTTTCTTTTTATTCCATAGCAAAAACTGATCTATAGTATTGCTGTGGTTTACTGAAAGCTATACCTTTAAAAGAAGACATGAAAGTGGAGAGTTATCTGTCAAGCACTGGTCATGATCAGCAAATCTTTTAATAAAACTCTCACAAAAATAAAACAATAGGATGGGCAGCAATTTTTATTGACTTAGTAAACCATTAGCCTTACTTAATGTGTTCTGCAGATTACTGTGCAAATTGCTAATTTGATTAACTCTGATGAAATTTAGCTGCCTCTAAATTCGGAGTTACAGAATTAGAAGATAATTCAGGAAGCCCACAACGGAAGTAGATTGGTTAAGCAATGTGTCTCGGTGGACTTTAGCAGAAGTTTTGCATACTCAGCACCTTTGTGAATCTGACTAGAAGTGAGAACTGCTTAGAATTGAAATGGAGGAACTACAAGTTTGTTTGTATAGGAGAATATAGCCTGTGAGCTTAAAAAGAGAGCAGAACCTGTCTTCCCCAATTCACTGTTTGCTCAATGTTTTCTGACTGAATGAAAATTACATTCTTTCACATTGGTTGCATGTCAATAGAAGATAAAATATAAACTCTCAACAGTGTGTCAAAGCTTTGAGTTACCCTGAAAATGCAGAGATGCAGTTTTAATAATCTGATATTTTTTTTTTTTCCGGAAATGATTAACATGAGCAGGAAGCAGGTTCAGAACTGGAGAGTGTCCAAATGTCCAAAGTGGCATTTAACTCATAAATTAAATTATAAGTTAGGTCCCTTGAATTTCCCTCATTTTATTTTTTAATTAAATGAGTCCTAATTTTTGTCTGTTTCAGAAATTTAGGCTTTAGCTCCTGTTAAGTCATAGTACTGCAGCCACAAGTATCATGCTCTGAGTTGTCCCACAACCAATTTTTCTAGTAGTTATGTCTTGCTTTTCTGTCCCTCGAATCTATCTGAGCAGAATCTGAAGAATTTTTTTTACCTATGGCTAAGCTCTGATAGAATTACAGTTTAGCACCTGTAACCTGATCTATGAGACACATGGGATGCCCAGACAGGTCAGCAGCACATTCTGTACACATTATGCCCAACATATCCTGAAGGAACATGTCTGTGCATGAAGCAAATTGCTGGTGAAATTCATTAGACTTTGTCTAGAACCAAAAAAGTTGTTTCCATCTCAACTTGGTCCTGTGCTTTGCTCGGCAGTTAGAGGAGATAAGTGGACATTACTGGCACACAGTCTGTATGGTTGCAGGAAGGGTGGAATTTAATTGTGTAAGCAAAGGTGGTTAATTTGATGTCCTGCCCAGCCTGCAGCTACCTCTTGTGCAAGTGCCTTGTAAGTCTTTAATTAATTGTCATGTTGGTGTCTTGAAAATTTCAGAACCCCACAATTGCCTAAAAATAAAATTTAGATGATGAAATCCTATCCTGAGAAGTTATAGTGAGGGAACTTGAGTTTTGTGGGGAAAGGAGGGCCCAGAAAAAACAATGCCCCTGTTACACCTCCAGATTCTGGGAAACAACCACTCAGAGATGAGTATATTAAAAGGAGGATTTCTGAAAGCACTTTAAATAGGTTATGTTCTCGTTTAATTCATTGGCAGGTATTTTTAAATGCTGAAAGTTTTTCTCTTGCTACCTGCCATATTTCATTTAGTACTTGAATAGTGACTCCAGTCCTCAGTCTGCCCCCCACTTTCTTGCTTCACTGACCTGCTCACTTCATGAGCTAACTGTATTTCCTCCCATGGGGATTTTCTGATTTATAGGAGAATCCCAGAAACTTTTAACAAATTGCTTCTTTGTGACAATGTATTTGATTTGTGTAGGAAGGTTTTGGTAGCAGGTGGGCTACAGACACTGCTAGAACCTTCCCCCATGTCCAACAGAGCCAATGTCAGCTGGCTCCAAGATGGGTCCACTATCCAAGGTAAAGCCCACCCGTGGTGCTGATAGCAGCTCTAGGACAATATAGACAATATATCTAAGAAGGGGCAAAAAAATGGCACAAAAATCTGCAAACAAAGCAAAGCCTGAGATGCGACTCTGCTGACACCAAGGTCAGGGAAAAAGGAGGGGAGGAAGTGTTCAGTGCCTGAGCAGAGGCTCCCCTGTGGACATTTCTTCCATGGGAGACACACTGGAGCAGGGGAAGAGTATGAGGAACCCTCCCCCTGAGGAAGAAGGAGGAAGGAGTAGCAGTAATAACATGTGATGAACTGGCAGCAACTCTCATTTCCCATCCCCGTGCCACTAGTGGGTAAGAGGTAGAGAAAATCCTAAGTGAAGCTAAGTCCAGGAAAAGGGGAGGGGTGGGGAGAACATATTCTAAGGTTGAGTTTGATTTCTCACTATTCTGTTCTGATTGGTATTTAACAAAACTTTTTTCCCCAAGCTGAGTCTGGTTTGGTTGGATGGTAACTGGTGAGTGATCTCTCCTTGTCCTTATGTTGACTGTGAGTTTTTTGTTATATTTTCTCTCCCTTGCCCAGCTGAGAGAGAAGAGATAGATTCACTTTGGTGGTCGCCTGGTGTCCAGTCAAGTTCAAAGGTTTCACAGAAATACTATTTACTAGTAATTTAATGAACTACACTATGTGTCTTCTAAAACTGCTCTTTGTGTAGTAAAAGAAAAGTACATATCTGAGTAGTAGCAGTAGTAGTACACTCGTGTGATGAGACCCAGTTACACTAAGCAAGAAAATCTCTGTTTTCTTATGTTGTCTTTTTTTGATAATTTTACTTTTTCTTTTTGTCTTTTCTTAGACAGGGCCAGAAACTGCCTTCTTGTTTGTCTATCATGACCAAGTTATAAGGTCTTATCATAAGTAGGGCTGGTAAGTGCTATGTAACAAAAAATAAGTGTCTTGATCAACTTCCAAAACGTATAGTCATTACAATTCTCACTCTCAGGATTTTTCCAAGCCAAAGCCTCATATTCTGATATTTAGGTGGTGGCTAGATAAATTCTGGACATTTTTACAGGATGTGGAAATAACCTCAGGTTCTTCTCTGCATGTAGGCTGCAAAAACAGTATCCTGGGCATGTGCCACAAAACTTTTGCTTCCTATTAAAGTACTGCCAAATGTTGTAATATGTATTACTAAGGGAGGACAACTTATTAGCTCTATTAATTTACATACAGAGCAGTCTTCCTTTCACATGCTTATTAATAGAAGATTACTAGTGTAATTGACCAAATCCACTCAGCACAATTAAAATGGATTTTAAGGGCTTTGATGTACATCACTGTAAGCAAAGGAAGCAACAGTTAAATCCCCAATTAACACAAAGAAAATATAAGACAGGATTTTGTATCATTTCATTGCAAGCAAAGAGAAAGAGAATAAATCCCCCCTCTGTAATGAAGTTTACACCCTACAACAAGCAAAACCAATTTAAAGCTATTGTAAATCTTAAATTATTCACTTCATTCTCAATAGGTTGTTTAAAAGCTGCTTCTAGCTTCTGACATTTGCATATGGTTCTTGATTTATGGCAAGGATTGCAAAAGGGAAGGAAAGATGTGGAAACCCCAAAGGAATCTAAAAGTTGAAAACAACAGAATGAGCAAAAAAAACCTGAAGGTCTTTTTATCCTTGGGATTTTCAGAGTGGCTTGAGAGGATTTACTGAGTTTATTAGACTCCCATGCTTTTAGTGGTTAAAAGACTAAAGGATCTGCAATGACCTGGACACTGTCTTAGTGACCCATACACTGAGGGTAAGTAAGCAACACTGTGACTATCCTGGTAGGGCACTCAGGACAAATTAATCTTGCAGATCATGGTGTTAACATGATAAAAGCTTGCTCATATCAATCATTCTGCTTTCTCTGCAGAGAGATACATGAACATGTTCTGTGAAATCATGCAGCTTCTGGAGCGAGTGTTGAATCTTGACATCTACTTGATCATTTTGACTTGAAAACTTTATTTTGCTGCCTACAACTTTCTTTCTTGGCCATGAGACATAAGAATTGATCCAGCATCCACTTCTTTACCCTCCTGCCTGAGTACCTCACAGAACCTTCTTGGTACTTGCCTGGTAGTATCTGTTATTCTCTGGTTCATGTATGAGTACTTCTATGTTACCACACAGAATACATATTTTGAATCTTAAGAGAGCTATGAACTCCGCTTTTGAATATTCTGGCCTCTAGCAGCCTATGGGATACCAGGAGCCTTCATTGGACTATGAAGTGACTCCCTTGGTAGTCCTTCTGTGATGGCCATGTGTGAACAATACTGACAGTAGAAAAGCACATTATTTGTTAAAAATAATTGCACATGGTGTATAAAACCAGCTTTTCAATTGAAAGACAAATATTTACTCTAGTGGCAAATATTCAGTAAGATCTACTCTATTTTAATGTGCCTTGTCCACTGCCTCTGAATGCAGAATACTCTCTGCAGGGGTGTGAAGGATGTGTACCACAACTAATGTGACTCAGAAAATGGAGATCCTGAGACAACTTATTATTTTAAAAGGGAATAAAATAAAACGATTTCTCTGTGACAGGAGCTACAGGACAAAAAATTAGAGGTCTGACATTTTGTTCTGTCAGGCATTTTCTTTTCCAAACATGCAGAGGTATTATGGGTGATGGACGTAACTGCTAGCCCTTTTGTGATCTTTTCACTTCATTTTCACTCTGTGATGTGGCTGTAGGGAACGACCTATCCACCTGTTTTAGGCTAGATAGAAGCTTCAGCAAACTGGAAGAAAAATACTGGAAGTAGCAGTACTAGAGTTTGTCTTGCAATAAGATCAGTGTGTGGTCTTTCTGCCTTTGAAAATCTGTGGGGAGTACCTTTGCTCTATGATAGTGCAGGATTTTAATATCTTTCTTTTTTTAGGATAAAATCTGAATGAAGCTGGGCTTACTCAGAAAACCTTGTGCTTGCAGAGTTTTCTGGTGTGTTGTTGCTGTTGCTGTGCGGTCTGGTCTTTTTGGTGTTAATTTTTTTTTTTGAGGTGATGAAGGAGGGTTGTGGATTTTTTTTTTTTTTTTTTTTGGAGGGAAGTTGTTCTTTGTTACAGCTGGAATATTTGTGTCTACTTTTTAATAAATCAGAAAGTTAATGAATCAGTAAGTCTCATGCATCTTTTCCTTGGTTTAGCACAGACTCTCCATGTTTTCTTGGCATTCAGTACTGAGCCAGGGACACCTGTGATCAGATAGAATTATCTACATATGAATTATTGGCTTGGATCAAATCCCCCCATATTCAGTGGAGAGGAATAGACACTTTCACGTAGCAATTATTTTCCATATTTCAGATGAATTGCACCCCAAAAATGTCTGTGTCTTTCCAGTTCTAATGCAGGGAACCTGTCATGAGTACAAGTGCAAATATTTTTTCTGTCCGAAATAGGAAATTACAGTAATTTCACGATTACAAGCCGCACCGATTATAAACCACACTTCCGGGATGTCAGCAACGTTTTTTTTCCCCTCTGTATATTAGCTGCACCGGATTGTAAGCCGCACTTTCATTCACAGCGAGGATCCGTGTGCAACTTTAACAAAGCTGCCTATTAGTAACAGAATCGTGGGATCACGGCATTTACTGGTTCGGGGCCGCGCGGGCTCACACTTCTGGGTTAGCAAATTTTTGAACCTTATCAATATATTAGCCGCACCTGATTATAAGCCGCTCTTCGGGTTCGGACCAAAATTTTAGTCAAAATGGTGCGGCTTATAATCATGAAATTAATGTATATCCAGGTTGTGTGCCAGCCTATTATGGAGTCCTCAGTGGCAAAATCCCACTCTAGAGCAGTTGGAAATGATCTGCATTTTTCATTCTCTTTGTAGAACTTTCTGTCTTACTCTTTGTCTCCAGCATCCAGGCAAAAGATGTAGGATAAATGTTCTTGAATGTTTCTGCTGGCTTGACAGCTCAATAAAGGTATGATGAACCTTTTGAAGAGGAGGTTTTTTTTCCTTTATACAGGAATCAAACTGATCTTATATTAAAACCTTATCACAAAATAAAAGAATTACCACATGGAGTTAATCAGAAAGCACTCTTCTATTTTTAATTCACATCTGTGTGAAATCATGTTAAATTGCAAGGATTGATTAAACTCTAGATAAAAGCATCTCCATTTGTATCTAACTGTAGGTATCTTCATGTGTCTGTGGTGTCAAATCTGTCATTGCTGTTGGTGAATCCTGGAAAACAATTCAGCTGACCATGAGTATTATTTTTTATTATTATTATTATTATTATTATTATTATTAATAATAATAATAATAATAATAATAATAATAATAATAATAATAATGTATAATCTAGAGTGGGATAATTTCTCCAAGGCTCTTAATTACATTAACTAGAAGACAGGTGGGAATATAAGGAGACCTGAAAACTGTTCACTGGAAGACATCTACACAGAGATAATTCAAGCTTATTTACAACTGAGTTTCCTACTACTTAAAAACCCTCAGCTAAAAGGAGCTAACATACTCCTGAAGGTCAGATTTTCATGCATGTTAGTAGTTCTAAATATAGATGGTAAGGGAGTTCAGGGTGTTTCCCCACCAATTCATGAGGAGACACATAATAAGTTGCTGCTGCTTTTACGTAGTTTATTAAAGATTCAATCTTTTTTTTTTTGCCTATAAAAACACCATTGAAAATAGAAGGACTGGTGTATGGAAAATTTAATTATGATTTAAGTGGATTATGCTGAAATGTTTGTTTTTTCAGAGAATTACTTCATGAAGATAGTAGATGCAATTTCCGTCAGCTTTCTTACTCCCTGGTAACATTTGTGATTGAATTGACTGCAAAACAAATCCCTCTGAATATCTGGCTAACCCTGCAATAGAGATTAGTTACTAGCACTCTGGGATACTTCATCAGTGAATTTACAAGATGAACTATATGGAACACAGATTTAAACACTCTTATTCAGCAAAAGTTTTAATTTTTTATCTTTACCATGCTATTGGGCACCTAATCAGTGAATAATTTACTGCATTTTGCAAAAAGTATTTGCCATCTATCATCCTGGTGTCAAAGATGAATAAATGGGTCTTCAAGTAACCTGATGTAGTGGAAAACATTTCTGTTAATTGCAGGGGAGTCGGACTGGCCTCTAAAGATTCCTGCTTCCAACTCAAGATGTTCCATGTTTTTACAGTTCTATGATAAGGAAAGAAATAAAGAAATTTTGTTCATAAATATATCCTAACCAATACAAAGGGTGGTAAAATGTTCCTTCCAGATCTCAAGGTGATTGGAGAAGGAATATAATAGTTTTATTTTCTGTCACATAATTTTATTCTAATTTAGGAATCACCAGGATCCACAATTATGTCAAGTTAACTTTACAACTCTTTTCAATATTTACTATGATTACTTTATTATCTATATTAATTTTTTAGCCTGAGTTTTTTCCATCCTAGCTACTTAGAAATCCTAAGTGAACCAGTTTAAATAGCTGGACTGTAACCTTCATCCAAGTTTAAGATTATTTCAATGACATTGTGCTTGCCATATGAGCTATCTCGATTTCCCAGCACACCTGAACTGGTTGACCACTGTAGTTCCCTTCCAACTGAAATATTCTATTCTATTCTATTCTATTCTATTCTATTCTATTCTATTCTATTCTATTCTATTCTATTCTATTCTATTCTATTCTATTCTATTCTATTCTATTCAGCATGATGTTTGCATCATTAGTTAATCTTTAAGCACTAATATTTCATATCTATGTATGAGGTAAAAATATGATGATTTCACTGTGATCTGCAGAATTCTATCCCATTTGTATTCTTTCATGAATGCTACTCAAATTTATCCCAAATGAGCATATAACTGTAAAAGATTGCTACTGGAACCAAAACTGCCCTGTACTGTATGCTGAAATAATCAGAAAATATGTGAGAAGGACAGGAAACGTTATATCTCCATTTGAAATTGCAGGTTTTTGCTATATTTTTTATATATTATAATTCTTATTGATGTATTTGGTTTTGGCATCAGGAAAAAGATAACACTGGCATTTTTGAAAAGTAGGGTTATTGACAAAGTCTGTGAGAAATTTAGAAGTTAAATCTTTATCAACAGAAAACTTTCTTACCCATTTACATAACTTACGTGTTTTTAAAATTTTATTCTACTGTTTTATCAGTTCTGTGTTCTCTAGTTGTAGACAAAAAGGACACCATGCCAGACCTTATTTTCACCAAAGTGTTAGTGAGGCAAGTAATGGAATAATTTATCATATTTTACTATTTATAAAAGATCAAATGATTTTGAACTCTCAGACGAATGTATTATCTAAAATACTTTTCACACTTCCTCAAAGAAAGCATCACAGTGTGATAGATCCCCTGTGGCTCCTTATTATCCAGAGAATTGAATTCCAGATGTTGTGTCCAATAATTCGTGAGAGAAATAATAATTATTTTTAAAACTAACCCTCAACCTGTTACCAGTCATGGAAGGTGAGGTAGGCAGGGATACTTTCTTTCTCATGTCCCCTCTTGAGTGTGTGGATACCACAGTCATTGCTGATTCCACCGTGCTTCTTATGCTGGAACACAATCCTCATGAAAAATTGTAGACAAGGATTAAAGGGATGATCAAATGAATACATGATCATCCTTCAAAGAGCAAGCTTACCTCAAAAGAGGTTGTGCTGTTTAATTTCACATTCGCAGAGGGCCCACTGGAAATCAATCATTTTTGGGTTCTGCCTGAGGCAGATGAAGGTCGCAGCCTTTAGTCTGTTGTTGGTTCAGTCAAATCGAGTCCCAGTATGGACTAGAGCTATCTAATGATCAGATGCATAAATTAAGATTCCCCTATATCTAAAACTCTAGGAGTGAAAAGCAATCCTTGCTAAAATGAGATTTTAAAATACCAAGCTATATTTTAGGAAAAAGTGTAAGATTAAGCAGAGATAAAGATAAGACAGAGGTTAAAGAAATAAAGTAAAACATTGGGGATCATGGACAGCAGAGACACACATTTAAAAATACAATACACAGCAGTAGACAGACTCTCCCAATAGCAATTTCACATCTAGAAGTCAGAAATAATCAGACTTGCCATCGGATATAGGAGTGCCTTCAACACACTATTCATGTGGGTCTCTGGATCCTTCTTATCCCATTCTTGTCTTCCTTTCCTGGTGTTCTCTCCCATTTCCACTCTGCAAGGCAGATGCTTCATTGCAGAGAGTAGTGAAACTTTGGGATGCCCAGATCTGGATTATTTCTGGAAGAAGCAGGACCTAACAGGCAATGATGACAGTCAATCTTGCCAACAGATACCAAAACACACCCTTTCCCATAATGGACCAAGGTTAGCACAGTTGCATAGTAATCAGAAACTTAATTAATCTTTTTTTGTTGCAGATAGTTGAGAGCTGTAACTCTACAACAGCTGCTAAGATTCAAGATGAAAATTCCTTTACAGAATGGAATCATAGAATTGTTTCGATTGGAAAAGACATCTAAGATCATCAAGTTCAATCATGAACGCAGGACTGCCAGGACTGCCACTAAACCCTGTCCCTAAGTGTCACACCTATACAACTTTTAAATACCTGCAGGGGTGGTGCGACAACCCTACTGCCACTCTTTTCAGGCACAAACCTTTTAGAGAGTGTGATAGCAGAGCAAGGGACCTTGCTAGGACACCATCCCATTAACACTGGTGTGCTACCCCCAGGATTTTCTCTAGTGGCTCCAGTTTTATCCCTTTCTCCCTTGATTTGATGCTTTGAGATGAGACACTTAAGCCCTTTGATTATTGGCCTGTGTGACTGCAGTGTGTGGCTGTGCATGTAATGAGGAGTTCTGGCTCTCTCTGAAGAGAACAAGAACCCCTTTCCTTCCACTTTAAAAGCAGAAGATGATCTCAGTGTGGTCAAGGTGCAGGGCTTGTTCTTACTGCACAAGCTCAGAAGAATCCCTGCACAGTCAATCCATGTGTGAGCACTAGGTGTGAACTGCCACAGTCACTGTACTTTTACAGATCCAATGTCAGAGCCACTGGCTGAGCAGCTGTCTGGCAAGATCCCTTCAAACAGGTTCTGCCCCTGAGTGGCACCAGATGCAGACTTTTCTGTTCTGCTGATGTTGTGGGTCCTTTTCAAGTGTGGGTTGTGGGCACAACTTATTTTGATGGCTACCAGCTCTCTCTTTTCTCTCTTTCTCTGTGAATAGCTTCTTTGAAGCAGTTCTCCAAGTCTGTGTCATTTTGCCCTATGCATGCCCCTGCACAAGAGCAGGCTGCAAGATCCATACCTCTGCAGAAGTTTCTTCTCAGATATTTTTGGACTAAATTCCAATTCTAAGCAATCTGATTTTACTGCTATCCTTCAGATACCTTGATTATTGCTTTTTCATCTTTCTTTTGTTTATTGGAGACAATTGGTACCCTGTCCATGACAGAAGAGATAGAGCCTCTCCCTTTTAACCTAGGGACATTTTAGGAGCTTAAGTGATTTCAAAGCTGACTTTGGTGAAATAGGGGAAAAGGAAAAAAGAAACCCGACAAAAACAGACCACCACACCATGAAGAAATGCATGACTGGGAATTTTGAACTGCACATCCTCAATCCTCATTCAAGTGCCTGAGATTTTGTGATACATATGGCCTTCTGTCAGGGGATCCCACAGCCACAGACAGTCATTAATGGAGAGCTTGTCATCCAGTAGTAAAAATGATGGTCAGCTCAGCAATATTATCCCTGCATACCACCATGATCTATTTGTTTTCAGAGATAATATCCTTTTTATTTATTTGCTTTTCACTTCTGACTTTAACTACTTTACCAACAGTCTAAAAAGGATTTGGAATGTTTTTTACAGGAGTAGACAGAGTAAATTTTCTTTCCTTCTGAAACTGGGATTTATATAAGACTCATGCTTTCTGGCGATTTCATAAATCTGTCTTGGCTCTTCTTATATGTTCATACACTGGACAGGCTGCTGGAAATCACAATGACACTGATCACTTTGGCCAATGCCCTTGTGAAACAGGAGACTGTTGTTTTGTTCCTTCATCTTTTCATTTGCCCCATCTGGTTTAATTTGAAAGGTGCCTTTTTCTCTATGGATTCTCACTTGTATTCTATTGGTGCTTTGCAGGTTCTGGGTTATGGAGATCTACTATGTCCCTAAGCCCTGTGAGGTAAGTAAGTACTATTATCACTATTCAAAAAGGACAAGGGCTGAGGAAATGAGGTCTAATTTGTGACCTGACAAAGATCATGGTGAAGGTCTATAGAATAATTTAGAATGGAAAGAAATGTCTACCAGATTATGAGTTCTTTGTCTTTAACACAGTATGGACCTTTGGCAGATGCAAATAACTCTCTAATGAGCTGAGGATCATTCTAGCTTTTGAAACAGAGAAAGAGTCCCAGTGAATCAGGCTAGTCCTCCATCTCACTCAGAAGCCTGTCTCTAAAAATTAACTTTGAGGATCTAATTCAGAAGCAGGCACTCTGCACCAAGATTTTTACTTATCCAATCACTAGAAAAAGAATATTCCAATATGATGAATAAATATCTGAAGCAAAGCTTTTGTCATGAATAAAGTTCTGAAGCATGACTCTTTTTTCCAGAATTTTTGTTTGTTTTTAACAGCTACTGTTACAAAGCTGGATTTTAATGTTACCAGCTCATATCCAACCAAAGCAGCTCAGTAACTATCATAGGTAGCAGCTATGAACACATACTCAGATATTAAAGACCCAGCTATAGATTTGAATTCCTATATTTTATAATCTGTCCTTGAAATATGCATTTAATCATAGCTTTCATTCCTCAGAAAGCTTCAGGAAGGATGTACTGCTCTCAAATCCTCCATATCCTTTCAGGCTTTCTACTGGATGTGAATTAACCTTGGAAGAAATCTGCATGGCTATGATCTGTCTACAGTTTATCTAAAATATCATTGGAGCATCCGGAAGTGCTCCACTTCTCAGACACAGCACAATTGCATATCATACATATATTGTTCCCCTGCTCAAGAAGCATTTTGCTTTAGGCCAAGGCTAAAACTGTGCAGGGATCTCTTATAGGACACAAAGATTGTTTTTCTGCTCCTGATGCCAGGTGCATATTCCCCAGTCTATAATGGGAAGTGAGAGAAATGTGCACCTAAAAACCGTAGCAAGCTCCTGCCAGTGATAACCTCTCCCTTGAATACATTTCTCAGACTAGATAGTAGCAGTGAGAACAAATTTTTAGTAATGCTGTTTAATGGAGTGCTGGTAAGTTCTATAGAGCAGAGTGTGGTTTCTACCTTTTTTCCATACCACCCAGCTCAGGAAGGACCACTCTGAAAAGTAAATCTAATCAATGCTAGGCATACATTTTGTCTCAATTAAGAAAGATGACATTGTAGCCTCCTGAGGACTCTGATTTTAATATATTAAAAGATACATGATTTTTGAATTTGATAGAAACTAATGCATTTTTGCCCCACCAATAATATACGTCATGGAAATTAGTGTCTGAATTAATGTTGTGTGGCTTCAGTGAAAAAATAGCTTTATTACATAATAAAATGTCCTTAATTTTTGGACCAGAGCAGCTTTAAACCATACCATTATTTTTGGTAACAACCTCTGCCTTTTTATTGATCTCAAAATGTTATCAGTCAGAGCCAGATTGAAAGTAAAACTGAAGAATAACATTACAAGGCTGATGCAATTGAGTGAAATAAATTGGTGCTGGCCTGGCTTTGAATTCAAAATGAAATGCAATTAATGAGAATATTTACAGAATAATACATTTCCAACTTTTGAAGCCAAATGTTCTCACTCAAAGCAATAAAGCATTACATGCAATTTAGCTGCATTTCTCAAACCATGAATGGCTTGTTGTCAAGACTCTTTTTGTTTGCTTGTTTGTTTCTTTCTTGTGGCTTAATTAAGGAGCTTCTCAATGTACAGTTTGGAGCTACTTTAATGTCACTAAGCACTCAGCATATGTGGTAGGACTGGAGACTGTGATGGTAAGAGGCTATTAAAACCTTCTCTTGCTTCCATCTCTTTAAATGCAACATGGATTTAAGATTCCACCTTAAAACAGTAATATTTTTTTTTCTATGGTGGGTTTGCTGCGTTTTTTTTTGTTTTTTTTTTTTTTTTTTTTTTTTTTGATCTTAGGGAGAATTTTAGGAGCTGGTAAAATATAACTGGGGAATGCTAAGTAGGGGCTGTGGTTTGCTTCCCTATCCAGATCATCCAGGTTCACCCACAGCTCTGGAAAGCAGACATATTTAGGGAAGAACTTAATTGACCTACACATGTCCACAACCAATTTCTTAAATTAGTGTATTGGTCTGTAATCCTTCAGGGCTGGACCTTGCATCTTACCATCTTACCATCTTACCATCTTACCATGTCCTTAAATGGTAATATTGAACTAGTTTAGGCTATAAATATACAGAGCCTATACAATGACATCAAGTTTGATGGCATGAAAATAGCTATTTTGGGAGGTTATAATGAAATCCATTGTCTAGTTATCTTCTACAGGTCTATAGGTAATAATATTGATATTCCTGATAACTGAATTTACTCTATCTTGCTTCCTCCCTCTTTCTCTCTTCCCTGGGAGCAGCACTGCTTGTGTAACTTTCCACTAATGGTTCAAAAATTTTCAGGTATAGGCAAGCAGACAAATCTTTAAAATCTAGTGTGGAAATGGTAACACAATTCAACTCAATTATTCACCTCAACCTGATCAGAGTGGGTGTTTTATTCCAAGGATGTAAGAACAAGTGTGCCATAGTAATGGGAAGTTTAAGTCAAATTGCTGAGTTAAAAGTGAGAACCAGTGTGGAGACTTGCAGAAAGATTGTCAGAGAATAAAAGACTAGATGATTAAGTGGCAGATGAAATTCAGAACAGATAAATGTGAAATGACATACATGGGGAAAAACAATCCAAACTTCACATGCAAAATTATGGGCTCTGAGCTAACTGATATTACACAGAAATGAAATCTTGGGGTTATAATACATAGTTTTATTGAACTCGGTGACCAGCTCTAGTAAAAAAATGCAAACTGAATGTTAAAAATTGTTATGAAAGAGAATAAAACAGAAAATATTGTTATATCACCATGCAAAGTGCTGGTGTGCCTGCATTTTAAATGCTGTGTGCAGTTCCAGTCTCAGTTTCAAGGGCATAATGCTCCCAGAAAAGGTCAAGTGAACAGTAGCACAGGTAATCAATGGTGAGATGCAGATTGCACATGAGAGTAAACTGAACAGGATGCAGCTCTTCAGGGAAAAACTGGAAATAGAGAGAGAGTTGTATAAAGGTTGTATAAATTCTTGTGGGATGCACAAAGGGCTTGTAGGCAATAATTTTCCACTGTCCCTACCCACACAGAACATAGAAACTTCAAGTTAAGGTAGTTGGTATCTTCATAGCAAACAAAGCAAGAAAATATTTGACTCATCTCTGAAATTCCCTGCTGCGAGTGTTTGTGTGTGTTGAAACTGTGCGTAGAGAAGACAACTGGATGAAGTCATAGAATGAAAATAAACTGGCAGCTAATGAGCTCAGACAACAGGTCTGGCTCAACTGTTCTTAAGCTGAAAATTTTTGGGGAGTAGAGGACTATTCTGGCATATCTTGTACAGTCTCTGTCTGCTCCCAAGGAAGCTGCTGCTGACCATGTCTGATGACAGGATGCTAAGATAGCTGGCCCTGGGCAGCTGCCCTCTCGTCTGTGTTTATTCTGTGTCACAAGCCATCCATCCTCACTCACCACTATTGCGTGTTGCACGTTCACAGCAGTGATGGCTGCAGAGTTTAAAACTTCCCTGTCTGCCTTGCTAAGGCTGCTGCTGCCTCCACCTTAGAACACAGCATCCAGCCTCCACCAGGGTTTCAGCTGAACCCATACATTTCTTTATCTAAATCTGGATTTACTCTGGCCATTAGAGAGATAGAGTTTGGACAATGAGTTGAGATTAAAACCCGAAAGATTAGTAAGCTGCCAAGGTTCAACAGAGCTCAGCGCTTACGTTATCTCTGCCCACAAGCTGTCTAGTCCTGCTTATCCACACAGGAAATGTAAATGCATCTTTCTAAAACAACAAAGAGATGAAATTAGCAAAGCTCTCTACTTTCTCTCTGGTTGAAGATTTTAGATTGGAGAAAAATGTCTAGGTTCACCATGTAAAATGCAGCTGAAAAATTCTCCTTTTCCTGTATTTTCTCAGTATTCTGCATTCCTGCCTTTCCGCCCCCCACCCACTTCCTTCAAGTTTCTTATCTGTGTATTCCTGAACTTATCACTGCAAAATTGAATTCTCCTTTACAGAGGAAGTGCTGGAATCCCAGCCTGCACTAAAGGAGAAAAAAAATTATTCAATTTGTTCAGAACTGCTGTGCAAATAAAAACAAAAAGAAAATGACTGATTAAAATGAAACTCCCAGTGGTAGATTTTTGCATTGAGTTGAAATTTGTTTGTCTTGAAGCATACTGTCTGAAAGTTTTTCTCTGTTTATCAGTTGAAGTACTTCTCTTCTTCCAGAATTTATCTGAATTCACACTTGTCAGCTTAGAGATGACTGAGGGCTAAATTCCATCCTATTTTATTAAGTGTAGCAATGCAGTAAGAAAAAATGAGATGTCTTCCCACTTACTTCCTCACCTGTAATTTGGGGCAGTCTCTTTCAAGAGTGGGGAGGAAAAGTAGAAGCATTCTCATTGCTTTTATGATGTTTGCATAAAAAATAGCTCCCAATATGCTTACTACAAAGTTTTACAACTAAAGTTTAAAGCCAACATTCCTGTTTTCACAGGTGTCTGCATCTTCAGTGAGTAAACTTTACAGTCAAGGTAAATATCAAGTACATACATAGACCTTGCTTTCATCTTTAGAAGATGTCCAGATACTTGAAATGACAGGGTTAGGATCCAGCCAATGAGTCTGTCTGACTTGGTACTCTGTCCCCAGAAGTGTCAAGAGAAGAAGCCATTGAGTGATAGCGTGAGTGCCTGGCCACCTTCCATGTCCTTTTCCCTCATATTCCCTGCAACAGCTGTTATCATTGGATAGGTATGCCTTCCTGTTTCCTCCTTTTGTTCATGGACGTCCTGGCTGTGAATTTACCTAAACTTCTTTTGAACCTGCTGATGTTACCTGGCTCCCCCACCTTCAGCAGCAAAAAAATCCAGAAGCATCTAAAGAACATCCTTTTATTTATTTTTAAATCACCTCTTAACAGTTTCCATTAATGTCCTGTGTTTCAAGTACAGAAGGATACCTAAAGGACAACAGCATTCTTCAAACAGCAGCCAGCATCTTGAGTAAGGACAGCAACCTGTCTTGCAGAAGTGTTGAGACAGTTTTATAGCCAAATGAAAACCTTGTGAAGTGTAACTAGATGTAGCAAGCTACACATTGTGTTTCAAATCTGTATATCCACTTTCAACACACTTATTTCTTAAATTTTTCACCTTAATAAATTTTTCTTTCCTTTTAATTGATGGTCTATTTTTCAGACTAATTTTGACAGCCGGAAGAAATTGAAAATGTCCCATTCTTCCAAGAATAGACTCATCAAAGGGAACAGACTCCTCCATCCTCACAATACCTTGAGTCCCCACACAGCACCACTAACTTCATGTCAAATTTGAATGCTTCTCCAGTAAGTTGGGAAAGCTTTTCTGAGGATTGATGTTCTAACTGTGTATTTAGAAAAAGTGTCTTTCAATGTCAAGTCTTAACCAGATTATTGTTGACATCCAGCAGAACAAGAGGTATAATTTCTTAAACCTCTGATACAAGTCCACATTGCAAGCACAGTCTTTCTATCATTTAAGATCTTGGAAAGGACAGCATGAAAAATGGGCTGAATTTTCACCTTGCCTCTCTGGGTCATAGGTAAATAAATTATACCCTAATGAGAGCTACAACAGACTCCCATACAGAGCTTGATACTGGCAGAACAGAAAAAGGTAGCACTGCCTTTCATGGAATGCTTCCCTCTGCACTGCTACCAAACATTGAAACAAGGACTTTGTTTAGCATTGCTAAGGCAATTCTTATATAAGGAAGTACTACACCTAGAGAAATTCCAACCTATTTATTATACCCATTCAGTCTTTGTGAGGGAAACAGGAAAAGTTAAATAAAAATTATTATGCCATCAGAATTGTTATTGCTATTATTTCTACTTACAGTTATAAAGGGCAGCTGTAAAAGCCAAGGCCGACATCATGAGGATATTTCCTTTCATTTTTTATGTCCAATCTCTTTTCAATTCGGTATAGTGCAGGTTTCTACTACCCTCCTCCTCAATGGCTGATTTTGAGTAGTTTTATCACTGCACTCCCTAGCCCTTCAATTTAGTGTGTTATTTGTGTCTCTTGCACTTACCTGAAAACAAACAAAATCCTTCCTGCCACTGACATGCTATTTGCTGGGCTTCACATTACTCTCCTTGATTAGCTAACTGTCTTTTTCTCCATTCATCACTTGACTGTTGAGTTCATTTAGGATGGTGACTACACACTGTCTTGTCTTTCCCTGGCACCTGACTGTGGCAGGACATCTCCCCCCACTCCTGTCTATCAAAGATAGTTGGTGCATAAAGGGATAACCCAGGATGAAAGGCTCAGCAAGGTGTCAAAAGAGCTCAGGCCTCATCTAAGAATCAACATCTTAGTCTGGAGAGCTGGTGTGGGAAGAGATAAAAGAAATATTCTTGACTAAGAGATACTGTTTTACCAACTATTAAGGATACACCAGTTATCACAGAAGCAGAAGCCTTCTACACAAACACACCCTGAAAGTGCAGGAGACCTCTCCCTGGACCTTGGACACAGGTTCTGTGGTTACTTCCCTGGGGATTGAGGGAAGGGATCTTGATATGTGCCCCACCAGCTATTGGATGGTGAGATACACTGAATCCTAAGTTATATTATTTCTTCACTAGGTAGCATTAATATGTACCTTTAATCTTGTGCTGTATATATCTACCAGTATTTTCTCTTTTTATCCTTATTCCTGTGAAGTATTAGTTTGTTTTAAGTCTTATGTCTGTTAGTTTTCTGTCTAATAAATAAATAATTCATTCTATAATAGACCGAATCAGCCATTAAAGAACTTGTGAATGAGAGTGGGCTTTGAGGAGCTGGCTGCCTCAATAAACCTGCAGCCTGCTGCCAGAGGCCTGGGCAAAAGGCAAGGACTTATTTAAAGCCCCACTTCCATTCATAACACTGACATGGTTGGGTGCTGATCTTGACTGATCGGGCAGCAGATGATAACAAGACAGAGTTCCATAATTTGGTAGTAACCTGTTGATGCATGGAAAGCCAGAGGATGGTGTCTTTCTGTAGGCATGATAACAAGTCTTTATGTCTGAGCTAATTTTGGTGTTTGTTTTGTGCAGAATGTAGACGATATTACATACCTAAATGCACATATATCAACATCCAATTCTTAGCTGTTTGATTTGTTGATTTGGTTTCTGCTATTATGAACCTGTTGCTGTATGGTATTTAATGTCCATTAATGCTAATGAGGAATGAAAGCAGTGAAGATATGCTCTACTTATATAAAATATTTCCCTCAGCTTCTTTAACTTGCAAAAAACTGTCGGACTTCAGAGCTCACTCAACTACTCCTTACAGTTTTCGAAAATACTCTCCTAAGAGAGAAAAACATTAACTCAACCCTGCTCTGCAATGCATTTCTTTACATGCTTCTTATGATGCCCATCAATTTCTTCATTTTTCCTTTGTTCACTTGTTTTATTCTTCAAATTTGTACTCAAATCAAGAATTGAGAATAAAGTTAAATGCATTCGTCCACCTGACTATTCAAAATAACAATGTGCAAACAAAAAATTAAAAAAGATATTGAAACCAGTCTATTTTGGCATACAATTATGTGATCCACTAGAGAAAAACTCCAAGTTTCTGGCAACCCTTAGTGAGAACAACTGACTTCTTAAGCTTTTAAAAAGAGATAAAAAAAGGGTTAAGACGGCTTATTTTAGTAATCTGTTTCTTCCCATAGTTATCTATTCTTTTTACTGGGGATCTCCTCAGACTTTGAGTGAGAAGCTGAACTCAGCAGAGGGTAAGGTAGGTCATAATAAGCCACAACACTGGAATGCCATTGAAGATACCCACCAAGTGACATGGTGCACTTAAAGAAATAGATCTTAAATTGGATTAATAAGATACATAATCTATATATATAACATGCTAAATTTATAACACTGTGCATGTTCAATGGGAAACTGTGTTCTGGGCAACCCCAGCACCACAGGCCACTGTGCTTCTGCTGCTTCACCATCTTGCTGTGGACAGGGAGCCCTGGTATGCCAATCCTGACTCTGGGGAGGTGAGGGTGGAAGAACTAGTGCATTGCTGTATTTTAAATGTTCTTTAAATGTAACACGTTGGCTTTCTGGAAAGCCCAGCCTCTGCTGTTTTCAATGGCAAACTTGGATTCTCCTGGGGGATCAGGAAAATGTTGTACCTAAGAGTTACCTTCAGATAGACCAGGTTAAGAATCACTCTTTTGCAATCTTGAACCAGGTGAAAAGATCCCTGCAGGTTAACATCTCAGCTGCATTCAGAAGACGGGATCTTTATCCACAGGTGCAATAAACAGGCTGTGAAGAAAGTTCTGTGCATCACAGAAGGAGAATTTGTATCTGCACCACATCCATGGCATTTATTTAAACATTAAAACATTAAAATCTTTGGGAAAAAATCTATAAATTCTGAGTGTATAAAAACCCTTTTGTCTCTATGAAAGAAATCTCTAATAATCAAGTCTAAATAGTTCCTGTGAACTTAAATAACTTAAATCCACTTGACAAGTGGTGTTTAGAGCCTAACAATTTAGGAGCACAGGGAAAGGTTGTTGTCCTGTTGCTAAATGAGCTTTCTCCAAAACTGGGATTAAGTACAGTAATTTCACGCTTATAAGCTGCACCATTTTGACTAACATTTAGCTCCCAACCCAGAAGTGTGGCTTACACTCAGGAGTGGCCAATATATGAACAAATTTAGGAAATTTCTAAACCCAGAAGTGAGAGCCTGCAAGCGCAGTGGTGCTGCCCGCCCCCGACAAGCGCAGCAGCGGCGGCTCTGCCCAGCCCCAGCAAGCGCAGCAGCCCTGCCCGCCCCCGGCAAGAGTGGCGGCAGTGACAGCCGGACATGCTGCTCTCCCGCTTCCTGGCAGCTGCGGCGAGTGGGGCCAGGGCCGCTCCCTGGTGGCCGCCCCGAGTAGGGCTGAGCCAGTAAACTCCGCGATCCTGCGATTCTGTCACTAGCGAATGAAAGTGCGGCTTACAATCCAGTGCGGCTTATATATGGAGGAAAAACAAAATGCTGCTGACACCCCGGAAGTGCGGCTTATAATTGGTGCGGCTTGTAATAATGAAATTACTGTAATTAGCTGGTTGCATTTTACAATGAGCTAAGCTTGGCTATAGTACCATTTTGATGTACTCTACATAATTCTTTGGCTCTCATGCTGCTGTTGCTGCTGAAAGGCTCTATTGTTTGGTTTCAGCTTGATGGATAAATTTGCTATTTTTCAATTTATCAATCTCTTTGTAATTCTTGCTTGACAAAGTCCCTTTCTGAATAAATTGTGTCGAGTTTCTTTTGACTGGAGAACAAGAGAAATGTTTGTACAGTAAACTCTCCCTTCAAGTACTCAGACAGTTTCTTTATACTTGTGTGCACACATTTGCAATGCTTTCAATTAATTTCCTGCCGTATCTCAGAACAATTTCCCTTCTGATGTTTGCTATTGCTTGCCTGAGATTGTGCATGCAGTCTGGAAAAACTCAAATAAAAAAGCTTTTCCTGAAAAGCTTTGAAGATAGTGGCTCTGAACCCTGGGGAAAGGCTGTGCTCTCTCATACAGGTGTCAATTTGAAATTAACGTTAGTTTTGTTCGCTGCTCTTGTGGGTCATTTTTTGGGGGGATATGAAATGATTCAGGCAATATCCTCTGTGCTGGACAAGCAGCCCTATCTCAGAACGTGCTATTACTGACAGTCTTTAATGCAGGAGGTGGAATCAGCAGAGGGAGGGAAGACTAGCCAAGCAAGCAATGCTGGGATCTCTTAGACTAAGGCAACAGGTGAGCTGCTGCTACAGCTGTCTCTGCTGTGTTTTTTCTGTGCATGACAGAAGGATTTCAGTTCACCAGATTTTTGGTAAAAAGCACTTCACAAAGCTCTACCTTACATACTGCAGTGAAAATCTTTTGTTTTACCAGCTAATTGTGGTCTGCAACTGGGCAAATTTCACATAAACAGGCAGAGAACACACAACAGTCAACACACAGCAGTCAACACACAACAATCAGTCAGGATTTAAAATCAAGCTATGTTTAAACTCTCAAGTGTTAGAGTCTGCTTTTGCTGATAAAAATGCAGCACTAATTTTCTTGAAAGACAACATGTCTGAAAACCAGATGGTGCTTCTGATTTTTCTTCTTTGAGATAGACTGGAGATTTTTTCCCTCACCTTGGCTTCTTATGTTGGAAGAAATTTCTTGTCCACTTCTGCATCTCCAAATGATATCACATCTTGCTGATGAAGCAGGGGAAGTTATCAAGATGTTTGTGATTGTGTATGAAGACATCAGTGTGTCCTGATTTTTTCTGGGATGGAGTTAACTTTCATCCTAGTAGATGGTACAGCTCTGTGGGTTTTGGGTTTAGTATGAGAACAAAGTTGTTAGCATACTGATATTTCTGTTGTAGTGCTGTTAACATATTGTAGTTTCTGGGTAGCGTTTATTCAAAGTCGAGGACTTTTCAGTTTCCTTTGCTCTGCCAGCCAAGAGGTGCACAAGAAAACAGGAGGGAGCACATCCAGGACAGCTGGCCTGAACTGGATAAGTAATATTCAATACCAGAGAACATCATGCCCAGTATATAAGCCAGGGAGAGTTGATCAGGAGGGGCCCATCACTGCTGGGTGATGCACTGGGTATCAGTCAGTGGGTGAGCAGTGCTACTGTGCATCACTTGTTTCTATTTGGGTTTTATTTCTCTCTTCTTTTTGTAACTTCCATTTCCCTTTTTATTTTCTTTTTATTTTCCTTTTCATTATTATTAATATTGTCATAATCATCATCATCATCTTCCTTATTTAATTTGCTTTGTTTCAATTGTTAAACTGTTTTTATTTCAACCCATGGGTTTTACTTTTTCCAGTTCTCCTCACCATCCCACTGGGCAGGGAGTGAGCGAGCTGCAGCATGGTGCTCAGCTGGGGTTAAACCACAACAGAGTGGTACAAAAATATGTAAAGAATTGTGCAGATGACAGGGCTCATAGAGAAACACAACTTTTTTTTCTCTCTCTAGTGGGAAATGTTGCAATTCTTTAATGTTTACATTCTTCTTCCACTATAAAACCACGCATGCTCACTTTGAAGAAAGAATTGCATTTTTGCACAAGAGGTTATACAAAAAGGAAATCCATGGATGATGAGGCAAATGTGCTGCTCCAGGGAAGAATAGTGCTCTCTCATTCTGAAATTTATGTGCCCAGTATTTACTGTACACAGTATTTCCCTATTTTAAAAGAAAAATCTTTCCTTTCCTGTTCAGACTAAAAAAGATTAAGACATTGACCTCAAACATAAAATAATAACACATATATTTTACAGAGGAAAAGAATTAGCTACAGTAATTTCAGGAATACAAGCCGCACCAATTTGACCAAAATTTTGGTGGAAACACGCAAGTGCGGCCAATATTCCGGGGCGGCTAATACATTAACAAAATTCTAAAAGCTGCCAACACGGAAGTGAGAGCCTGCGGCAGCCCCAAGCCAAGCTGGAGCCCAGCCAGCCCCGGCTGAGGTGGGAAAGCCTGGCAGAGGCGGGGCCAGCAGTGTGGGGGGCGGGTGGCTGAGCCTGAGCCAGCAGGGCGGGGCAGGGGGGTGGCAGAGCCCGGGCCAGCAGGGCGGGGGAGCCTGGGAGAACTGGGGCTAGCAGTGCAGGGGAGCATGGCAGAAGCAGGAAGGCCGACGGGTGGGGCTGCCTGGCAGCGGGGGAAGCCCAGCAGAATCGGGGCCAGCAGCGTGGGGGAGCCCGGCGGTGCGGGGGCCTGCAGTGCCGGCCAGGGTGAGGAAACGCGGCGGTGGTGCAGACGGGAGGGGGTGGCCGGCGAGCCTGGCAGCGGCGGCGGCAGCCCTGCCGGCGGGGCGAGCGAACGCGGCGCGGGGCGAGCGAGGCGCGGCGCGGGGCGAGCGAACGCGGCGCGGGGCGAGCGAGGCGCGGCGCGGGCGAGGCGCGGCGCGAGCGAACGCGGGGCGAGCGAACGCGGCGCGGCGTGAGCGAACGCGGCGCAGGGCGAGCGAGGCGCGGGGCGAGCGAGGCGCGGCACGGGGCGAACGCGGCGCGGCGTGGGGTGAACGCGGCGCGGGGCGAGCGAACGCGGCAGCGGGGCGGTGCTGACGGGAGAGGGGGGCCAGCGAGCCCGGCGGCGGCGGCGGCAGCCCTGCCAGCCGGGCGAGCGAACGCGGCAGCGGGGCGGTGCTGACGGGAGAGGGGGGCCAGCGAGCCCGGCGGCAGCGGCACCACCTCCCGGCCAGCCCCGCCGAGCCGTGGCGCTGAGCTGGGCCACCCGGCCCCGTCGGCAACCATGAGCGGGCTGAGCCTGCCTGGCCCCGCCCCGAGCCAGTAAAGCCCGCTATGCCGCGATCCTGTTACTAATTGGCCAATTTGTGAAAGCTGCGCACAGATTCTCGCGACGAACGAAAGTGCGGCTAATATTCGGGGTGCGGCTTATCTATTGACAAAGACAGCAACATTGTCGAGGCACCGGGGGTGCGGCTTATAATCCGTGCGGCTTGTATTCGTGAAACTACTGTAATTAGGATAAAAATGTATTCCAACTTATCACTTTATACTACTTTACACCCCACCTTCCAGTTTAGCCATGAATTTTCCTTTGGTCTGCATCAAAAGCCTCCTGAAGTCAATAGAAAGACTGTTGGTTGATTCTGATGGGTTTTTTTCTTAGATTTTTAAGGAATATATACTCTTGCTTGCCTGTGTGGTTTATATTTTGATGAATTGCTTGTCATATCTCCTTGGATAATTCATTGCTTCAGTGAATACATAAACCCAAATCTTGTGCAGTCACCCCATCTGTTATAGGTATTGCAATTTACAATGTATCAATCATCTGCCTGTCTTTAAGGAATTTACAGCAACATTGCAAAATTATGTAAGACTAACATTCAGAGATCAGAACTGGAGAGGTTTTGTTAGCACATAAAGAACCGTACATATATCCAATGATATATTTAACTTGCATTGACTTCCACTGAACACTCATGATCTCCCAAATGCTTTCATTGGTTGTCACAGTTGATCCATTGCTATGCCATGGTTAAGAGGAAAACAGGAAATGGAGACATTTTCTGGAGCCCATCCACAGGCACTTCACAGGAGAAGCACATGACAGTCAATGGAAGCTTTGCTCCCAGGATGTGTGAAAGGCTGAGGGAGAGGTATGTGGTGGATGGCTGCAGGGGACTTGGGTGCATGATCACCTACTGCAGTAGTAATATCTCCCTGAAAATCTCAGCAATAGGAAACTTGAGCTTTTTTCCTGTCTACCCCCTCATTCTTGAGGAAGGAAGAAACGAAACTGCTGAAAATGCCTTGCAATGACTCTAAGTCAATACATAATTAAAAGCCCAGTAACAGTAGCATCTAAGGATATGACCTTGTGTTCATAGTATTTTCTTTCATCATACTCCTGATGGAATAGGATTAGGATTTCATTTCTGTTTCAGCCATGTTTTATTATTTTGATAGCCTGCAGGTTATCATAATGCAGATCTTTATTTTCTGGCTCCATTCAAATGAGGACAGTCAGGTTTTGTATTTAGCAATAAACCTGTGAGAAGACAGTACCTCCTTTCCACAAATTGAAGTGAGTTTTGCTACAGGTCAGGGCTTTTTAAAAAAATATTTGGACAACTTAAGAAGAGTTAGTCATTTGCGTTCCTTCAGGGAGAGGGCTGATGACTTGAGAGAAGGTAGAAAGGACTCTTAAATTAGCTCATATAATTATAGTAATTTCACGACTATAAGGCGTACCCTTTTGACTAAAATTTTGGCCCGAACCCAGAAGTGCACCTTGTAGTCCGGTGTGTCTTATATATGGACAAAGTTCAGAAATTTACCAACCTGGAAGTGTGAGCTGTGAGCCACGGGGGAAGCCAGCAGGGCCACGGCTGTCAGGTGGAGCCAGGCCGGCAGGGCTGCAGCTGCCGGGTGGACGCGAGCCCAGGGGCCTGCAGCGCCACGACTACTGGGTGCAGGGGGGTCCATGGTGCCGCAGCTGCCGGGTGGAGGCGGGGCTTTAGCCAGCAACCGCGCAGGGGGAGCCGGCGGCGGATCCTTGCTGCAAAAACAAAGTGCGCCTTATAGTCCGGTGCACCTTATATATCGGCAAAAGTTAGGAAATTTGCCAACACCCGGATGTGCACCTTATAATCTGGTGCGCCTTATAGTCATGAAATTACTGTACTCTCATTTGAAATGGTGTATGTCATGTCTTGATAGGTTGCATGATGCAACTTCTGCAAGGTCTTGCAGTCTTTTCTTTCTTGTGTATTGGTCACCCAGAAAGCCGGAGAGGCCCTGACCACGTGTCTCACAGGCAAGACTAGCAGACACAGAGCACAATTATTCTTTTCAAATTTTAGTTGTCTGCAGTTGCTCAGAGGAATGAAAGAGGAAATTCTGGGCAGGATTCACCCTACAATAGACATCTGAAGTATATAAGATGGTTCACAGTCTCAGCCTTTGTGAAATGGAATCTACGGTGACTAGCACAGATATGCAGAACAAAACCTAAATCAAGCAAATTATGTCTCATCCATAATTACTTCAGCAATGGCTGTGGACATTAAATTAGAAATGAGTGTTAAATATGCGCTTGTATTATTTGGGTCTAAAAATTGCTGAGCACAACAAAAAAATAAGGTCTTTCAAACATGTTTTGAACCAGATGACTGTCAATTATGAAATTATATGGGCCATAAATGACAAATCTTTTTCTGTGAGTAAATTATGTCATCTCTGGCATATAACCCTGTCAGATTTGAGACTGGAGGAAAGTTTTGTCTAAGAAGCAGGTTCTTCAATATAAAGTGGGATGTGAATACTTTTGATTTCAATAAATATAATTAAAAGAAAAATACTGCAGAGAGACTCTAGTGATCTGTGATTAATTTCTGCCTGGAGTAAGAAATAATATCAGTTCATTTAATCTTATTCCTTTGAGCAGAGGGACCGGAATAACAGTTGTACTCAGGATGCCAGCATTTGTTCCTTTAATTTAAGGCTGGTTTTTAATCATATAAAGAAGAAAATATGTGTGTGTGTGTGTGTGTGGGCGAGCTTTAATGAAAATGGCTTTCACCTCTACACATAACATTTGAATGCCTCAGACACTCACAGGAAAAATAATCTCTGCCAATAATCACCTTAATAATGATTTCATTAATCTTTATTCAGAGCTATTCTCTTTGATTGAGATGAAGAGGCAATGCAAATTCAGAGCAATGCCAGGTACATTCAGAAGATACTCTAAAGCTTTGCATTATGAAAACCCCTTCTGATCTGCCATGTGTACAGAGAAATTTGCATGGTCTCTCTTAATAAAAGAGTTAACACAAAGAGCTTTTATTGGAATAAAGGCTGTGTTCTTATTAGATATTGCAGCATGGCTTCACTTACTATGATTTTTTTCTCTTTTAATTTTCTTTTTGAGTTTAGTGTTCCTGCAAGGTACAGGAAGAAAATATTAATGAACTGCATGACATTTCTACCAGGATTTGAAATTCTGACTGCTCTAATCTAAAGCAGTATACTTTCCACTGCTTCAGAGAGACCATGAAACTAAGAGGGAAGAGGGAAGCCCAAGAACATCAATCTGAAAGGCAGGACTGTGAAGCTGAGGGCTAAGAGGGCTTGTTCTTTGCCTTTATGTTCTTTGGCTTCTCTATTCTGGTTTTGAATAAAGGCAACTATTCTTACAGGCCCTGTATGCTTAAGGTGCTTGTCAGTCAGGAGAGCAGACCAAAACCTCAGCTTTCAAACTAATTCACTCACCTATCAATAAATTTAAAGGCGAACTCTGGGATGCAGACAGTGTCCCTGGTTTCTAGACAGTAGGCTGGTGTTTAATAAATACTGTAGTAGATTAGACCCAAACCCTACTAGCAACAATCTGTACAAAGTTCAGTCACATTCATAAGTTTAACTTTTAATACTCTAATTTTCTCAGATTGGCTGGGCTAGACACAGTGGGAGCAGCCTAGGAACACCAATGACATGAGTGTGCATGTTATTTTTGTTTTTCTATTTTTTTTCCCTCAAGACTTGAAATCCTATATTCATTCAGAAACTATATATAACCCCTTCCCTACCTTTTGTAGTTCAGGTGACAAAATTCACATTATTCTCTTTAATCTCAGGTTGCAAAGGTAACATCTAAACCACATTTGTCATTTTGCTCCATGCTCTTCAGGGACTTTAATCTTACAACTATGGCCTCAAACAGACCCCAAACAATACCTTCTGAGCCCTAGTACCTGGTATTTATTCTCATGTGGTACTGTCAACCATGAGAATCCTGGCAATTACTCAACTATGGCATTGCTATCACTACTTATATTTATACCAGTAAATTAAACTTTGACAGAAAACATTCCTCTGTGCTGGAACTTGTGTTCCCACTATTAAACTCTAAGGTAGTTCTCAGCACAGTTTTTACCTGCAGTTACTAATGGCTAGGGATATTTTTTGAAGGAAAACCTGCTTCCAAAGACCATTCCAAAGAGGGAGTTCACACACAGAAACTCAGTTTTGTAGGATAAGAAGATGGGCATTCTATGCTTGAAAAGAATAAGAATAAGAATAAGTATAAGAATAAGAAGAAGAAGAAGAAGAAGAAGAAGAAGAAGAAGAAGAAGAGGAGGAGGAAGAAGAGGAAGTAGCAGCATTCTAAACCAAAGAATTTCAGCACCAGGCATATTTGATATATTAGTATATCTTTTTTTGTTCATAACCTTTCTCCTTTTTCTAATTTTCCAAGTTATAACTTTTAATTATCTGTATTTTATTTTTTAAATCTTTTTTTTTCAGCAGAACAGATAATTACTTCGTAGATTTATTAGTTTCTAAAGAAAATTTAATTTATTAAGATTCATGCTTACATTTTAGTGCCTCCATCTACCTTGTAATTACTATGAAATTAATTTTTGTCTATTCTTAAGCCATGCTTGTTCTTCTTGTACATCTAACTTGCTAATTCTTTTCTGTACTGTTTAGATGACTATGTGTGTATTTGCATTAAGAAGTGAAGTACTGTGTAGAAATCTTATAACACAGCCTATAAGAAGGTAGAGTCAGCAATACATCTGTTCGTCTTGCAGATGTTTGTCTGGCATGTGTTTGAGACTTTCAGTAATGGGGTTATGCAGACTTGTCTCCAAACAAGTCTTCCCTGGGCTGTATGTGCTTTATCTTTACAAAGCATTTTGCAGGTCTGACCTAGATCTCTCTGGTGGCTTAAAGCTACTTCTTTTTGTTTCATCACAGCTTATATTTACTAATACTTACTGTCTTTTGTCACAGACTATTCAGACCTCTGATCCTTCCTGTTGGTCTTCCTGATCTCTTTCCATATATATCTCTGTTTCATTTGATTGATGCAATTCTGTTGTTGTTTTGTGCTTTCCACTGTGGTCAGTCATGTCTGGTTAGAAATTCATTGAACCTTTGTCACCCACCTTCATGAAACTGTCCACAAAGATAAAATGTGACATAGCTCTCCGTAACGTGAATTATGGAGATGGATATTGCTGTGACACCGTGCCTTCTTCCTTTATTGCATAACAGCTGAAATGAGGAAATCAATGGAAAATTAGTGTGGGTTCTTAAGAGGCCAAATACCACCTCTGTAAACTCTGAGATACACAACAGTGGGCAAGTGGAAAAACAAAGTAATTTGGATTGTCCTCTTGCACCAGTCCTGGAAGGCAGATACTGGTGCTGTCACTATTAAGAAAACAAATATCCCTTTGAATGTATGGGTTTGAGTAATAGGACAGATGAGCACTCAAGCACAGAAGAAAACAAGCTGTGAGTACAATTTTAATGGTAAATTTCTATGCAGCAAAGATGTTTCTGCTTAATCTTTTTATATTAGCCTGCTTCTGTGGGTGTTCTGTCTTTACCACTGTTGCAGGAGATAAACAAATGTAGGTCTTAAACAATGTTTCAAAGCTAATGTGTAGAAAAATCAAGGTAACAGGAGAAAATCTTGTAAAAGGCTCCTGTAATATTATTTCTTTGTTTATATGTATATATTTTTTTTGTCTTCATAATGTACCTATCAGATATCTGCAGAATAAGTCCACTACTATGTACATTCTTTGCATTAACTTCCAGTCTTTTAAACATTAATTACAATGATATGCTGAATGTGTCAGTCTTGTAAGGATATGTCTGTGCTTATTGTACCAGTAAGCTATTTTGGTTTTGCAACTTTAAGATAAAACATCAGTCATTTAATTTCTTTGCTCTACAATCAAACACATAAAGGCTTATCTGCAGTTCCTACTAATTGGCTCCTGTTAATACATATAAAGCCCTGTTTGATAACAGCTAGCATAAAGACAGGAGACCAAAATTGGAAGCTGTGACTCAAAACATTCCTGCACTAAATGACTCCTCAGATTAGGTGCTGTGTGCATGGAAGTGGAACCAGCTATGTAAAGAGTGGGACTGAAGGTTTTATCCCTTTAGAAAATGGCAGTGAATGAACAATAACTCTGTGGACACTCTTCTGCTACTGAGTATGAACAATATTGTGGCCATTTGCGAGCACATTTGGAAATAAGGGATTTAGGATCAGAACATAAAGCACAGATGCCTCTCTGAAATGCACCTATACTGAACAGTGACTATACAGACCTTTGTTATATCAAATTCCATCAAAGTCTGCAATTACTTTTAAGGGTAGACTTTCTCAAACCCTGCTGATCATTTCTGCGTTTTGCAATGTTTTTTTTTCCCTGCCAATTTTAAGCTCTTTGTAAGCACTGGCTGAAAATCAGTCCTCTTTTATGCCATAATCAAGCTCTTTGGCTGGCCCTCTTAAAAGCTATTACCCTAAATTGTTTTCCATTGGCAGAAGAACATTAAAGGTACAGCCAGTGATAGATGCCCATTAGAGATGAGCCAACAGAGTGTATGATCTCTGAGCTGTGAAGAAGACATGGCCTCAATAGACAATACAGAGTCCTGAAGGTTATTCACACTACTGCCTAAACTGTTTTCTCTGCAGTTGAGACCATGAAAATGTTACTGGGACCTGAGGTGAAACACCTTGAAAAAAAAAAATTGCACAACCTTTGTTGAAGTGTAAGAAAAGTTAATAAGGGAAGCACTGCTTCCCTCACTAAGTAAATGGTGAGTATTTGTAAAGTGCAGTTGGAGTCGAGAATTACACTGGAACCACATGCAGCAACAATTTGTTAAACTCTGTGCAGTCTGTGCACCAGCTTCCCAACAGGTTAAATGTAGCTCAGCATGTATAACATTATGGCAATTAAAACATCTCTGCATTCTATTCCTCATCAAAAAAATGACTGTCACTGTGCATACATGCAGCTGTCATTAATGTTTCTGCCCTTGAACTTTCATTTTGCTATGTCTGATATCCTGCCAATTAAGTGCAATTACACTTACGGTCCCCCACTTGGTGAGCTTGCCTATTTACGATTCAGGAGATGGAAATGGGGAGGGGAATTGAACCAATTGCTCAAAGAAAAAAAAATGCCATATGAAGTACATACATCTAGGCAACCTTACTGTTCTTAGGACAACAAAGGATGAATAAGAAAATCCCACTATATTAGGAAAAAGGAAGTTGAGCTTCCCCCTGCCCCACTTACAGAGATCTTTTCAAATGCGTCTTTAAAAGATTAGCCAAAACTCTAGGGCATCCACAGGGCAAGAATTATGAAGACACACCAGCAGCACACAAAAAGGATAGGATGCTGCCAGCCTCAAGTTTCTGTTTGCTGTCTCAGTGTCAGGATGGCAGATATCCATTTGATATGAAAGGGTTTTTTTTTCAATATTTTTAAAATAAGAAAAACATGTTTAAATGGACTTTAAATTTTTGTCAATAAAAGCTCTCTTAGCTGTACAGAAAAGCTGAGTATGGCAGATCACATTAAGGGAGAAGGAAGGGTGGTTGTGAGACCTGGGTGAGGAAGTGATAGCTCTAGCATGAGGAAGAGGAGGAGGAAGGTAGTAGCTTCTTCTGTGGAGAAGGTGCAGGACAAGAAAAGCAGGTAGTTATGTAAGGATAAAGTGCTACTGCATGGCAGGATGATACTAAAAATGCATGTATAACTGTGTGTGTGATCTCCAGCAGTGAGTCCTCAAGCGCCAATGCAGCTGTTACAAGTGCCAAAACAGACATATCCTGTCTCAATGGCTATGCAAGTTTTTTTTCAGACAAGTTCTGACTTCAAAATCCTTTTGGGATTTATGTATGCTTTAGGAATTATGTATGCTTCCTCAACCCACTGATGCATCTCTCCTCACTTTAGAACACCGAGTTCAGCCTGCGGTGATAACCCTCAGACCCTGTACAGATGTAGGAATAGAACACTCTCCAGCTCTTCTGGGTCTGCAGCAGTCACCTAAAAGATCCCAGGTGGATTGTGTCTCATGAGTCCTTGCTTCTCTTCATTGAGCTGAGAGGGGACTAAAGGGGATGTGTCTATTTGCCTGGACAGGTGAGGTGAATCCCTCTGTTGAGACAAGCCTTGCTCTCCCAGTGGAGCATACCAAGGAATCCAAGGAATACCTCTATTCAAAATCCAAGGATGTAGTTCAGTCAGGATGTGATCAGTCAGGGCTGTTTTCCTCCAGGAACCTGTTTCCTCAGATGGGCAGTGATAAATACATTATGTTACTTTTTAAAAGTGTTTTGAAGGTATAAATACCTAGGGAGATCTATCATATCCCTTTTGAAGCAGAATTCAAGGCTTTTTTTAGTAACCTCCTAATTTTTTTCTGCAGATGACTGTTATTAGGATTACACTTCTGATTCTATTGATGTTTCCAGGCTTACAACCTCAAAGCCTGAAAATTGCTGACTGCTTATCTCTTGTTCCTGCAACCAATAACTCTGCTTCTGGTGTCCCTAGTAAGACTTGTGGAGAAATGTCAAACAAGCTGTGCTATTGAAGGAAAATAGGGGAAAAAGTCGGTCCCTGGTGTTTACAAACATCAAAATGCTTGTCTGTTATGAGTTAAGGCCATAGATACGTGTTGGCAGGATGGATGTCTTAGTCATAGTATTTTTTTTATTATGAGAATTTCTGTCAGATGTAGTTTTTGTGCTATCAACATCTGTCACTGATGGCTGGGCTGTGATCCATAAGTGTTTCAAGTAAAAGGAAACAGATTTTCCTTCTAAAAATCAGAAATTGCCAAGTTGTTGTTTGGAGTAAAACCCTGCATTTGAAGCAATATTCTCCTGACAGTTCAAGAGAGGCTTTTATCACCTGAGGTCTATATCCTCTATATCCTTGTCTGATAGTTGCGATTTCCTTCATGTCAGCCACTAGGATGTCAATACTACATACTAGGATCATATTAATTTTCTTTCCCACAATATAAGTGTTATTGTCGTCTAAGCACACATTAATTTTTATTAAAAAAATATGCTACAACACTTACTGTTTTGTTTGACTGAAGACATAGAAGAAAGAGAAGTGCAGACTTGCACCTCCCCTTTCGCATGAGGAACTCATTAGAGGAGTTGCCATGTTATGCATGGTGTTGCTGTGTCTTACTTTCAAGAAAAAAGCAATCAGTAGATCCAATGTGCTAAACAGTGAAATGTGTTATACCTGATAAACTCTTGAGCTGGCACTATCCTCCTCTGTTGGAAAAAAATGTAATAGTTATTCAGCAGCCAACTCTGTTTCTGAAGAATCTAGAAGAAAACATCTAGGTAATTAGAGTAAGCAGCATCAGGAGGAGGCTGATCCTCTTGGAGGTTTCTTGCTGGCATTTCTTATTTTTTTTGGTTTTAGATATTCTTTTTAACTTCCACAGGTCATGTATAAACATTAATCATAATGCTGGCTCAACTCTGGAAGACATGTATTTGGCTGTCTCCATCTGCCAAGGGTTTACAGTCCAGAAATTCCCAGAATGCATCTAAATCCTCAGTTAGTAACTGTCATGCTTCCAGGGGTATGTTTGCTTGGGGAACAGCTAAAGTGCACAGAGAAAAATTCCTTAGCTGAGCAGACTCAGAAAAAGCAGAGAGTACTTGTTCATGAAGCCCACATCTTCCATTTAAACAGGAATCTAAAAACAGGGAATTAAGGATAAGTTGTGCTTCCTGTGTTGGATGCACTAGACCTTCCTATCAAAAATTATTATTTTATATAAAGCATGAAGCAAGTTTTCTTAAATTTCTATTCATTCGCTTCCTGCAAAGTCTGCAATCACTCATAGAAATCAATGAATCTGTTGGGTCACTGAAACGAAAAAATAAGAAACTGTAGATAATAAAAGCATAGTGACTAAAAAAAAACAAAGCTGCAAAAAATGAATAAATGTCTGTCCTGAGGGTTTGTTTCAGCTGAGAAAAGATATGCTTCAGTTGCCTGTCTAGCTGGAAGTGAATGACTAGAGCACTTGTGCTCCCTGTTACAAAGTGACATGATATCAAATACTTCTCGTTTAGATGTAACAACAGAGCTTGTTAATTCATACTCAGAGCCATGCTAATCCAAGGTGATTTATGTTCAGTTCGTGCCTTTTTATTCCTGTACTTGGATACCAAGTCTGTTTTGGTTGCTTAGATAGTTTGTACCTTGTATACTGATATTTCTCACAATAGGTGAGTGTATGATATTTACTGAACAATTAACAGTCTCAATATGCAAATGCTAGAGCCATTAACTTTTTTTTTTGTTTTCATATAACTCAGGAAATATAAACCACGAATCTATGCCGACAGAGCAGCAGATAAGGAATCCTGTAAAATCAGTGGCATTTATATATGCAGCTGTTACAAAGAGGACTGTACTTGCAAGTCTATAAAAAATGCAAGTTTCCTGTTAAATATACCCCTCCTCAGAACACGTAACAGCCAAGTAGGTATTTTTGATAGAGAACAAGAAATGGAGACCAAGAGCAGTAAACCTGAGCAGAAGAGAAACTTCTTGCCTGGAGCTACCTCCAAGAGCACATCGAACTTGGGGCCCTAAACCACTAATCTCTCAAGTTTGACAGGGATTATAGTTGTCTGACTTCAGGAGTCTAAAAGTCAGGCATCTGCTCTGAACTAGCTGCCTCATTTCTCTTTATGATCAATGGGGATAGATCAGCAAAGTGATGATTCATTCCTCTTATCTCAGGCTGGCATGAATCATTCTTTCTACTTCTCCCTATAAATTATTTTCTCTATCCTATGTGTGTCTTCTGTTCTTTCAGTTGCAAAACACCTACAGCTGTTTTTCTCCAAGCCAGCAAAAAGCCAGGGATTTCTACCACTGAAGAAATCACACATTTATAAAAAGCCCTCACTCTGCTGTAAGTCCGTGTTCATAAGCTTCATTGAGAAGGCAAATAGGGCTGTGTCTGCATGATGCTGTGCCTGACACTGCATGGTGCCGCATAAGGGTCTAGAGGAAGGTGGCTCAAAATGGATATTCAGTCAGGAGGAGATGCCAAGGCTTCACCTACTTCCAGAGAAAGCTGTAAGGTGAGAGTACCTGACCTAATAATTTGTAAACTAAGGGTGATTAGAGCAGGGAAAATAAGAGGTTAAGCATACAATCTGTGCCCTGCTTTTGCATCTTCCTCCAGACCTTCCAGAAAGAGATTTCTATGCAAACAACATATGCTGTTGTCTCAGCCTTTTTCACAAAATTCCCTTCTCTTGGATCTCTGTCTCCTCTCTGGTGTCTTGCTCCCACAGTGTAGCAATTTTTCTCCCCAGCACCTACAAAAGATAGCAATCATAATAGAGTATTCACATCTTGTGATATGTACAGTGATTCATGTCAGTTAAATTTTCTTTCT
This sequence comes from Catharus ustulatus, assembly GCF_009819885.2. Lineage (NCBI taxonomy): Eukaryota > Metazoa > Chordata > Aves > Passeriformes > Turdidae > Catharus > Catharus ustulatus. The sequence continues at coordinate 35,064,369 of NC_046222.1, read as the reverse complement.
TAATTCCAGTGACTTTTTGAAAAGCTTTCCCCCATCTCCCCACCCCATATCAGCAGTCAGAAAGTGTCCTGTCTTATCTCTAATTAATGATCATTCCTTTCAGGCATTGCAGATGTCTTCACATATGGTTCATTACCCTTAAGACAGAAACTATGTAAGAGTTAAAGGTTTATTTCACAGGGTGCTTTGGGCAACCATGAAGGATGAAGTCATTAAAAATACTTTTAACTAACGAGAATGCTGCTACACAGCCTCATATTTTCCCATTTTCAGAATATTATGTGATGGTCGTACCTTTTGGATCAAGGTTTATTAGCTTTTGATTGTGGTAAATTTGCCTGAAGCAGTAGGAAATCAGAACAATTGTAATAAAACACATATATATATACATATTATCTAGGTTCCAAGGCATTTGCTTTTTCTAGTAAACTTTAAATCAATAAAGTAAATTATTTAGAATTGTGTCTTTATGTGTATTGATGAGCTGGCAGATCTTACATGAGTACCCAGAATTCTGGGTTCAAAAAGGAACTACAGAAATCAAAACAGAGAATAAAGGTTAAAATAAAAATGTTAAAGTCTCATTGTCTTGGTAAGTTTGATCATTGTATTTACAGAGCTGAATCTGATGACAGAATGAATGCTCTAAATTTTTACTTTACATCTAATTTTTGCTGTACATCTGAACTCTGCAGACCTCATACAATGATGCCCATTCAAGATGACTTAAGTCAGTCTACTTTGTGAACTTTTGAAGTACAGTAATTTCATGAATACAAGCCTCAGCAATGTGACAAAAATTTTGGTGGAAACACGGAAGTGCGGCTAATACTCAGGGATGGCTAATATGTGAATAATTTTCTGACATTTACAACCCCAGACGTGCCAGCCAGGGCGCCGAGCCAAGCACCTGCCAGTAAAAGCCGGCATTTCTGTGTTACTATGTTGCCCTGGCTCCCTGCAGGCAGCACGGAGGGCGGGGAGAGAGGCGGGAGAGCTCTCTTCTTCCCTCCTCTGCCGCAGCCCAGGGGAGAGATGGGGGGGCCCCGCGCCGCCATAGCCGCGGCTCAGGGAGGGGGGACGGAGCCTGCGCCGCCATTGCCGCGGCTTGGGGAGGAGGGGGGGGGCTCTGCCCCCACCCTCCGCCGCCGTGGTGGGAGCAGGGGGTGCTCCGTGCCTGGCTGGCACCGCGGCGTGAGCGGGGCGCTCTCTCAGTGCCCGGCCGGCGCCGCGGTGCGAGCGGGGCCAGGGCGAGCGAACCCAGAGGCGGCAGCCAGCCCTGAGTGGCAGCGCCGAGCTGGGCCACCTGGCCCCATCAGCAGCCCCTAGCGGACCGAGCCTGCACAGCCTTAGTTGAGCCAGTAAACCCCCCGCCATGCCGCGGTTCTGTTAGTATTTGGCAACTTTGTTGCACGCAGGTCCTCGCTGCGAACGACAGAGCAGCTTATATTCAGGTGCGGCTTATTTATGGACAAAGAACGAAATATTTGCCAACACCCAAAGATGCGGTTTATACTCAGTGCGGCTTGTATTCATGAATTTACTGTACTTTTCTATCACTGTCCATCAAGCATATGACTACATCTTCTGTCAGTGTTTTTCAGTCCTTCTAGAGAGTCAGAAAAAGGAAAACTGGTGTGATACTTCTCTTTTTTTAAGATTTTTGGGGTTTTCTATATGAATTATAGATAAGAGTGAAGATAAGTTTGTTGTTTCTGGACAGATGGTTGCAATATCTGCAGTGGTCTTAGTTCCGGATGTTTAAATACAGGCCTCAGAAACTTTCATCAATTACATCATTGGGGTACCACCAACAGAAAATTAGGGCATTAATAATTGTGGTCTCATCTTACAATAGGATCCTCCAGAACGCCCTAGGTAAAAAAATCTGATTAAAATAGGTGGAAACAGTTTTTTAGCACCACTAAAATCAGTTAGGAATCCATGAGGCCTACAGGTCTGTCAAAAAATCTGGTGATGTTCATGTATATATGTTTGATTTCACAGGTTGCGTTATGACTGTAGATGCTTACCTGTATCCATCCTCTTGATGGGATTTAGCTTCAGCCAAATGTACATTCTCATTACCTGACCTCACCTAGCAAGGAGTCTTTTTCAGAAACGATTGTATATCCTCAGACTGTGAAGTATGGGAGCTACATGTCTTTGTACATTTCCTGAATTTAATCTACATGTGAATGCCCTTGTGCTCAAATTTCCTCAGCAATTAACTTGGTGCCTCCATGCATGCATTAAAAAGTATCAAAGAGAAAACTGGATCTTATCTAACCACTGATGGAGGACTCACGTCTTGCAGGAAAAGTTCTAATCAAAAATGACAGGAAGAATATGAATATTTTTAGGAATTTTAGCAGATTTGTGCCTTTTCCCTCTTCCAGGCAAGTCTGAAGCATAGAAGGTTCCAGAGGTGCCAAGGGAAATGCATTTATGTATAGAAATTTTGAAATCTTCCATCTGTGGCTTTAGTTCTGAGTCCTAGTTTGAATCCAAATCCTATCAAGCTTGGAACTGAATGCAAATTGGCTATGGCTATGAATAAATATAACACATCTGGACGTCATGGGTTTCTTGGATTCTAATATGTTTTTAATGTTTTTTTTCCCTTCAAATGCTGCTCTACCTCTTTCAATTGAAGTTGGCCTTAATTGTCCATAGGTCTTGTGTTGTGTGAAATAACAAAGTTCAGTTCATTTTAGCAGTCCTTCTGGGTGTTCAGGGTTCTTGGCTGTATGGAAGTCTGGACATGAAGCTCTGCTGTGGGCTGATAGTCATGAGCAATGTCCATAAGCAAAGTCATCCTATGTGGAAAGGCTTTCCAAATGTCAACAGTCATTTTAGTGAAGGACAATAATTCACCTCAGGAGTTTCTCCTGTGTTCTGCAGAGGTTTATAGGCGCTCAGAATTGATGAAGCAGCTTAACACCCAAGATAGTTGCTACATAACTCCTTGGAGACTCATTTGGCAGCTTCAGCAGGGGCTGATAGGAAGGCTGCAGACCAGTAATGGAACCTTACTGTTGCAACTTTACAAATGTATTGTGTTTCTTCTGAATTCATGTGGTGTGGCTAACATTTCTGTCCCTTAAGCAAAGGACCTCAGAAAAATAGGTTGATGAAAATAAAGGCCTTCTTGGAGAGTCAGTATTGGGTGAAGATAATGATTCACTGTCCTGTGGTGAGAACAGCATTAATTTCTCATATGTTGTTGGAATCCATTTCCACTGAACCAGAATAGTTAATCCCATATACTGGAATGGCTTTTGCTGGTGTTCAAGACAGTATTTTATGATGTCCGCATATGAAGGCTGGGACACAAGCAGTAGATGGCCATTCTATTTAAGCAAGCCAGTTTGGGTAATTGGAGTGTCTGCAGCCTTTCGAATTATGCATCGAAACCTCTCAGACTAACTAGACAAGAATGTGCCACCACTATGATGAAAAAGCCATTAGTATGGTTTTTTATGTGTCAATAATCCTAAACAATTGGTAAACAAGGAAAATGTCAGTTTTAATAACAGGACAGCCTTAAATTGAACAAAATGTTCTTACCTAGAAGCACTTCATCACAGCATGTCTGAAGAGTTTTCTTGCTGTGTGACCACCTCTGATGCTGCAGGTAGATGGAAGAAAAGAATTCAGAACTTGCTTCATCTGCTGAGGTATTTGTGGGGAAGCCTATACTTGCTGCCTGCGCACTGCTGAGGTCCCAATATATATAGTAGCTCTTCTTACATCTATGATCTCCCCATTTATGTGGCACATACCTGGTTTGCATGCAAGCCATGGTCTTGTGCAGAGATCAGGTGTTAGATGCCAGTAAATGAGTACAGTAATTTCACGAATACAAGCCGCAGCAATTAGACCAAAATTTTGGTGGAAACCCAGAAATGCGGCTAATACTCGGGGGCGGCTAATCTATGAACATAAATGTGATATCTGCCCTTACCTAGTATCATGCCGGTCCAGTCCCGAGTCAAAACGGTTTGAAATCCATGTTTTCCTGGTGTTCCGACGATGAACCAATCAGAGAACAGCTTATTGCCTGCCTGTGGATGGCGGCTTTACTGAGGGGTGGGGGGGGGATTTTAGCAGAGTGAGTTCCCGCTACCCATTCTTTTTTCAGCATGTTCTTCTCTTGGCGTGTTCTGCCCTCGGCGACTTCTTTCCTCAGCATGGCTGCGGAGAAGAGAGTAGCGTACGACGCGGAGTTTAAAGTGAAAACAATTAACTATGCAAAAGAACATGGGAATAGACCTGCAGCTAGAGCATTCCACATTAATGAATGCATGGTACGCAGATGGAGACAGCAGGAGGACAAACTTCATCTTACAAGAAAGACAAAGAAAAGTTTCCGTGGCTGTAAAGCAAGATGGCCAGAGCTGGAAGACAGACTTTACCACTGGATTTCTGAGCAAAGGGCAGCTGGCTGAAGTGTATCTACTGTCGCCATTCAGATAAAAGCCAAAGCAATTGCAAATCAATTGCATATAGAAGAATTTAAAGCAGGAGTGTCTTGGTGCTTTCGTTTTATGAAGCGACAGAAGCTCTCTATCCGTACAAGGACCACAGTGTGTCAGCAGTTACCGGCGGACTACAAAGAAAAGGTAGCCAGCTTTCAGAGTTACTGCAAAAACAAGATCTCTGAAAAAAATACACAGCCGCATTATGGACAAAGTCCCCCTCACATTTGATATGCTGTTGACGAGGACCGTGGAGCACACCGGCACACTGACGGTACCGGTAAGAACCACGGGGAACGAAAAGACGTCATTTACGGTCGTCCTCAGCGTTTCGCTAGCTGGGCAGAAATTACGCCCCATGGTAATTTTTAAAAGAAAAACCCTCCCTAAAGGCAGATTTCTGAATGGAATAAAGGTTCACGTTAATTCAAAAGGCTGGATGGATGAAGACGCAATGAAGATTTGGGTAAAGGAAGTTTATGGTGGCACACTGCATAGGTTCTTTAATCAGTTGCCGGGACTGCTAATTTTGGATTCCATGCGTGCCCACACGATGAAAACCGTGACAGAAATCGTGAGAATGAAGAAGTCGGAGCTTGCTTAATACTGGGTGGTTTGACCAAAGAACTGCAGCCTCTAGATATAGGTATTATTTGTTCCTTCAAGGCTAAAGTGCGATCTCTGTGGGAAGAGTGGATGATGGAAGGCGAGCATTCCTACACCAACACCGGGAGGCTGCACAGGGCAAGTTACGCTACAGTCTGCCAGTGGATACTGGATGCCTGGGGTAAAGTAACTACAACTATCATCTGAGGGTTTGCCAAAGCTGACATCATTCCTGGACTGACCAGCAATGCCATGGACAGTACCGAAAATGATAACTCTGACGGTGAAGGTACGAGGATCCCACCATTGCACAATTGCTGGTTTCCAATACGGAGGATGAAGACTTCGAGGGTTTCATGGAAGATGAAGCCGCTGATGAAGAGGCTGATGAATGAAAAATGAAGCTGTTTAAAAGTTTAATAAAAGTGTGTGATATTTTTCTGTATTTTTTAAGTGTTTTCAGTCTTGTGCGGCTGCGCGGCTAGCTGGGTTTGTGTGGGAGGGGGGGCAGGGGGATGAGCGGGTGGAGGGATGAGTTCACAGGAGGGGCGGGGGGGCTGAGTGGGCGGGGGGTAGGGCGGCGCTTGCTGAGCTCACAGGAGGGGTGGGGCCCTGGGCTCAGCAGATGAGCGGGGGGAGATATGGCTCCGCTCGGAGCTCGGCCGCTCGCCCGCGGGGCTGAGCGGGGTGGCTGTGCTGGCGCAGAGAAGCGGCTCCGCTCGGTGCTCCGCTGCCTGCCTACGAGGCTCAGTGGCTGTTTAAAGGCAACGCAGATCCGTTGGGAATGCTCGTAAAATGACCACACTATTGTTCGTGTCTTTTTCGGCTTGTAAATAAAACTTGCAGGGAATGGTGCCGCAGCTATTGTCTGTGTCTTTTTTCACTTGGAAACAATGTTTCCAAGGTCGGCAGTAAGCCAGTAAGCCCCAGCAATCCGCGATTGTGTTACTAAATGACGACTTTGTGCGGCTAATATTCGGGGTGTGGCTTATTTATTGACAAAAACATCAACATTGTCGACGCACCGGAAGTGCGGCTTATACTCCGTGCGGCTTGTATTCATGAATTTACTGTAACTTTTGTGAATTTTTTTCAAACTCATGTGTGTTAGGTGAGGAATGAACAGGAAAACTGGAGGTTGTTTTCAGTAGACACCCTGATATACAGCCTCAGTGTTGTGAGAGAGGCAGTCTCATTGCTGGGTTTGTACATTTACTGAACTTGAATAATGGATTTCTGCAAAACCAGTGGTTGGTATGAAAGTTGGAAGACCATGACGTGAAATTTAGCAGGAAGGATGACCCTTGTCTGGAAGGGTTTTTATTGTTGAATATATGGTAGAGAGAAAAGGAACAAAATGCACAACCTAGTTGAGCATTAATTTCTACAGAAGGTTACTAGAGAAAAAGTATACTGGCAAAATGGTCATTGCATACCTGTAAAGTGCATTTTTTCCCCCTGAGATTTAATTTAAATTACTGAGGATTAAGATTTATATTAAATGCTCTACCCCTGTAAGGTGATTGCAAGGGCTTTTAATAGGCCAAAATATGCTCCGAAACAAGGAACGCCAGTGAAGCCAAACATGCTGGAATGCAGTGTACTCTAGTCTGATATCTCATTTGTGAGAAGGTTTATTAAACTTGGAGGCTCATTAACAGTCGTTCCTGGACATTGAAAGGGAAAACTTTGGTTATATAAGAGAGCCAGTGGGATTACTGACTACCAAAGAAAGGTCTCGAAGCAACCACTTGCTTTAGTTGATGTTGGGAGTTGAACTGTATAAATCTGAAATGCAAGGAATAATCAGAAAATATCTCACTGTTCAAATAAGACTGCAGCAATGTCCAGAGCTAATATTTGTGTAAGACCAAGCTAAAGTTTCCTAGAAGACAGCTTAAAGTATCACGTAGAGGCTCTGTTGAAAGCAGGTCCATTCATTTCTCACAGCAGGATCATTCATGTGGTCATTCAGTTCAAGAGATGTGTTTGAGTTGAGTGGGAGGGAGAGATCAATGCTTCCTCTCTTAACCTTAGAGTGTATATTGTTTTCAGAAAGAGCTTTGAAGTCTGGCCAGAAGCACCAGTCTGGCCAGTTGCAAAAACACTCAATAGGCAGTTAGAGAGTAATTTTTCACACTAGAAATTAAACTCTGAGTGATATGGTATATTTCATCTCATGCACTTTAGAACTATACATGCAGACAATGAAAAGCATATGGACTATCTGCTGGGTCAAGGTCTGCTCCTGTTTCTATAGATATACTCATGATCTAATTCTTCATGGCAAGAACTGTGAAGGCAATACCCTGTCAAGCCACCTTCAGGAACAAAGACTAGATGAGAATGTAAGTATAAACAGTGTGCTCTGCTTTGATGGCATTCATGAACAGAAGGTGAGGGGGGATCATATCATTGCAATGAATGAACTCAGAAGTAGCTGAACTGAATACAAAGTAAAAGTTGGATTATAGAGAAGGTTTTTGGGGACTGAATTGCTTGTGTTTTTTTCTTCTGTGTTTAGTTGAGTTTTTTTTTCTTTTTATTTCAGAGAAGTTCACAGAAGAAGAACAGAATGCTATTATAAACTGAGCATCCTTTTTGGAAACAGCAAGCAGTTCTCAGGAGATTATATACAGAAGCAATTCAGAATAGGTTTTCTTCTAATTGAGTGTTAATAAGAGATGCACCATCCTAATGAACACGTGAAAACAGTGATACAGTCCATTTTAATAGATACACTGTAGTTGTGATAATGAGAAGCTATTAGTATTTTTCTTGATAACAATTAGTCTGTTGATTGGTTTCCATTCCCTTTGCACCATCAGCACTTTTATATATCAATACAGTGTTGATTTACCTTTTAGTGTTCCTACATACCCCTTTCAGATGCTTGGGTGAAAGAATAATTGTATTGACTCAGTAATCTTATGCTTTACTAGCACACTTATATATTTTATGCCTCAGTTTTATTCCTCCACAGTAACAGGGCTTGAAGGCTGCAGAACTAAGTGTTCAGAAATTGAGAAGCAAAAATCTAACTTTTGAGAGTTAATTCTGCTCGTCAGAACATGTTATGATATTGTGAACTATAACAGGAAACATACAGAATATCTGTATCTACAGGAAAAAAAGAACAGGCTTCCATATACCTTGAAAGTGGACATTGCCTCTTTAGTTTACCAGGGATGCAGCTGAGACACAACAGTGTGGCACCTAGTAGCTGAAAATGCAATGAAAATATTGTAGAATAGCTCATGTCCTCTGAGCCATGAATTTTCTTTAAATGAATGATCACAGTCCTGTGTAAACCTTAATTACCATATTTTCATGACTATAAGGCGCACTTAAAATACTAAAATTTGATCAAAACCCGGAAGTGCGCCTTATAATCCGGTGCACCTTATGTATGAAAATAGTTTGAAAGTTTACTGGTATTAGTATGCTGTGAAATCAGAAGTCCTGTAAGTCCAAAGTGACTTCGAAATGGCTCCACAAAGGAGACTTGCTTAGGAGGCAGATTTTAAATTGAAAGCAATCAACCATGCAAAAGAACATGGAAATAGATCTGCAGCTAGAGAATTCAACATTAATGAGTCCATGATGTGCAAGTGGAGAAAGCAAGAAGATGACCTATGTCTTGCAAAGAAGACGAAGAAAAGTTTCCATGGCAATAAAGCAAGATGGCCGCAACTAGAAGACAGACTTGACCGATGGGTTTCGGAACAAAGAGCAGCTGGCAGAAGCTTCTCAACTGTTGCCATTTAGATAAAAGCCAAAGCTATGGTAAATGAAATGGATATAAATGAATTTAAAGTGGGCCCTTCTTGGTGCTTCCATTTCATGAAATGATGGCAGCTCTCTATCTGTACAAGGATGATGGTGTCTCAGCAGTTGCCGGCAGATTACGAGGAAAAGTTAGCCACCTTCTGGAGTTACTGCAAAAATAAGATCTCTGAAAAAAAAATACAGGCCAACCACATCATCAACATGGATGAAGTCCCCCTCACCTTTGATATGCCACTGAACTGAACTGTCAAGAGAACCAGAACGTCAACGGTATCAATTTACACCACAGGAAACGAAAAGGCATGGTTTACCGTATTTCTCCATGTTTTGTCAAATGGACAGAAATTACCCCCGATGGTAATTTTTAAAAGAAAAACGTTGCCTAAAGAAACATTTCCAGCTGGAATAATTGTTAAAGTGAATCCTAAAGGCTGGATGGTTGAAGAGATAATGAAGAATTGGCTATCAGAAGTTTACGTTCGGAGACTGGACGGATTTTTTCATGCATCGCCGGCATTGTTCGCGTACAACTCCATGAGTGCCCACAAAATAGGAAGTGTGAAAGCCCTGGTGAAAAAGACCAACTTGGAGCTTGCTGTGATACCGGGTGGTTTGACCAAAGAAGTGCAACCACTGGACATAAGTGTCATTCATTCCTTCAAGGCGAAACTGTGAATCACATGGGAAAACTGGATGATGGAAGGAGAGCACTCCTTCACGAAGACTGGGAGGCTACGCTGGGCCAATTATGCCACTGTGTGCCAGTGGATAGTGGATACCTGGCATGAAGTGTCCACCAGAACCGTCATCCGAGGGCTTGGGAAGGCTGACATCATTCCTTGACTGACCATGACTGCATCGAGAGTACCGAAACTGATGACTCTGACGATGAAGGTATGGGCGATATGGGTTTGGGTTTGCTGGATGCCACCACCGCCCAATTGATGATTTCCGATACGGAGGACGAAGAGTTCGAAAGTTTCATGGAGGATGAATAGAGCCCACTGTAAAATAAAGCTTTTTAAAAGTTTAATAAAAATGAGTGATTTTTCTCTGTAATTTTTTTAGTGCTTTGATTCTTTTTAGGCTGTGTTTAAAGGCTATGCCAGTCCATGAAAAATGTTTGCAAATTGAGCACCTGCCAGTAAACCCCGTGATTGCGTGATTCCGTTAGTAATTTGTTTGTTTGCAAAAGTTGCGCGTAGATCAATGTTGCAAAAAAGAGTGCACCTTATAATCCGGTGTGCCTTATATCTGAAAATAGTTTGAAAATTTACCGTTAACTGACACTGCACCTTATAATCCCGTGCGCCTTATGGTCGTGAAAATACAGTAATCAGTAGTTGGACTTGATGACCTTAGAGGTCTTTCCCAGCCTTGAAGATTCCATGATTCTATGATTCCAACTTTTGATCCCTATGCAATCAAGCACTTAAAATACAGATGACAAAACTGCACCCAACCTTGCTAGCTGATTTGTAGCCAGGGGCTTATTCAGTAATTATTTTCCTTACAGCTTCCTAAAAATGCACCCTGTCCTGCAAAGAAAATACATCCAGTCAAACATGAATATCTGAAAAACTAAAAAAGGCTAATGAAAATTAGACTAGCAAGAACATTATTGAGCATCATTGTTACTCAAAATAATTCAAAAGTAACTGAAGAAAACTTAGGTGCCACATTTCCCTTAGTGCATATCTTTGTGGTATTATTGATTTTGATGGACCTCTTGTCTTTTCCATACATGAAATAAAGCAAATCTTACAGTATTCAACTGTAAGTATTCAGTTCTTACAGTAATCAACTGTAATCTTAGAGTATTCAACTGTCTTATGTGTCTGTTATCATAGCATTAATGCAGAAACACTTGGGAAAATAACATCATGCATCATTTGGTAGTTAAAGGAATTTGAGACTTAGAAATACATTTCACTTCATGCAGGGGATTGGTTGCCCAAGTTGAAGTCATGAGCAGTTTGCAATCTTTAGAATTAAATGTTCAGCACATTGAGTTTTATAGCATGGTATAGCATGATACTTATAGATCTTTCATCACTGCAATGTTTGATTGTGTCTTAAAGAAATAATGATAATAATACCCATCTTAAGTTAAAATTTTTCTTCACCTAAGGACACTGTACGAAGCAAGGCAGATGGGAAGTGTAGTTCTATTTTTAGACACTCAGTTCCATTCTGCCATTTCTCACTGGATGCACAGTCTCATGTGTGGGAATTCCTGTTGGTTGGCAATTCATGGCACCACCTTTCCCAGGCACTGCTGTGAGGTCAGCAATGTTATTCTGTGTTTCCTAAACTTGCAACAAAGGCTTGGACAATTTGAAGACCCTGAAGAGGCTGCAAGTGTCTGACTCTTGATTATCTGAAAATGATTATCTAAGATATTTATGATATTTATTTATTTATTTATTAGCAGTAGAAAAATTAATACCATTCACAGGGGATTTTGCAGGCTTATAAAAACAGAAGTGCAATGTCAGATGGAATAACTGCACTCATCATTTCTGTTTCAAGTTCTTCTGCTGATTTTGCTATTCTTCTCGGTACAATTAGGCACATGTTTAAATTTGCATTTAATTTAAAATGAAGGAGATGTAAAGGCTTAGCACTATGAGGATATGAGACAAAAAGTGGATCTGCTCTGTACTTTCTACCACACCATGGAGTCATAATCTATATAACATAGCAAGAACTTAATATATTTCATTGTTGCCTGTAGCATTGGGTTGGTTTGGTTGGTTATAAATTCATTTGAGTAGCAGAAATTTTGCTTTTTGGAATCCATTTAAAACTCTGGACCTGCTCCAGAGCTCCAGAGATTAAACAGAAGATGTCATATCTAGATTAGAAATAGTATAGAGATACAATATCTAAGTAAACAGCCACCATTGATCATTGTAAAGCATGCCTAGCCTTTTCTATATGTGCTACCTTTTGCCTTCCATTATCTGTGTGTTACCTGTTGAAACTGGCTACCCCACATAAACTCTGCAGCTTAGTCATGCTGTCTTAAATTTTAAAAAACTTAAATGTCTGAGCAGGTAAAACACATACAAACAGAATGTGTTGTAGACTTTTTTGTTGTTGCTGTTTTTAATAAAAAGAAATCTTCAAGGTAAAGGCCATTGTTACTGATCAATTCTGTAAATATGGTTTTAATGTAGATGTGTAGTGCAAGTACAGTAGTTTCACGAATACAAGCCACATCATTTTGACTAAAATTTTGCTCCCAAACAGGAAATGCAGCTAATACTCAGGAATGGCTAATATGTGAATAATTTTCTGACATTTCCACACCCAGAAGTGGAAACCGAAGTGCCGAGTCGAGCAACTTGCCAGTAAAAGCCGGCATTTCGCGATTGTTACAAATTGTTGCTCTGTTGTGCCGCAGGTGGAGCCTGGCTCCCTGCAGGCAGCACGGGGAGCGGGGAGAGAGGAGGAAGAGCTCTTTCCTTCCCTCCTCTGTCGCAGCCCAGGGGAGAGACGGGGGGGGCCCCGTGCTGCCTTCCCCGCAGCCTGGGGGGAAGGCAGGGGTTACGTGCTGCCATTGCCGTGGCCCGTGGGGTAAGCGGGGGGCAGGAGCCCCCACCCACCGCGGCAGGAGCAGGCAGGCTCCGTCCCTGCCCGCCGCCACCGCCACGGGAGCGGGGAAGCTCCGTCCCCGCCTGCTGCCACTGCAGCAGGAGCAGGCAGGCTCCGTCCCTGCCCGCCGCTGCTGCCGTGGGAGCGGGGGAGGCTCTGTACCTGCCTGCCACTGCGAGGCAGAGTCGGGCCGGGGTGACCAAGCCCAGTGGCAGCGCCGGGCTGGGCCACCTGGCCCTGTCGGCAGCCCCAAGCGGGCCGAGCCAGCACAGCCCGAGCTGAGCCAGTAAACCCTGCCCTGTCGTGATTCTGTTACCATTTGGCAACTTTGTTGCACGTAGGTCTTCGCTGCGAATGACAGAGTGGTTTATACTCAGATGCAGCTTATTTATGGACAAAGAACGAAATGTTTGCCAACACCCAGAGATGTGGCTTATAGTCTGTGCAGCTTGTATTCGTGAAATTACTGTACTTTGTTATGACAAAACATTTAAATATGTTAACCTGTTCGGAGTCAATTCTTCTTCTATAGGAAAGAAAAGAAAAGAAAAGAAAAGAAAAGAAAAGAAAAGAAAAGAAAAGAAAAGAAAAGAAAAGAAAAGAAAAGAAAAGAAAAGAAAAGAAAAGAAAAGAAAAGAAGAAAAGAAAAGAAAAGAAAAGAAAAGAAAAGAAAAGAAAAGAAAAGAAAAGAAAAGAAAAGAAAAGAGAAGAAAAAATAGAAAAGAAAAGAAAAGAAAAGAAAAGAAAAGAAAAGAAAAGAAAAGAAAAGAAAAGAAAAGAAAAGAAAAGAGAAAAGAAAAGAGAAAAGAAAAGAAAAGAAAAGAAAAGAAAAGAAAAGAAAAGAAAAGAAAAGAAAAGAAAAGAAAAGAAAAGAAAAAAGAAAAGAAAAGAAAAAGAAAAGATCTTCTAAGAAATTACATTTAAAATTCTAGGTTTGATTACTTCTTTCTCTAAATATGCTTAATTTCATTCTGGGGTATTCCTTGTTCTCCTCTGTGTAGTCAGTTTGCCCCTTAATAGCTTTTTAATCCCTCCTAGATACACAGACATCATTGGAGTCATCCAGCCAGCCCGTATACATTAGCTGAAATTTTGGGTGTACTTTCCACAAGTCTGGAATGCCTCCTGAGAGGCCAGCTTAGGAAGAGCAATTGTGTCAGGAGGTTGTTGTTTTAGATTTCTTAACAGTCTAAATGATCTCCCTAAAAGAAGACCCATCTCACTTATGAAATACTTGGGCAAAATGCAATCGCATTGGTGTGAGTAATTTGATGGAAAGAGGAAGGAGGGTTTATGGGTATTTTATTCAACAGCTGTTCATTCCTACATAGAAACTTTCATTACCACTCTTCTGTTCTTCAGAAAGTCCAAAAACTGGGAAATGGATGAATTACTTCCTGGAAAAATCTCATTCAGCATATTCAGTAATGTTTATGGGTTATACCTAAGTGGTGCTTGAAGTATGTCAGCCTGCCTGATGTTGCTAGTCTTTCTCCATATCTGTGGAATGTTTGAGACAGACTTCCCGAGCCTGTACCCACTTATGCTTGGTGCCACCCTGATCTGATGGGTGAATTCCCTTTTGTTCATCTTTCCAGAGGTCATCAAAAAAGTAATCTATATTACTTCATTAAACAGACTAATGAAAATGTCATGTTGTAGTGTTGGGCCAAAACCTTAGTACAGAGAGGAAACCCCTGGGAAGATCAAGTGGCAGGAGGATTAAATCAGCAGGTAGGTGCTGTGAAGTAATGGGTTGGGCTGTTCAGTCATGGACTAGTCACTGAAATGGATGAAATTGGAAGTGTAGCTGTTGCTTTTTGCCCATGATGGGCCTCATATAAGCTCCAGCATAAATTCCAAGTGTAACTACAAGTCATCCTCTCTGAAAAACATCTGGAAAATGCACACAGGGACATGATTTGCTGGTTATTTATTTATGAAGATGCACATGTCTGTAAACAGTTCTGTTTCTGGGCATGAGCACACAGGTGTCAGCTGATAAGACTTTGATCCACCAGGGAAGAACAGAGATTTCATAAAGTCTCTATGCAGGTGTTTTCTAGTAGGTATCTAATTTTCAGCCTGTTTTAAGGATGGTATTTGGCAGATCTTTTCTCAGAGCAACCAGCTGTTTTTCTGGAGAATATTCCAGCTGTCTCAAGAAGCAGTTGCTTTACATGGTAAGTTAGTGGCTGCAGGACAAGACCTATCAGTACAGTCTGATGATCTGTCACACATGCTGAGAGTCCATTCAAATTTTTTACTCCATGGAGCCTGGACAACTGCTCTTTTATTTGTGTTTTCCTTCTGGAGCTGAAGAAGCTCTGAAGGCTGATGATAGCTAAAAACATCCTTGCTTCTTTTTGGCTTCAGGGCAATCTGTCTTGTGAGCAGCTGGCAGGAAAGTGTTTCCTGTTTAGGCTCGGTGGCTTTGTCCACTCCCATATCCCTCTTATATTTTGCAGGGTTGGATGCATTTTGGAGCCCTTTAAGGTGTCAAAGGTATGTTCTGACAGAAGTACTTGGGTTGAATAATTTTCCATCAAAGAGAAAAGACTCAGTGGAGGTATTGAGGACCGTAGCACCACATTTAGCATATCTGAATGTGCCCCCTTGCTAGTTAAGCTATGAATCATTTTATAAAATCATTAGTACGTCAGCATCCACTTACTCTCTCTGGTCAGCATGTGAATACCCAGATCAATGAGACTGTTGATGGAAAATTATTCACTGAAAGCAGTAAGAGGCTGTCAGTTGGGTGCTAAATGTAAAGAATTTAGTTTTGAGAGAAAAGGATCAAGAAGACATCTGTGTTATGAAAACAGATCACAATTTATAATGAACAGTGAAACCACACACTAGACTTAATCAACATAATTAGACAGCAGTGAGGAAGACAAATACCGACTCTGAATACTTATTTTAGTCTAAAAGCAAAGATATGTCCTTGCTATATCATGCTGAGATTTTTATGCTGTATCAGAAAAATGACAGGTCCTGTAAAATTTTACGAGATTCCAAAATCATTAAAGGAAAGTGGCAGAAAATGAAATTCAAATATGAAGAACAGACATTGCATGACTTGACACAAATGCATCCACTCGTAAATCAAAATCAAATGCCACCTAATAAGGAGGCTGTAAAAAATACCCCTGCTCTGTAAAGTTTGGAAAGATACTTTCTAACTGCTGAGACTGAAACAGTAATTTCTTTTGTGCAGAATGAGGCAATTAGGGCCCTATTCAGCTGTCTTTGTCAAGAGGATGGAGACAGGCTCTTCTTGGCTGAGCAATAGGATGAGGGGCAAAGGGCAGAAACTGATGCAAAGGAAGTTCCATCCGAACATGAGGAATCTGAGGATGACAGGAACTGGTTGCCCAGAGATGTCATGGGTCTTCTTACCCAGAAATACTCAAAAGTTGACTGGAAACAATCCTAAAAAAATGTGCTCTAAGGAAGGGACTAGATGACCTTCAGTGGTCTTTATCAATCTTAATCATTGTGTGATTCTGTCTTTTTGGCTTGCCAAAGAAAAGTGAAGCTCCAAGAAAGCTTTCAGGTCATGGCTGGAGTTTGGGAGAACCAAAGCAGAGGCATCAGCAGAACTATTCCAGTAAAATTTCAGAAGTGTGAAGAATATATGGAGGTATTGTCTTTATCTGGAATGAATGGCCCAGCCTGACAGGTCAGGAATGTGATGCAAAGAATGAAACAGTGCCCCTAATTCAGTGTTTAACCTTGCCCGACTTCAGGGCTCAGGGATTTTCAGTGTTCTGGCCTCAGGTCATCCTGCATCTGTAAAACTTGCTTGATAGCTGTGCTGCTGGTCCATGAGCACTCAGTCATCTGTAACCTAAAGAACTCATTTCCCACAGCCTAAATGGGTATTTCTCCAGTGCTTGACCTCAAACATCCAATTTCAAAAACACTTGAGTCTGATCTTTTTTTTCCTGCAGGCTGCTCCATTTTCTGTTTTGGTTATACTCTCTGACAGTATTTATTTCCTTCTGAGGAAATATTTAGTATATGGACAGATGCAGACAAATGCCTTCTTTGGTTATGGCTCTCAAGTGACTCCTGACTGTGGCATGTAATCACAGATGTGAATATCAGCTATTTTATTTTCCTCCTCTGAAAATCATAGTCTAATTGAAATGTGTGCAATGTATGTCTGTTAGATGGAAAAGTGAGAATAAGTGTGAAGGTGGATCAAATGCTAGTGCCAAATTCTGAGAGAACCAAAATTTTGCAATTATTATTATCTGCAGAAAGGTATGGATGTTGTTTTCTCATCTTCACCTAATTTTCCTAACTTTAGTTCTCTCTCTTTTAATATACATATGAAAGAGATACATGAAATCTGCAAAATGTGCACTCTGTAAATACAAAAACTTTGGTTTGTTTTGAACCTTTGCAGTAATCTAACCATGTTTCTTTATGTTTCTTTACAGTCAAACAACTAACTTATGCTCTAGTTGCAGAAACAGATAATACGTTTTTATTAGTAATTATTTAGTATGATGTTCTGCATTATTTTGAAACAGCAGGAAACTTCTTTGAGAAACTAATTTGAAAAATGAATCAGAGAAGAAAAACATTTCTCATCATCTTCTTTTCTTATTGCTCATCAAAGAAATTTTCT
Source organism: Catharus ustulatus (assembly GCF_009819885.2). Classification (NCBI taxonomy): domain Eukaryota; kingdom Metazoa; phylum Chordata; class Aves; order Passeriformes; family Turdidae; genus Catharus; species Catharus ustulatus. The sequence goes on along the minus strand of NC_046222.1, from coordinate 35,047,248 downwards.
TTTTTTTTTAAAAAAATAAGTCATCACTTTCTAGTCACTCAGGCAAGGACAATATTATTTCTTTTTTTAAATTTTTTTTTCCAATTATTTTAATAGTTCCAATATTCTTGAATAACAATTACCTACCAAGTTGGGCAAAGGTGGTGCTTCTTGAAATACCACCTACATAAACATAATGTTTGACCACAATTTTATGGGTCTTGTTATAGTCTTGCTAGTCTTGCTATTTCCATAGTACAGAAATTAATCAGTTGTAATCTCATCCCTTCTGTTGCTGAGCTAGCTTCTATGTTTACAGAGAAAGGAAAAGAATCTTCCCTCTTTCCAATATACTCTAAAGCTTTGAGTCACATTATATCCACTTATGTCATTTAAGTGGATATAATGCTTGTGCTGTGAATGACCCTAGCAACAAGATCATAGAAAAGGACTGTGGAATAATAAACACCAGATTAAAAAAAATGCAAAACAGCAAAATGAGTCTGGTTTCCCCAACAGAATTTTTTTTTCAGAGAAACCTTAAGAAGCTGCTTACTGCTCAGTTTTGCAACTATTTATTGCTGAATATATTATTTTACACAGGATGCACACACCAGTTCCTGATGCCCATGCAGCAACCACTAAATCCAGCAGAATTTAATAAATGGTAACACAGAAGCCAGCCATGTGACTCTCTGGATTTCCTACCAATATCAAAGGGATGCTCTAAAAGTATTATACAGGAAAGAAATACAAATAGAAATGGACTAAAGAATAAGATTCTCTCTATGACTTGCAAGACAACCAGCACAGAAGTGTATTCTAGTTTTGCAGAACTGAAAGACAAATTTTGATTTCAAAGAGAACCCCTTGTCTTGGTAAGGAATGATGACTCTTGCAGATTGAAACGGCAAAATAAATCTACTAAAATGGAGAAACGGAATGATCCATTAGAAAACCCTCAACTTTACAAATACTTAAAACATATGAAGTGCTATTAAATGACAGCATCTAAGTAGTTTGTACTTACTGCTGTTTTGTGAGATGACAAAAGAAACCCCATGTTGGATATGTGAACTAAAGCTATTAATCTTGTTCTGACAAAAATTATAACTGGCCTGCTTTATCCCCTGAAACTGAGCAAAGGGTAAAAGGTGAAAATGAGGATACATGGTTTTTGTGCATTCATTTGCATATTGCTAATTGAGAATTTCCACCCTGCAAGTAGCCATGTAACCTGCCAGACCCAATTCCCCAAGTACTAATTAAATCAAACATGAGCAACATGATCCTTTAAATTTTCTGCTGTATAAAACTAAACATACATAGTTAACTGAAATATCAGCTAGTAAGAGTTTTTAAACTACACTCAGAACAAAATTTTCCAGGTACTGGGAAGAAAACCCAGCCTGTGCTGGAAAGAAAATCTCAGTTCTTCTGGCCAGTCAGCTGCATTGACCTGGAAGAGTGCAAGGTGAAGATGTTGTGCAGTTCCTTTGGTACAATGATGATCACAGAAGCATTTTGTGGGATAGCCATCCTTTCTGTGAAGGGCATTAAAGACCTTCCAAGGTGTCTTAGATTCATGTCCTTATGTCACCTCCACATTCTCCATCTCCCACCATTTTTTATTCCTGCCATCACTGCTCTTTATGCACTTGAAACATCCTTTATACAAGAGTTTGCTTCTCCAGACTTGTGTATCATAACTAGTTTCTAAGGGACATGGTAAGTGAACTCTGCCTGCTGAGCTCAGGAGGGATCAGTGCAAGTTAAAATAAGATTTGATTTATTTCTATAATTCTGATGGATTTTTTGGCTCTTTCTGTTATTTTTCTAAAACAAAGGAAGACAGAATATTAGAAGCAAATTCAATATGTAGAATTTGCATTTTCATATTTGCTTATTCTTAGTAAATGCGTTTATTAGAGATCTAGTTATATTTTTGCAACATATCTCTGTGCAAAAAGAGGAAAAAAGCCCAACAAAAAACCCCAGAAAATTGACAACTGTGGTTTCCTTATCCATGCCCCTGATTTTATTTGACCTTCTTGGCTCTGGATAATATAAGAAAAAAAAAATCACAGAATTACAGAATGCCCAGGGTTGCAAGGGATTTAAAGACCATCTAGTTCCAATCCCTGTGCCCTGGGCAGAGACAACCCTCACTAGACCAGGTTGCACAGAGTTCCATCCAAACTAACCTTAAATGCTTCCCAGGATGAAGCATCCACAATTTTTTGCAAACTGTTCTGGTCCCTCACTATCGTCAAAGTAAAGAATTTTATCCTATTATCTAATATGATCCTACTGTCTTTCAATCTTAAGCCATTCCCTCTCATTCTGTCACTGCATACTTTGGAAATAATCCCTCCATGTTTCTTTCAGGCTCCCTTCAGATACTGGAAGGCTGTAATTAGGTTATAATGAAGCCTTCTCCAGGCTGAACAATCCCAATTTTCTTAGCCTTTTAACAAAGCTGAATTATCCAATGCAGATGACACTACTTTCCTTCCATTTCGGATACTTCTGCTTTGCCTTTTAAAAATGTTTCTCCCCTGTAATAAGTTGTGTTAAACCTGAGTGTCACTGTTAGTTGTAATGACCACTCTTTTTCCTTGGTAGTTGTGAAAACACATTTTAAGAGTGAGTGGTCCGAGCTTTTCCTTGTCAATGATCACTGGAAAGCTATTTCTCTACTGTGATTAGTTAAATTGTTGGTTTTACGGGCTCAAAACAATGGAAGAAAACGTTTAGATTGTCTGATTGTTCTTGTAAATAGTGAGTTTCTCTGTGGTGCATTATAGATGTGAAATACCAAATGTACACTTAAAATGAAAAAATGCCAATTTGATCATAAACAAAAAAGACAAACATCCATGAGCTGGAAAACAATCCCTACGGATTTCAGAACATGACTAAAAGAAAACAGTCTTGAGAAGAGTTCTAGGAGTATTTTTCAACCTCCTCACAATACCTCCATGGCTTTTAGTACAGCCTTGCTAATCCAGTGAGTGCAGTTAGCACTTATTCAGTTAAAAGAGCTCAGAGACCAGGGAAATACTCTGACCATAGCTTTGTTTTCCCTTTCCTTGTCTAAACAGTACTGAATGGAAATGGGCCTTTGGTTAACATGGAATAATATTTCTAGTTCTTACTTGGTCATTATGGAATTTTTCTGGCTTCCAGAAGGTTAGCAGGGAGTGGCTTAAATCCTAGAAGAGGGTTAAGATGTGATCTGGCATACCAAGGATTAAGAATTAGAGAGAGAAAAAACTAGAGAGATGACTAAAATGGCTTATAAAATATTAAAGTATTGCATAAGGGGATTAAAAAAAGTAGGGATTTAAATGCAACTGCATTAGCAGAGCATAAGGATGCCAATTGTGCATGGCTATTGGTGGCCGTATGGGAAAGAGGAAAAAATATGTAAGAAACAAAGAAGGTGTGTTCACTGTGATGTTGATTATCTATAATTTTCATGTAACACTTTTAAAAATTCTCAAATGCAAAAATACCCCAAAACATCAAACATAAAATGCTGAAGACAGCATACAAACCAGACAGATGTGCTTGAGCCTGCAGGTGGCTATATCAGGAAGAAGTCCAAAAAATAGAGAAAATTGAGGAAACGTACTCTTTTAGAGTTTAGTATGCTTCAAAATTTATGGAGAAGACAAACAAAAAAAAAAGAAAAAAACCTGTTTTAAGTTTACCATGACAACAACAATTTTTACCTTCAAAAAGTACTTTTTATGTTAAAACAACCAAGAGAAAATGAAGGTGGAGGGCTGTATTGAAACAATATGTATTTGTCTCTAGGACTCCAAGAGATGGTCATTCTGAGAAACAAGATACTCTATAAGGCTTTTAATTTACATTAGCAACAAGAAGAAAAAAATGCCATATCCTACATGATGAGGTATAATAGTAATATAATAATAGGCAAATTTATTTTCCAGAAGATTTCCAGCTCTTTGAAAAGAGGTAGTATTTAGGTTTGTGGATTTTTTTTTTTGTTTGTTTTGCTACAGCAGAAAGTAATTTTCATTTGTACAAGAAAGGCAAAGGTAGAACAGCAAATAGTTTCATGACCACCTTCTGCAACGTATTTCACTGCTGTGACTCTAGAGGTACTGTCCTCATGGACTGATGGATCGTCAATCTCACATCAGATTCTTGATTGACATCACCTTTAGATTACAAGTATCCAACCACACAGCCCTCCACAGTTAATACATAGTTAATACACAGGGTTTGTTTGAGACTAAAAAGAAATTCAGCATAGAAGGCAGTCTTCCCTGATGATATAATTTAGAAGTTTGTAAGTAAAAGTGTGCTGCAGCTGGGCCAGAATCAATATGCAGCTGATAACTAGAAAGATCCCACAGAGTTTATAATAAAACATACAAAAGTTATATTAGTGTACGGCCAAAGAGCTCAGGCAGCCTTGGGAGCCTTGTTGCACTGCATCCAGGTGACTGTGGGGAGGACAAGCATTACAGGGAAGAAAAGGGTAGTTTCTCTTCCTTCCCTCTTTTGCTCTTGGAGAAAAAATGAATGTAAAGTGTATTAAATAATTGAATTGCTGCTGAAATCCTTTCCCAATTAAATGAAGAAATTCAAGCAACTTTCATCTCCCAAATGACCAAACATCCCTTTTAAAAATCTTTGTGAATATATTGTGCATATGCCTATGCTTCCATTTTTGGTTTGTTTCTCTCTGTCTGCATGCATCTATTTTTATAAGAAAGAATGTAAGTGGTTGAATAAGAACAAATTTCTGTTTGTTCCTTTTTAGTGTTTTCCACCTACAGCCTATCCTTCACGTCCTTCAGAAAAGAAGGTTGCATATTTATGTGTAGTGCTTAATGAGAAAATACATCCTTGCATATGATATGCTCTGCTTCCTGTCGTGTACTCATTATTCTCTTTGAGTTTACCAGTGTTTTTTGGTTTATAGATTCATGATTAATTTATTCTCAATCTACAAGAAAGCCCTTTTAATTCCAAGAAGTGGGTTAGATGAATTACCAGACACTACTTTATTTGGCCCGCTTATCTACTGGAATGATTTGCAATTATCATCCCTTGCATTTCCTGAGTGAAAAAGAAATCAACTGTTGACGAATTTAGTGAGAGACAATGTTTTGCAAATTTTAGGATTTCTAGCGGGATGGAGTCCCAATAAGCAAAGAATGATGTCAGGAGGAAAACTGTCCTGGACTGGCACTGCTTTTACTCATCTGCATCTTAAGCTGAAAGAAGCCTTTACATTGAATGAATTCTGTCTGCCTTGGTGCTTATTGTCAATGTACTCATCAACCTTTATGTCTGTTGGATGGAACTTCAGGTGCTGTGAGAATGCTGATCAGGTGAGGAGGCAAAGTCAAAACCTCAGCAAAATAGATCTGTGTGTGTTGTACCTTTCATAACCTGAATCTGCTGGGCAAACATTTCCAAACATGTTTTGGTAGCTTCAGATATAAATGTTACAACAACTGTGAATCAATCACTTATGAGCAAAAAGGGCACTGAGTGAGAATTTGGGACATCTGTGATCTGTTTACAACTGTGTCCTTTTCTCCAAGGTTTTATCTGTGTAGTTTGTAATTCTTTCCTGCATCCTTGTACAACACCTGGAAAAGGCACTTCAGTTTTGGTGCTTCAGGAAATAATCTTGCTGAATTATATAAGCATGCAGTGCAGAGGAATGTGGGCCTAGGAAGGGTAGGACAGGAAGCAAATGTGGAGACTATACATATCCAGTATACAGTTGCCTATGGGTGAGAAGAAAACACAGCCTTGTGTGACTTTGTGCTTCCAGAACACAATGCTGTCAGTTGAAAGGAAAAATGTCATTGCAGTTAGTGTAATTTGCCTCAAAACATTTGTGTGAGTCTTACATACAAGGAAAGAATCATATGACATGTGCTTAGTTTCCTTTGGGAAATTTCAGTCCTATTAAAAATTTTGAGGTCATATAATGTTACAGCTGCATTAAGAATTCATAGTGGGATGAAAGTAAATAGGTGTCTTGCCTGGATTTGTAGTATCTTAAAAATCAAGAGATAGTTTATCCATTTATCTCTATAAAAAATAAGCTTGTCTCTTTTTTACTGCAAAGATAAATTAATAGCATCTTTAAACTATTACCAGCACGACCAAGGGAGTACTAGGACCAGGTCTAAAACTTTAAATACTGAGAAAAGCATTTAACAATCACACCCATCTCCTTGACACAGGTGTAGCTAATAAGGAGGAAAGGAAGAAGCAGCTGTATCTTGGATAAAGCTCCTTGGCCACAGGAAGATAAATAGCTAACAGCTGGTTTCTCACAAGGGGTAACTTTGTTGTAATGCCCCTGTTTCTGATCCCTTGCTTAGCTGAAGTCTCTCTTAGGCCAAAGGGGAAGACGTGTTTATACATCATGGAGACAGATGTTTTCATCCTTGAAGATGATAATTTATCCTGGCTGTGGAAAATTAGTTCTCATTGGTCACACTGGGAGTGGACACAGATGTTGTGTATTATGGTGTTCAAAGTCACACTTATTATTAGGGTAGCAATACAACACAGCTTTTCTAGACATGAAAAATGTTGAGTAGGGAATATGCTTCTTCATGCAGCTAAATTCTGGGTTTTAGTATAATTTATGAAGGTTGCAAGATTTTTTTGTAAGAGAGTATGAGAAGGAGAGAGAGTTCCACTGGATGCTTTACCATTCTTTCCAATTTTGCAGTGGATATCCTGCCATGAAGGCAATATTAATCACAATAGGTCTGAAATTACAAGTGTGAGGTATTTAGGTAAATGGAAAAGACAGTCCCATTCCAAAGGCATTGATGAGGACCTCATAGGGATTATAAGCTCTGTACAGGACTCATCTTCCTGTCTTTTTATGTACCTCTAGGAGACTGAGACTATGTGATAGTTCATGCCCAAGAGCAACTGAGTCCACTTTGTTGACTTGTGTTGTAAGAGCTGAGTTCTGTCATCAAACCTGCAAGTAACATATACTTTCATTTCAAGAAAACAATCTAAATATGAACATTTAGTAGAGTTTGCAAGGCATAATATTGGAGTTTCTATGCCTCCTCCCCTCTATGGAAAATGTCAAATCCAAATTTTATCTTGTGGTGTTCTTTCTTTTCTGCCTGATATTTATTGGTTTTGGTACATGAATGAGGTTTTTTTTCCTGTCCCTGGATATGACCTGGAAAAATTTGTTCTTCTGGGTGCATTATTAACACACTTTGCAGATCTCAGAACTGCTTTAAGGATTGGTGCTTTTCTTAAAGGCTATTTGAAATTATACACTAGTTTTTCTTCCCCAGCATGCGCTGTGAAACAGCTCACATCCTTGTGAGACTTCTTCACATATACTAAGTCTCAAGACCTTTTCAGAGTCACAATTTTTAATTTATTTTGATAATTATTACAACAAACTTATTAAAATAAATATATAAATGATAAAATATACAGTCACTTGATATATTTGGATTGTAGCACCTATCCAAACACCCTGTGACCACAATATTTATTTCCAATTTTTAGCTGAAAATCTAATTAAGTAATTATGAAATGATAGACACAGGCAAATCTGACAACATGTAAGTTTCACCAACAGAACTTTCCATCACGAAGGAACATGAAAGAACTTAAAAGATTTTCAAGTAAATCTTTCCAATGTAATTATTTTTCAGGAGCTCTGTTGCAGAGAAAATATATGCCTTCTCCTAGAGTATCATCTGATGTTTGCCAAGAAGAATTGGTAATTTTTATATCAAAATTGTGAGATAGAATTTTCATTGCATCTATCAATCTGAAATCTTTCATGCACTTGCATTTTTATGGCAAATTGATACACTTTTTGGCTGCATTTCAGATTTCATAAAAGTTTATTTGAGCAAAAATTTACACTGAATTATAAATGTAAATGTCAAGCCCTTATTTTGTAAGGTAATTTGTCTTAGTTTTTTCTTGTATCTGCTAGGTTATATCTACACGTTACAAACTGAATTTACCAGAAATGTAGCCTTAAGTCCCAAATAGTTGGATCCTGTTATCTACTCTGCTTTATCTTCCATCCTGGTCTTTTGTATTCTTGAATATACAGAAGTCAATGGGAACAGAGACTGTGAGTGATGCCAACTTGACCTGACAGATTCAGGGCAATCTGACAGTTGCTGAGTCAAAGCATAATGTACATAACAAAGCTAATATAAAGAAAAATCAATTTGAAAAAGAACATTTTATATGAAAAATGAATTTCCATCTTTTTCTTGGTGCAAACGCTTGGTTTTTTTTGGTAAATATTGTGATGTTTTTCTCATTACTTCTCTTGTTTGCATGGTTCAACCTCAGCCGAAAACTCAGCCCCACACAATGACTTGCTCATTCTCTCCCTGTAGGACGGGGGGAAAGAATTGGAAGGGCAAAAGTGGGAAAAACTCATAGGTTGATATAAAGACAACTCATAGGCTGATAGGGAAAACTAAAGCTACTGAAGCAATCAGAACAAGGCAAGGAACTCACCACTTCCCATGGACGAGCAGATGTCCAGCCATCTCCAGGACATTAAGGCTCCACAGTGCATAGCAGTGACCTAGGAAGGCAAATCCCACTGCTTTGAACAATCCCCTCTTCCTTCAACCCTGCAGTTTTTATTCTGAGCATGTCACATCATGGTCTGGAACAGCCCTTGGGTCAGCTGGGGTCAATTGTTTTGGCTGTGTCCCCCTCCTAGCTCTTTGTGCACCCACAGCCCCCTCACTTGGTGGGGTGCAGTGAGGAGCAGAAAAGACCTTGGCTCTGTGTGAGCACTGCTCAGCAATAGTGAAACCACCCATGTGTTATCAGTGCTGGTTTTGGACACAATTCCAAAACATAAACCCATAGTAGCTACTATGAAGAATCTTAACTCTATCAGGTCCAAAACAGGCACTGTTATTGAAAGGGCATTTTCTGACTGAAAACTCTTTCAATTAAGGTTTTCCAGAAAAGTTTAAAGTACAGACTTCATAGATCTTTAAGCACAGTGAGATTCTTTTTACCTTTTTTTTGGTCTGATTTGAAGGAATTTATTAAAAAGAGTCAAATTGTGCAAAGCAGCAGGGACATTAAATAGGACTTTCGCAAACTTAGAACTTTTTTTCCCATGGAGAAAAATCAAAATAAAAAAGAGAGCAACTACATCTTTTTATTAAAGGTTTGAATTGTATTTGTTTGAGTTAATTAAATCTTATCACATTCATATGCACTTTCTAATTAACAATTAGCCATGTTTTCTTTGTAATAAATGAGAAATCTTTCAGGAACATGAGAATGGATAAAAGCATGCAGCAGCTTAATGAATCTCTATTTTATCTCTGGAGAGCTAACTTATATTTAGCAACAGTGACAAACAAAACTCTACACTGGTTTATGGTTTTAAGTGTGACAATTTCTTTATGAAATCAACTATCTGCAATAAAAAAAAGATTCCAAAAATAATATTCTTCAGTACATAGTCTGAATACTCCAAACAAAAGTGGAGAAAGTAAACTTGTTTTAAATAATTCACTAAAACTATTAAGAAGAAATACTTCATTTAACATGACAGTTTAATGTTCAAGAAATGTAGGTAGTTTTCAAGTACCACATTTGCCCTAAGTTTTTAAAAGACTTGATCCTTTGTGTGGAATAAAAAATGTTACTTCCTCTGTTCTCCTAGACCTAATGGAAAATGTTGTGGTTTGACAAGTTAAGAAGCAAACACAAACTGCAGATTACCACAAAGTTGTCATCCTGACCAGGTAGTTCATATAAAACCAGAGCCTGCTCTGTCTACAGAAGATTTAGCTATATGTGAGTTGGTGTGTTTGTTTTATCTAGCCTCCTTTAGAAACATCCTTTTTCTTCTCATAAAGTCAAAGGACCGTGATGATTTAAGCCGTACTTCCATGAAATGGATTTAAAGTAGCATTGACTGTATCTACAGCTAGGTCTACTGGCAAGTAAGAGACACAAACCCTGCACATCATCCTAGCCACTCTTCCAGGTTTGCCTACTGGGGGTGTTTCACTTTGTGCAAATCACACAATCATTGGGCCAAAGACAGACTAATTCTATAGCTCTGCAGTTATTACCTCTAAAAAATTAACCCTGTCCTGGACAAAACTAGGACACCAATGTACTGAATTCCTAAGTTATTTTGGGATTGAAGAATCCATCTCAGCTTTTAAATGACATTTTAAAAGGACTGTATTTGGAGAATGAAGATGGATTCTCCTCATCATACAAATATTTTGCAGATGAGAGAAAAACTCTTCCTTCATTACTGATCTTAAACAGCCATCATATAATTTTTGTTTGTGCCTTCTCCCTCGGTGTCTCCTTAGTGAGAAATTTTTGAACCAATGCCAGTTTCTCTGAGAAGAGTCTAGCTTATGACAGAAGTTTTGAACAGTAGATGGTGTGTGATGAATGTGCATTTCTAACCACTTTATGAAAAGACCATCAGCTCTGTGGCTTAATTGTAAACGTGGCCAATTTTGTGTATGATGCCCCTTGAATAATTAGTTGGGCAATCTGACTTCCAAAACCATTTTCTGCAAAAGGACTTCATCATGTAGCAAGATGGTGATTGATCCAGCCAAAATGAACATTTGGAGGTGCACAGGCCAATTGCTGGCTCTGTGTGTCAGCAGTAATGATCTCTCTGGAGGCAGTGCCTTTCAATATGTAGTGTCAGAGGTGCTCTTGACAGTTTGTCATGGACTGCTTGGTTGCAAAAATTGAGTTTCTCTGAGTACCATTGATATCAATGGAAATTAGGAATACTTAACCTCTGGGAGGATTTAAAACAGAATAAAGCTGGTTTGTAGCTGGTTGTGGAATGTATCTTCTTGGGTTTTTTTTGTTTTGTTCTGGTTTTTTTTTGTTTTTGTTTATTTTGTTTGTTGTTGTTTTTGTTTATTTTGTTTGTTGCTTTGGTTTTTTTGTTTGGTTTTTGTTTTCTTTGTTTGTTTGAATTAGTTACATATCGAAGGAGAACACTGTGTTTTCATTTCAAGCATTTGGAACCAGGAAGTAGGAAACTATGGGGCAAAAGCCTATATTTTTATGGGCCTATAGTGATATATCACTGGTGTGAACACCAAACGAGAAGTCATTTTTCACTAAAAAAGTTTTACATCTGTTGTGTGTTATGCCAGTTTTTCCTAACCAATACTGCATGTTTTATACTGCAGATACCTGCTTACTTGTAAATGGAAACTGTATTGCCTTGATTTTGTGCATTCAACGAGATGGAAAAAAATCTTCTAATTCCAAAACCAGAGGCTTCTTCATAAGACTTGAACACAGTACAATGTCAATCTTATGATAAAAAAGCATCTTGTTGATTGATATTTATGTCATGCCCCAAGGCCTCAGCTCTACTACATTAGGTAAGTTGCAGACTTTTAATGGTGATTAATTATGTGCTTTGATGGCAAAAGTCAGAAGACGCAGAAAAATGTGGCTGTACCAGAGGTGAGGAGTAAAGGCACTTAGTGCGAAACATTTTAAAGTATTTTTAGAATTTACTTGCATAGAAAAGCCATTTTACCCAGAAAATCTTTCCTCAGTGCTCACATCTTCTCATATTTAATGGAAATGTCACTAAGTGACAGGGAATACAGGTGAATGATTGTGATCAGAGGTTTTAACTGACTAAAGCATGTGAAAGCACCAACATTCTGGTCATCTGACTTTTGTCTGTCTTTATCTTCTTTTTTATACATCTATTATGATCTAAAAAAAACAAGGTTAAATTTTTTTTACAAACTAACTGATTTGGATAATCACTAAAATATTAATAGTGATAGCAACAACAATAATAATACCACCATCTGCTTCTAGACAGTTTCTCTTAACAGTTTCTCTTATCCTATCCTGGAATTGCTTTAAAATATGAAATACGAGCTTCTCAAGACTTCTAAGTGTGCTACATAACATTATGCCCATTCATGTTCTACATCACAATGAAGGGGCCAGTCAAAGATTTTGTTGAGAAAACTGTAGAAACCTAGAAGAGAATTTTATGTCAGCTTTTATTTTCAAACATCAAAGTTGTCTAAGGTTTTATAGTCACTTAAGGTATTTATCTTCTTGAATAAGGCTCTCCTTTCCCCAATTTTCTCTGAAAGTATGAAAGAGCAGCTGAGCTGGGGTTCTGTTATTTCCCTTCTGGCAAACAAAATGGTGAAATGTTGCATTATTTTCTCTGATGTCCCCAGAACCAAGATCCCACTCAACTTCTTCAGGGTCTTAAGAAAAGGTCTGTATCTACTTTCTTGTTATAAAGCATGTGAAGAAAGTCACACAATAGGCATGAGAAAAATGAGAACAAAGTTGTAGGTAAGATTACAGGTTTGCAACCTTTCCAGTGTTTGTTTTTACCATTATACTCTTTATATTTTGACAGATAAAAAACCCAAACAGTCATAACCTATCTTTGCTGACACTTTGCCAGTCGGTACTTTTGCCTTTCTCTTAGGAAAATAAGCAAGCCTGTTACCACATGTACTACTCTGCTGAGAATCTTCATTTGTAACACTCTATAGAGCCACCATCAACAGGGGAGAAGCTGTCAAGTGCGACCAGTGCTTACTTCTGTTGAACAAGCTGATCATGGTGATCTTGGAACATATAACCAATCCTTATGCAAAAATGATCATGTTTTCAACATCAGCTGACAAAATCTCTCCCTTAAAGGTGTTTTTAGTTTTATCTGTGGGAAACATTTTCTTTTGCTTACAATGGATAATCTTTTACAATGTCAAAAGTTGAAGACTTTAAAGACTAATGGCTTTAAAAATTTTGCTAAGAAAAAGGGAAAAATTGCTTTAGTTGTTTGAAAGTCATGTTATAGTGCAACAGTTTTCCATGAGCAAAAATTTTATGTCAAGGTCAGATTGTAGAAGATGTTTCTCAAAATACTGAACTTAATTTTGGTCTAAAATCTGCTTCTGCATTATTGATAATTCCACTGACTGGACATGGAAATAGGCCCTGCAATTAGATTTTGAATTTTTTTATATCTCCTTGCCTAAAACCTTGGACAAACTACTCAAACTGAAATGAGAAGAAAAAAAATAATGGGAAGAGTACTTTTCTCCTAGATGATTTTTAGGAATTTCTTAGTAACTTAGCATTGTTATAGGGTTATCAAGTCCAGAAGGCATGCCAGAAGAACTATGGTTCATTTCAATAAAACTATCCTGTAATACTTTTTTGTTGGAAATAGAAATTTGTCCTCATACCAGAATCCAGCCAGGATTATATCTACATGTATGCTACATTGCAGATTCTCTATGTCAAATTCACACAGAACATGAATCTTTTCAGACTCAGCTTGGAGTTATTGTCTCCCTCTGCAAGAAGCTTATTTGCTGTGCTTTTATCACAGAAGGTTTCTATGTTTACAGACAAGGAAGGACTGGTTGGGATGTGAATAAGCAGAGAGAATTTTTCAAAGTGTGCAGGGATGGACTTAGGAAAGTCAGTGTAGTCTGGCAAAGGACATGAAGGGCAACCAAAGAGGATTTCTGCAGGCATAGCAGCAGCACAAGGAAGATCCAAAAAAACATGTGGCACAGCTGCTGAATTGGTCAGAGGCCCTTGTGATATCAGACATGCAATACCTTCTTTTCCTCAGTCTTTGCTAGTGTGATTTACTTTCCCCCACAGTCTGGGGGATCTGTGTCTGGCCTCAGTCAGAAGCCTGTAGCAATTGCATTGAATTTGATTTCCCATTCCTCCCTTGGGAAAGTCTGATGCAAGCACTAGTCAGGAATCTGTCCAGTGAGAGGACAAGAGATGATGTACACAAACTGAAATATAGGAAATATAATTTAAACTTAGGGGAAAAAGTATTTAGAATGAATGTGGTCAGACACTGGAACAGACTGTCCAGGGAGATTGTGGGGTCTCCATCAGTGGAAGTATTAAAAACTTGACTGGACACAGCCCTCATCAACCTGCTTTAGCTGATCCTGATGATCTCCAGAGGTCCTTTCAATCTCATTGCATCTTACAAGCTGTGACTTTCTGCAACATATGCTCCTCTATGTTCATGGATAATGATCACATGAGCTTACTTTTCGTGTGGAACAGTTCTTCAAGGCGACTTGTCACATGTAATTGCCCTGAGAATCTGGTGTCACTTTGTGAAAGGTTCTGTACAAAGTTTGTAACTTCACCTTTTCCTTCTATGAAGAAGGTACAACCTAAATATGGAGTTAAAACAGGTACGCACAAAACATTGTAATGCTGAGAACATTAATAACAACATAAGAGTCACAAACACCTTCTTATTTAGTAGCACAGGTATCAGAGCAGAGAAGGTTAGGGCTTATTGAATAGGAAGACTTTGCAAATATTTAATTGCCCCCTCCTTCCATGTATGAAAAAGTGATACTGTCAGAAGCTGCCTAAATTGCTCTTTGTTTTATATCAAAGGTTCTATCTAAAAACTAGTATGCTTACAGTTGCTTTCTTTAAACAGGATGCATACTGCTTTAGTTTTAAGAGGTGTAACAAAATACAGTTTTTGAACATCTGTTTATAGCAGTTGGGGAAGCTGTGTAAATCTTTAATACTCTATGCTTGTTCTCTTGGCTTCTGTCATCATCCATAATTTAAAATAACTAAACCCTGGATTTAGAAAGGTTCACCATTTATCTAGATCCAAAAGTAACACACAGCATGCCTGTTTTCTTCCTTAGAGTGTTAAGAAAGGAGCTTGGTGCTTTGATGAGGTGATAAGATACAAGGATAATTACAGAAATGTGGAAGGGCCACTAGATATATCAGGGGTAGCACCACAGCCTTAGGCTCTCCTCTGTGGCCAGCAGCTATGAACTTCAGCAGAATGTTCAATGGAGAGTAAAATTTAATTAGAAGTGAATTGTGCCAGGATCTTCAGCCTTCATTCTAAAGATGACAAGACTTGACAGCATCTCTGTTCATTCAGGGTAAAATTTATTGACTTCACTATCATATATCAACTTTGTGGAATTAAAAGCAGCCAAGTAAAATGCTAGTAAAGAAAATATATAATGATTCAAGTTTAAAGATATTAGCCTTAAACTCTTGAACCTTTGCTAGAAGTACAATTTTGTAGAGTGGTCAAGAGTTATGTCAGCAATTGCAGGTTTGTACTGTGATAAAAAGGGGTTCGTACCTTAAATCACCTGCCCTTACTTAATAAAAACTTTTTTTCCCTTATTTTTAATTACAGTAGCAAATGACCATGTTAAGAGATAAATTTCTTTACTTAGGTTTCTATAACTTGTATATTCTTTCCACTGAAGGTTTAAATCAAAGGTAGAAGAACAGTACACAGGACAACAATGTGTTTCTTAAATCTGCTTGAAAGTAAAATTTACTGTCTCAGTAAGAATTAGGAGATTCTTCCAGGATTAAAGTGCTCTATTACATTTCTTGAGATAAAAGATCTGATTAATATTTAGCATTTTAAGTATACTGAGGAAATGGTTTATTTAGGAGATCCTCAAATGTATCATAAAATGAGAAATTTAAGTGACCCAGGTCTCTCCAGCAGCAAGACTACAAAAAAAAAAAAAAAAAAATTGAAAGCCAAAAAAAACCAAATAAAAAACTGGTTTAGATTGCAGGTTCAATTAGGTTAAAATTAAAACTAAGCATAACATTCTGACCAGAAGGGAGCATAATCAGTTTATATTAATTACACAAGAACTGTATCTCAGAAAGACTTCCTTAGAAATCCTGGTTATCAGTAGGTCATTTCTTCCTAGTGTGATACTAATATATATATTTTTTTAAAATACAGGGAATTGATGATGGTTCTACATACATTATGAACATAGCCTGTACCAGTGTAGTTCTGGGGTATGTATGCAGATCTTCTGACTCTCCTTCATTCTTTACCAGATTACTCAATTTCTCTGCTCCAAGCTGATCAACTCTCTCTTTTTGTACTGTTGATACTCACTGCATCCTTTCTCCACAACTGTGGTTCAGAGGTCAAGATGTATCTCAGGGGCTTATAGGTTTCACAGAACTTCAGTCTGCTGTTCAGCTGCTCCTGATGTGTGGTCTTGAAATGGGAGAGAAACTACTCAGCCATGCCGAGTACTTAGCAGGGCCATGTACGCAGAGGGGTGCCAATGCCCACACATACAGAGGGTGTCCAATGCACCTTTGGGAAAGGGAGTTGCCTTGTACATGCTGTGTCATGCTCCAAAGCAGATGTGATGCAAGTCTTCTGCATAATTTTGGCCCCAATTTTATTGCAGCAAACTGAAAAATGTCCACCCTGCTTCATTATAAAACTTGGTGTTTTCTTTGACAATCACTGTATAGTTATTAATTCTAATAAAACGTAGATAAATATTTTGGGTATGATATATTTCTGGTATGATGTAAGTTATGTGTGAATAAATTATCTTGCCCACATTATAAATGGTCGTGTACTGGCTTGGTTTCAAACTACACCATTATAAATATCTCAATGTTTTCTTGTTTGCAGTGCTTACAGAAAGCTATGGATGTAACAATCTTCACTAACCAGTGTATTTAAGTTGTTTTCAAAATCTAGAGGTAACAAGATGAAATATATAAATTCTGAGAATTCTTCCTTGATTATTCATGGAACTTGAATATTGACAATCAGCTGGTGGTATGCAGTGTCAGTACAGTGAGAATCAACCACTGGCATGAAGAAAGGGATGTCATTAAGAAGTGGTGTGCCCTTCTGCCAGGTATAGTTATCACTTACGGGAACCTTGTAATGAGGTAAACATGATCTGACTCTCTTTAAGTATTTAATTACCTGAGGGGGGGAGATTAAACTACACACACTAAAGTGTGTGTGTGCATATATATGTATGTGTGTGTGTATTTTTGTCTGAAGGGATGGATAGCCAGTGATTAGAGCTCCCCAAATGTCAATTAATGCAGTAGCATTGAGAGTTGGCACAAGGTTTGCATGACATCCATGTGTTCTGGCATGGCTTTGCTGAGAGTCATCTCTCTCAAACAGCTCTCAGGCACAGTTTGAGGGTCAGAACAGGCTGTGGTCTCTTTCCACAGTCAGTCTGGATTTTGGATTTCTGTGTGGGAAAGAGAGAGAGGAGTTTTACTTGGGGGTTTTTGGTGTTTTTTTTTTTTTGTGTAAGGTGTCCTGAAACAGTTGGCCTATGCATCAGAGCACAGAATCTGATCATTTGAGCATATACAGCCAGCAATAGCAACATGGATTTGTTCATGTGGGAAGCAGCACTGTGGGATGTGAACTGGAAGACTTCCTGTTTTGCAGTAATTAATCATCCCATACCATAAATCCTGGTGAGTGCAAACTGTACTGCAGAATGAACTTACTCCTGTCCAAAAAGTGCAAATATTGTAATGTCAAGGCTGTGAATGACAGTTTCATGGATTGAGCTGATGTGCACATTTCAAATATGCTAAGCACACCAGGCCCTGCAGGAAAATATGCTGATTATTTTAGTTCCAGGTGGCCAACTTACAGCTGTTCAGCCTTAGAGGTGCTTCTTAGGCAGGCCTGCTGCTTCTTGAAAGTCCCAAGTGTGTTATTCCCCTCCAGCTGCGTGCAGGGAAGACGGCTCCCAAATCTTAACTGTACAACGGTCTCAGCTGAGCTGAAACACTAATCTTAGAAAAATTAGGATTTTAGTTAAAAGTTAAAAGTTAGAAGGAAAACCAGGCTTGAGATAGTTATCTGAAACTTAAATAATTGATTGTCTGTCATCTTATGTTTGCTCAGCTGTGCTCACAATGGGAAAATACAAAACTGGTAAGCAGGCCCGAAGAAACATGAACAATTACAACCAGAAACCCATTCTTTGAAAAATTGGACTATCCCCAGAAATAATTTGAATTGTCATTAATAGAAAAGGTCAAAAGTTCAGGGTGAGGAAGTCTCACCTTACTTCCTCCTTTTAAGACCCTTCCCTACAAAAACGACCCCAGATTTAATTCAAATTCAAGAAGCCAACCACACATGCTTAATAGCTATTCAAGCTAATCACCATAGGAAGTAGGGATGGGAGGGGCTGGTATTATGAATATGTATTCATTTGAACCTTTTGTCAATAAATAGACTCTGTGACTACCTGTAATTTTGCAGTGCGGGGCTACCCCACACTGCTGCCCAGCGCTGAATAAACATACCCTTTCTGACTTTAAATTGTTAGAGAGTCTTTGTCCGTCATAGTTGAGTATCGGCACTAGAGCAATATTCATATTTTGGTAAATCTTCTAGTTACACTGATGCTGGTAGTGCTAGATGTGATAGCACAGGACACAGCTCTTTGTAGAAGGAGGAAACCATGGTGGATGAACTACGGTCATTTTAGTTGAAGAAATGCATCTGAATGGTCTGTCAGTTCATTCATCATCCTCTTTCATGCACTCTTACTAACTATGCTTTATATGAATAAATTATATTTGCCCAGGACTTGTCTCTGAAACTGAGCCCAACTGACAAACTAGTGTGGTTT
This sequence comes from Catharus ustulatus, assembly GCF_009819885.2. Classification (NCBI taxonomy): domain Eukaryota; kingdom Metazoa; phylum Chordata; class Aves; order Passeriformes; family Turdidae; genus Catharus; species Catharus ustulatus. The sequence goes on along the minus strand of NC_046222.1, from coordinate 35,028,736 downwards.
ATTTATACTATTAAACATATAAGAAAGATATTAAAATATTGCAGACTATACAAAGGATGTACAGAAACATGGCAAAGGACCTTGGGGGGAAGCCACAGGAGAAGTTACTGAGGTCAGTTTTTCTGTTCAGTCTGGGGAAGAGGACACTGAGAATAGATCTCACTTCTGTGAACAGCTTCTACTCTTTCAGTTTGAACAACACATTACTCCTTGTTCTATCACTACAGATTCTGACAAAGAGTCTCTCTCTGACTCCCCTATAGGCCCTCTTAAGGAAAGGAAGGTTGCCAGGAGGTTGCTCAATGCTCTGGTTTGAGATCTAAAGGCATAATCCAGCTCTCCTTTGGAAAACTCTGTTTCATAGATAAGAGTTACTTCAGAAAACTTGGTCATGTAGGATTTGTCTGCAGAGAAAATATTTACTTAAATTTAATCTTCTTCATCTCCCCTCCTAAAACTGAGAGCACTAGCAGAATTCAAATTCATTTCATGAAAAAAAAAATCATAAAAGGAAATACTTAAAAATCAGAGAACAAAATGAAAAAAAACAATGGAAAGAAAATGGAATGAAATCAAATGCAAGAGAAAAAAAAGGAAAATTTGAAAATGAATAAAATGAAATGCACTGTGAAGAAATGAGGTGGAATTAAAAGGACCAAAACCTACAAAAATGATATTCATTGAAATGCCAAGTAAGAGAAAAAAAGGGAAAAGAAGAGACAGGAATATAAACGAAGGAAATAGATGCTTTTTAAAAAAATTACGACTAAGAAATGTAGAGAAAACTATATAATGGGGCGCCATGAAGTAAAGAAAAAAAGACCAAACCTTGATGAATTGATCCTCATTGAATTTGCAAGATTTCATTTCCTTCCGTGAAATAAAGACTTTCCTTTCATGAAAGGAAATGAAATCTTGAAATCAGAAAAGAAAAAAAATGTGTAAAAAACATTCTTGAATGGAGATAAGACCAAAAAAAAAAAAGCAACTGGAAAAAATTTGCAAATTGAGTGACTCCAAGCAAAAGGATAGGGATGAAATGAAGTGCAGTGCAAAGTACCAAAACTTCACAAAATTATATTCACTAAAATATTGAAATCAGGAAAGAAAGTGAAATTAAAAGAGAGGAGAAGTAATTGGTGAATTCAAATGTTAAAAACCAAAAACGCCTCACCAAAGTGAAAACAATCAAAAGGTAATGGGATGATGTGAAGTGCAGGGAAATGGACCAGACCATGCCCAGTTGATCCTCATTGAACTCACAAGATTTCACTTCCTTTCATGAAATGAGGGCTTTCCTTTCATGAAAGGAATTGAAATCAGAGAACAAAGTGAAAAAAACACAATGGAATAGACATATAATTCAATCACATGCAAGTTAAAAACAAAAAGAAAATTTGGAAATGGAGTGAATAGAATGACATGGATTGGGATGAAATGAGGTGCAGTGGAAAGGACCAAACAACACTATGATCCTAAAATGTATCTATGACTGTCACAATAATAATTCATACTCATAGTAATGCTGATACTCATCATAATACTCATTTGTTTATTATTATCACAGCTGAAAAAAGGAGATTAATAAAATATCCCTCCACACTGATGGGGCTTCTCAGTGTGTGCCAAACTTCACATTAATGAAACTTCTGTACGGATTTTAGATTTAAACAACTATATCAAGACAGAGATAAATGAAGAAAATGAGGAGTAAAATGATGTCAAAGACAAATACATAGGGCAAATATTAAATACACATCTCAATTTTACATCTCATGACAGAATTATGAAGTGTTTTCAAAATTTCCCGATTAATTTACTTTCATGAACTTTGAAAATCCATTAGGTGAAACAAAGTAAGTCAAAATTCAGACAATCACTTTCCTGAAAGGGCTAATTTGACCAGGTTTGAGCCACAGGTAATGTCCATAGCACTCTCCAGAGTGTCAAGGACATTTTTAGGCCACCAGAAGTTGTGCATTGATGGGGTAAGAAAGAGGGACTCAGAGCTTTGTTATGTAGCCCTGAGACATAGACTCTTTTGGAGAATTGGTCAGTACTAGATTTGGATTCCAGACTCTATCTTCAGTAATGTGTAGGAGTTTTGTTCAGTGTAACTTGAATGCAAAGATTACCAAACCCCAGAAACAGGAAGGGCAGTAGTGTCTAAGTGTATCTTTGAGGTCAGGATTGCAAAGGTGATGAATATATAGATTCTCTTACATAATCAAGATGTGTTTAATGTTCAGGTTCTCTCTGTTCAGCCAAAGGATGGATAGAGACTTTGTAGAAGGATGCTTATACAAGAGGCTAAAGTGCTTGTTTCCAGAAGTATGCAAGATGACAAAGAGAAATAAATGCTTAAACTTCTCTAGATTGCAATCTGAGGAGTTAGCAAATTCTTTTCCTATGGTGAAAAGTTGAGTGACCCCACATCTAACATAGAAACCTTTAATACTTAATTACTCTGATTTATATTCTAATATAGAAGACAAAGGCATCTACAATTTAATTAAAAAAGGTAGAAGCTCAAGGACAGGAATTTCAGAAAGTGTACCTGGTGACTTCAGAAGACGCAGACAGCTCTTAGCTGTATAATCATACTGTCTTCTTTATTTTAATACAGACCTCAGTAACATTGTGCTTTGGTATGTAATTCTGTATCTCCATATACAAGAAAAAGCTCCTGAAAACACAGTAACTTAATCTTCATTCACAGAAGAGTATTGTATTCCAGATGACACAGCAAGCAAAAGGTTGTCCTAACTATTCTTAAATCTTTCACAGAATCACAGAGTACCCTCAGCTGCAGGGGACCCACTGGGATCACTGAAGTCCAACTCCTGGCCCTGCACTGGACACCCAAAGAGTCACACCATGTGCCCAAGAGTATTGTGCAAATGCTTCTAGAACTCTGTCAGGCTTTGTGTTGTGGCCACTGCCCTGGACTCCAGAGTCCAACCACCCTCTGGGTGAAGAATCTTTTTATAACATCCAACTTAAACCTCCCTTCTCTCATCTTCTTGAGGCTGAACAGGCAAACGACCTCAACTACTTCTCATGTGGTTTCCACTCGAGACCCATCACATCTTTGTAGCCCTCCTTTGGACATCTCTAATAACTTTATGTCTTTCTTATATTTTGATGCCCAAAACTGCACACAGGCTCAAGAGTAATTGTTATACCTGCATGCAAGCTATCTGAAAGTCCCTTTTCTCTGTTTTGTTAGGAGTCTCTTTTTTGTTTACAGATGTAAAAGCAAGCAGCACATTTTTAATGACCTACTGCTTGAACGTGATCCTTCAATATGCAGTGCAACTCTTTTGGAAGAGGTTGTTAAAGTGTTGCTAGTTCTTCCCTAGTGGAAATTTATTCAAAGAAAATAAACATTTATCATTAGTGGGCCTCTGCTCCCATTTCATCCTGCTAATGAATCCCTTCTACAAGGATTAGATGTTGATTAGATATAATGGCTGTTAATGATCTTATCTACTAAATTACGGCAGATGTTAAGGGATTTATACTTAAAAATACCTCATGTGGTAAATCTCAGGAGTGTGCCAGTAGAAAGGCAATGCTGTCTGCATTCATAGCGATAACAAATTAAGCGTGACCTGAAGAGGTCAGGAAGTATTCATATTATTTGATTAGAAAAGGTACAGTCAAAATTCCTACTTCTATAGGAGCATTTTCCAAGACAATGGAATGAAAAAGAATTTTCTAAATAGACTCTGAACCGAAAGTAATTTTTAAAATGTCATTTATCTGTAAGCTGTGAAAATGACTGCTGCGAGAGGAACTCAGTCTTGCCTGGTGAGACGACCAATCTGATTTTTACTTTTGCCTCAACATATGTTACACATGAGGTGAAAAACTACTCTAGGGGCTGAACACATGCTGGGAGCCCTGTCCTCAGGGAGGCTTCATCCAGCATCTGATCAGGGGCAGAGAAAGCTCTCTTCCCTCTCTGCTCCCTTTTCTATCCCCCTTCAGTAGGAACACTTATCTTTCTTTATCAACAAACAGTTCCTCAATATTATATTGCCATGCTCATACTTTAATTTCATCCGAAAAATCTATCAAAAAGGATCCTCCCCAACTCCCCTTTTACGGTGGGATGGGACACCTGGGTTACGCTGTGTTGAAATCTCAGCTTTTTTTCCCTTACTATTAGAAGTTGGTAAGAAGTACAGTAATTTCACGAATACAAGCCGCACCAATTTGACTAAGATTTTGCTCCCAAACCAGAAATGCGGCTAATACTCAGGAGCGGCTAATATGTGAATAATTTTCTGACATTTACAACCTCAGAAGTGCCAACCAGAGTGCCGAGCCGAGCAGCTGCAAAGTGGCATTTTGCGATTGTTACAAATTGTTACTCTGTTGCACCACGGGTGGAACCTGGCTCCCTGCAGGCAGCATGGGGGGCGGGGAGAGAGGCGGGAGAGCTCTTTCCTTCCCTCCTCTACGGTAGCCCAGGGGAGAGACGGGGGGGGCCCTGCGCCGCCATTGCCGCGGCTCGGGGGGAAGGCGGGGTGCTCCGTCCCCGCCTGCCACTGCGGGAGCGGGGAGGGCTCCGTCCCTGCCTGCCACCATGGGGCAGCGCCGGGCCGTGGTGACCGAGCCCAGTGGCAGCGGCGGCTGGCCCCCAGTGGCCCCGCCGAGCGGCAGCGCCAGCCTGGGCCACCTGGCCCTGTCGGCAGCCCCGAGCGGGCTGAGCCTGCACAGCCCGAGCTGAGCCAGTAAACCCCGCCCTGCCGTGGTTCTGTTACTATTTGGCAACTTTGTTGCACGCGGGTCCTCGCTGCGAACAACAGAGCGGCTTATACTCAGGTGCGGCTTATTTATGGACAAAGAACGAAATATTTGCCAACACCCAGAGATGCGGCTTATACTCAGTGCGGCTTGTATTTGTGAAATTACTGTAATTTTTACTGTGGCAGATCTTACTGGACTGGGTAGTAGTAAATTCCAGGAAAATAAGCAAATAGCTCCTTTGTGAATGAGAGCAGGGCTGTAAAATGAAAATACAAGAATGAAGCTCAATGGCTGAGCAGGTGAGCGAAAAAGATGTGTGTAAAGGCATACTTGAGGAATAATCAGTGAAACAGTTCCCTAGGAAGAGGATGGAGGTATGCACCACTGCCAGATTTACTAAAGATATTTTATGTTTGTGTGGATCTCTGTTTTTCATTTTTCTTTTAGTAATGCCTATGTTTATAGTATTAGAGTATCCACAGGGAGGAATAAAGCATTCTAAGGTCTTTGACTTGATGGAATGCTCAAGGTTGGCTATTTAGTGAGAGATTTCCTGGATTATGGCCCTCTTAGCTGAATTTAATATTATTTCAGTAGTTTTACAATAATTTGAGTATCAAAATATGCTCTTTGGGAGACCCTTCCATTATTGCCTTTTAATGACCAAGACCCTCTGAGTCCTCCAGTTAGACAGCAAAATATTCTATCATGCTCAGTATTACAGGCAAGCTGGCATTCACGTTCTTATTTTTTGGCTGGTATGTTTAATTTTGTAAAGTCCTGATGTGATTATTAAGAATAAGAGACATTGATAAAATTACATTGATGGGTGAAATTTATCTTGTACAGAATGGCAACATGAGGCCAAAATAAGATGTATGTGGGATATTAGCCTCTGATGGTTCTCTGCTAAGGAAGAATTTAATTAACAATAGATTTAATTATTTTATTTTCATATGTGTAGTCTTGCAGGCTTTCCTGAGTTTGTCAGAATAGCTAACAATCTAGGGGATGAAATGGGGGTCAGATTTCTAATAATTTTGGCTAGCTGTTTTTTGTTTTTTTTTTCCTTAGGATTTTTGAAAGGAAAGACAGATTCTTATATAACATTTGAGACTCCTTCAAAGAAATGCTTTTTCAGAAAGTCTTGAGAATTTAATTCTTGAAACCCAGATTGTTAGAGCTCAGAGCTTCCCTAAACTGGGCTTTAGACATTGCTGTGAGGAAACAATTTAATTTTGATTTCTGCCTCAACACTGTTTGTCAGAGGGAATTGGGGAGGGGCTACACCTGTTCCACCTGCAGGAGGCAACTGGGAGAAGACAGGAGGACCCTGTTTTTGGGGCTTTGTCTGGCAACATTTTCATGTCTCACATGGGATAGGCAGTCAGCAGGAGACTGCCAAGGTTCTCCAGTCAGGTGCCAAAACAACTCCACAATGGACTGCAGTGGGACTGATTTACCAAAATATGAGTATTGGTCTAACACCAATACTCAACTGTGACGGACAAAGACTCTCTAACAATTTACAGTTAGAAAGGGTATATTTATTCAGCACTGGCAGCAACGTGGAGTAACCTGCTAATACGCACTGCAAAATTACAGGTGGTCACAGAGTCTATTTATTGACAAAAGGTTTAGACAAATACATATTCATAATACCAGCTCATCCCATCCCCTGCTTCCCATGGTAATTAGCTTGAATAGCTATTAAGCATGTGTGGTTGGCTTCTTGAATTAAGTCTGGGGCCGTTTTTGTAGGGACGGGTCTTAAAAGGAGGAAGTAAGGCGAGTCTTCCTTGCCCTGAACTTTCGACCTTTTCTATTAATGAGAATACAAATTATTTCTGGGGATAGTCCAATTTTTCAAAGAATAAGTTTCTGGTTTCAATTGTTTGTGTTCTTTGAACCTACCTACTAGTTTCATCCTTTCCATTGTGAGCACAGTTGAGCAAACATAAATTAACAGACAATCAGTTATTTAAGTTAACTATCTCAAGCCCAGTTTCTTCTAACTTTTAACTAAAATCCTAATTTCTTTAGTGTTTCAGGACATTGGGTTGGGCTAGAGGTCTCCATCAGCAAACAGACCTTGGAAGGAGCCAGTTACTTATAAAAGTAACTGTGTCACAATCTCTGGGATTTTGTCTGTTTTCGTTTTGCTTCTTGCCCTGGCTCTAGGCTGGTTTTGTCCTTTTTGCCCTGACTCTAGCCTACTTTATGTCTCTTCTGCCCTGGTTTACTTCTTACTTTCTCACCCACGCTCTCTCTGGGTGCTTGGCAGGACAGCTGACCTCCAAGCCTTATGTGTAGCCTGTGTCCTGCCCCATCGTCTGTCCTGCCTCCTGTGTTCTGTCTGACACTGCCTGCTCTGTCCCTGCATTCCTGTCTGAGATGCCTTCTTCCAGCCCTACTTCACCGCTCCAGCCCATCACTGTGATGCTCCCACAATCCCATCCAGAATTCTGCACCTCCTGCCCGAGCACTCACTCAACTTCTGTGCAGCCACTCATCCAGTGCAGCTAGAAAACCACTCCTACAGACACTTAAATGTCTCCTCGTGTACCCAGCACTGATTTCAGAGCTACCTCTGCTGCTGTTAAGAGAAACAGGTTGGACCAGAGATGTAGCTGCACATAGGCTCATGTCTGCTTCAGCACTGAGCCAGAAACTGCTGTCTATAAAATGGCTTGGGGACTGGAACATCTGCCACACAAATGGGGTCTGAGTGAACTGGCATTATTTAGTATGGAGACGTCTCAGGGGAGTTCTAATCAGTGTACACACCTGACAAGAGACAGTACAGAAAGTGAACCTAGACTTTTCTCACTCATAGTCAGTGTAATGAAAGACACATTAAATACAAATGGAAATACAGAAAATTCCATTTCCTTGGTCTCTCCAAAATTCAGCTGAAATTCACATTTTCATTTTCTCTGAAACAATTTTCTGACTAACATTTGACTCCTGCTCTACAGGAAGCTTCTTTCCATGGGCCACAGATGCATCTGGCAGGCTGCCTTGTTGTGGGCTCTCCACAGTCTGCAGCTTCCTTCAGGGCACGTCACCTTTGTTGGCATGGGGTCCCTCCCTCATGGGCTGCAGTGTGGGTATCTGCTCCTGCCTGTACTTTTGTGGGGTGCAGGGAAACAAGTCTTCTTCCTGTGGTTTTTGCTACAGGGAAATCTCTCTGGTGCGTGGAGAGCTTCCTTCTCCCCTGACTGGTGTCCATAGAGCTGCTTTCTGTCTGCTGGTTTTTCAGCCCATATCTCTTCCAGATGTTGCCAGCATTTTTCACCCTTTTTTCAATACATTATAACAGAGAAAGAATCAGCTTGACTGATGAGTCTTGGTTTTTTTGGGCCAGAAGCAGGTCCATTTTGGAGCCAGCTAGAACAGGCTCGATTCAACATGGGGGCAGTCCCTGAGGTCTTCTTAGGCTCCACTCCTGCAGGTGGGGACTACCAAAACCTTGCCATACTAACAAAACAAGTATCAGGAAAAAAAAAAAATCAAGAGTAGAGCAAAAAAGACAATTTATACTTGTGTAACACAACCTGTAAGGGTTACTGGTATCTGGCAAAATTATGGAGATTTTTCTGGGAATTACTAAAAAACTTGCTAATTTTTCCCTTTTCTAATGAATTAATTGTAAACTGCTTTCAAATAATTTAGCTCTACTGCAACCTTTTAGTATAAATATTGTAAAAATTATGAAAGTTGTTGAAACTTTAAGTCATATAAAGAACCACTTCCAAAGAAGACTAGAAAAATTATGCTGAAATGGTGATCTTGGTACAGGGAGGTTATAAGAAAAGCTCTCTCTCACTTTTTATTTCCTAGTGATATAACTTGGCTATGCCAGAATTACATTAATTCTGTCATCAGAATTTGTTGATGAGAAACTGAGATTATTGCTTTCTACAGCTTTCTCTTGAGAGGGAATAGATGGGAAGGTGCTGATCTTCTCTCTCCGGTGAACACAGATAGGACACATGGATATGGTATCAAACTGCATTGGGGGTGTTCAGATTGGGTACTAGGAAAAAATTCTTCACTGAGAGGGTAATCATGTACTGTAAGGAGTTCCTCAAGGAACTGGGCATGGCACCAGGCCTGTCAGTGTTCAAGAAACATTTGGATAATGCTGTCAGATAAACAGTTTAACTCCTAGATTGCACTGGGTAGAGTCAGAGTTTGGACTCAGTGATTCTCTTGGATCACTTCCAACTCTATGATTCCATTGCTATTGATGCACTTAGAAATAACTTGAGTAGCTTCTCAATTCCAATGACCTGAAACTAGAGCTGAAAACAATCACACTGGAAAAAACCAATAGTGACAGTAAATAAAAATGGGAAGGTGTAATTGCAAGAGATTGTCCATTCATCATCATTTAAACATTTAAATAGAGATTAGCCTTCTTTTTACATAAATGAAAGAAAAAAATCATTGAATAGTCATATAATATCAGGCAGAAATTTGGCTATTGTTGGACTTAATACGAGGATTGGTAAGGGCAGGAAACTCCATCAGTGATGTCATATGTTCAATTTTTAATAAAAGTTCTTTCAGAAGAGTAGTATCAGTGTTTTATCACTCATCATTTCATGACTGAAAATACAGAGTTTTAATAGCAAACTTTCAAACAATAAATTAGTGTTTGATGTGTAGTCAAAGGAAGAAGTATTCAAACTTCAAAGAAACACCATTTCAACTACAGCAATACATTGTCAGGTGCTTCTAATCTACAGTTGTTTGGACCAGTTTTCTATCTTTGTCCAAGAGAGGTGTTAAAGACCTATCAGATGATTAAATTCACTAATCTGGCAGACATTTAAGAGATATATTGATTGCTAAAGCAGTTACAAGGTGATACTTAAAAGTACCAGAAATAGTGAGCTACAGAGCATTCTTCACTTCAGTGGAAGTGTGGGATCATAAAATTTATTCCCAGTTTGATGCAAACTACATTTTTATATAAAAATGTCATACTATTTAAAGAGTAATTGTGAAGAGCAAATAGCATTTAGGTCCAAATGAAGTCACAATCATTTTCCTGGCATCTGCCTGTTTACAGTCCTGATTTCCATCAAGCAGAAATTCGTAGAAAAAGAATGACCAGATGTTTTTCATGCAAATTCTCTGCTGGTTAACAAGATGAGAATTTTACTTGTAGGTCCCCATAGAACTGTTTGATACTAAATGTCACAGTTTCAATTCCTATTCTACTAGATTATGAAACTTTGAAAAGCAGAAAGTAACTGTCAAGTAAGGCAAAAGATGGACACTGAAAATGTGGCTGTCAGTTGACTGCTGACTTGCCTGATTAGATCTGTATATTTTTCCTTTTCTATTTATTGCTCAATCCCCAACTCCTCAGAAAAACCCAAACCAAACCGAAGTTTGTTTTGTATGATGAAAAGCTGTACAAAAGCTGGATTTTCCTGTATATTTAGATCAGGTTTCAGCAAACAGACACTGATTCCGGCACAGGTTATTTTTCTGTAGCGTGGGACCATGTAAGAAAAATGCACCATTGAAATAAAGCCGAATGAACTGATAACTGGTTCCAAACACATTAAAGACAAGAAGGTGGTTTGAAGAAATCAGTATGAGTTTATGAAGGGAAACAATTTGATCAAGCTGATAGCCTGCTATGGTGAGATTACAAACTCAGCAGATATAATAAAACAATCTGCCTACCTTTCTGCCTCATGATCTTGCTTATGCCTTATAGCCCATGTACAACACACACAAAAATAGTGAAACCTCTCCAAGGCATTAACCACTAAGGTACTGCTTCCTTGCATCGAGGAGAGCATTTTTTGTTATTAGAGGAGCATTAGTCAAGAAAAGTGAGTTCTTGACTTCTCTTTCATAACTGTACTATGAGCATGGCTGCTCCCTAGTTTTGAAGGCTTAGTAATTTTTCCATGCATGTCACAGAGAATTGCAGTCTTTTGAAAAATAATTCTGAACAACTATGAGGTGGAGTCTTTTACTTTTTTTTTTCCCTAGTGATCCCTAAAGCCTGCTAGGTCCTTAAATGGAAGCTCTTTTCTGTAAGTCTAAATAATTTTCTAGATGTTGTTCAGGTCAATATCAAACTATACAGAATTTTAATCAGCAGGGAAACTCAAATAAGAAACACCAACATTCCATCATACACCAATAAAAACATCTCAGTATGTAACAGACTGCCTTTAGCAGTGATTACAGTATTTCAAAGTAAACACTGTGTAATAATGTGTAAAGATGTTTCCTTAGACCTCAGAAATGTGATCTAATATTAGTTATCAAAATCATTAGCAACTGTGCTGGTGTTGGTCAATAAAAATCATGTCAAATATCCCAAGGTATTACTGACAGCATTATCCAATATAATCTTCTGCTCTTAGTGTGGAAGAGATTTCTAAGCATTTGTTTTCCCAGCTGACAAGATACATAAATATGAAACTGAAACTGGAAGGTAGGAAGCAGCTGTTGATAGGAGGTAATATATGGCATGTGAATTGTGGTGCACACTTGAGTACAATTGTTTAAAATAAAACTGGCAGAATGAGAAGAAAATAAGATTTATGATATGTGAGAGATGAGAAATATTGTCTACACTGAAAGGAGCAATTTATTGTCTGTGGAACAATGCAGTGAAGATGTTATGAAGAGAGCTTAACCATAAGTGATTAGTTTACATAAAAGAGCCTGATTTTGTTTATTAAGCTTCATTGAATTCCAAAGCATGTACAACAACTTACTGTATTTAAATATATTCTGCTATTAATTAGCTACTGAACCTGAATATGAACACTTTTTTGCTGTGAGCCTAACTGGAAAGAAGATTTTATTCTTTCTCTGGTACACATTAACAGCTCCATTAAATTTCAGTCATGTATTGCCCAAGTAAATAGTGGGCATATGCAGATTCATTGGCTAAGGGATATCTGTAAACTTGACATAGGGACAGGCTGCTCACACAAAGGAGGGGACTTCATCCTCTCCCATGTGCTGCAGTTTGTTTTAGTTAGAGAAAAAAAGGATGGATCCAGACCTGAAGAATGACACATTTACTAGACCAAAATTTTATCAAAAATGGAAGCACGAATGTCAGTGCCCCACTACAGATAAACAGAGGACATTTTTGGGAGGTCCTGAGTGTGTGTGGAGTTAGCGGTCGAAGGTGTGCTAAAGTCTCTGCAAGGGACTGGAATGGTCTAGTGAAAGGGAGGGGAACAGGAACTTGATGATATTTAAGATCCCTTCTGAGTCATTCTATGATTCTATGACTCTCTGAATTTGACCAGGAGTAGTTTATATTCTTTGGGGAAGTCATGAGTATGCAATATGTTGGTGTGCAGTTTACCCCCCCTACTGGGCTCATAATTTCACAGACACATCTGAATTTAAAGTACTGATTTCTACCTTTCCTGTGGATCTTCATGTAACTAATGAAGTTAGATTTCCTCCTATTACAAGAAGAAATAAAAAGCAGCTCATATCAACCTTCATACTGATAGAGCACATGTACTCTGCATAGCAGCTGGGGACAAGCAGAGTGCCAATTCTAGTTCCAGTACAGAATAAAAAGTAAAACTACAAATATGAATTTGCACAAAATACTTAGGCTTGTTTCCCGCTTTTTCTTTGGGATATGAAAAATACAAATCAGCTCCCAGCTTTTCTGCTGATGTATAGATTAGCTTCTGGTGAATTGGTCTGGGGTGAGTTTCCTGTTTATATTATTAAATTGAGAAAGAAATTTAGGGATGGGTGATGTTACCTCACCTGTTGGCAAGCAGGTGTAACTTAACCCTGTCTGAAACCAAACCTCTGAAGTGGAAGCTTAAAAACAATAGTAAATAGGATAGCAATTCTAAGCAGGGCTTTAGATCCAACTTAGCACTCCGCTGGTGTGGCTCTCTGGCTTCTGGCACCTCAAAACACTGGTTAAGGAAGTCTAACTTAAAACAAATATCAAAGATGTGCTTAGATATCACTGATCATAGGGATTTATTGATTAGTTTCTGGAGTCTCACTGGTAGAAAAGAAGGTATGAATGGAGGCATAAACTGTCCATACATGGATTTTGGCACCTTGCAAAACTGTGTTGTGCTGACCTTGTAGATATAATCACTCCTGGACTAGATACAGTGACGCCCCCTTTGGAAACAAGCAGCTGTATCAATTGACTGTAAAGAGCTTAGACCTCTCACTTACCCAGACACGTTCTGTTTGATACAAGGTCAGACAAGGAAATTTCACAGTAATTGAAAATGAGCACACACAGCTTCCAGTTTTATATAGTGCAAGGCTCTGTTCCAAGTGTTTTAGCTGACTTTTCCAAATGATAATCAGGAAATGGAGCTATAGGCTAACAGTGAGACTCCAAAGGGAAAGGAGGTGGTAGTGAGGAAAGAAAACACTTTCTCCAAAGTTTTTCACAGTATTTTTCTAGGGTTGCTTTATCCAATTTTAGAATACAGTAATTTCACAAATACAAGCCGCACGGACTATAAGCCACATCTCTGGGTGTTGGCAAACATTTCGTTCTTTGTCCATAAATAAGCCACACCTGAGTATAAGCCGCTCTGTCGTTCGCAGCGAGGACCCGCGTGCAACAAAGTTGCCAATTAGTAACAGAACCATGGCATGGCGGGGTTTACTGGCTCGGCTCGGGCTGTGCAGGCTCGGCCCGCTCGGGGCTGCTGACAGGGCCAGGTGGCCCAGCTCGGCACTGCCGCTCGGCGGGGCCGCTCGGGGTCAGCCGCCACCTCTGGGCTCGTTCGCCCTGGCCCGGCGCTGCCCCGTGGTGGCAGGCAGGGACGGAGAACCCCCGCTCCCGCCGCAGCGGAGGCAGGCAGGGACGGAGCACCCCGCCTTCCCCCTGGGCCACGGCAATGGAGGCATGGGGCCCCCCTGTCTCTCCCCCGGGCTGCAGCAGAGGAGGGAAGAAGAGAGCTCTCCTGCCTCTCTCCCCGCCCCCCGTGCTGCCTGCAGGGAGCCAGGCTCCACCTGCGGCGCAACAGAGTAACAATTTGTAACAATCGCGAAATGCCGGCTTTTACTGGCAGGTGCTCGGCTCGGCACTCTGGCTGGCACTTCTGAGGTTGTAAATGTCAGAAAATTATTCACTTATTAGCCGCTCCTGAGTATAAGCCGCATTTCCGGTGTGGGAGCAAAATTTTAGTCAAAATGGTGCGGCTTGTATTCGTGAAATTACTGTACATTGAAAGTTGATTTATTGCTAGTATACTAAAATTGGATCATGTAACACAATTTCTACCTTCATGACTAAAAATGACATTCTGAAAGGGTACCATTTCTCTCTGAACAATTCAGAGAGGCCCCCTACTCACTGCCTCCAACAAAGGTGTGTCTTTTGAGGTAGACATGGGTAACCACACTCAAATATATTTCCCATGACAATAGCCAGTATCTAGCCAGTTCTGTGGAATCTACCTGGACTTAGAAGAATGTATAAGATTTTGAGTGAGGATGTTGGGAGGTATGGAATGACTTATGTATAAGTAACAGTGAAATTATCCAAGACTCATCTGGGAACAGGAATAACTGAAGAGGAGGATGTGATAGAGAAGCACATGAATGATGAAAAGCTCCTAGCAAAAATTGTAGAGGTATAAACTGATTGTTCATTCTTTCTTCTAACAAAAGGGGTAATTCAATGAATTTAGTGAACCAGGTTCAACACATGTAGAAAGAGGTGGGTCTTTGTGCAAACAGTACAAACGCTCTTATCTTTCTCTATGGATGAGGACTTCTAGACCACAAATCTTCCCATGCTCTCTTTTCCAGAGTCTTTCATCAATCCTTGCCGGGAATATAATGACTGATGTAAATTTAAGTTGATGCAAGGAAAAATTGCACAAGTCCATGAAAGAGAAATGCTTTGAGTGTTACTTAATATGTTGAAATTAAATTTGGTTGAAGAAGCTCACAGGCAGGTGAGGGGAATTTTAAAAAGTACAATGTACATTCACTGTATTCTTACTCATCTGTAAGTGTCTGCTATTGGCCAGATTCAAGGACCTGACCCTGGAAGCTGATATATGTAATAGCTGATATATATAATATTATTATATTATATTAATTATATTAATTATATTATATTTATTATATTAATTATATTATATAATAGTATATTAATTTATATTAATTTATTATATTATTACTAGTGGGATAATTTTGGGCAGTTGACATTTTAAGGGCTCCTCGTGTGCCAGAAGTATTCCCATTTCAAATTTATTCTGTGATATAACAGTGAGACCCTTTGGGAGTTTTTCACATCTGTAAATGTTCTTCAGAACTAACTTTCTCACGTTCTCCAAAACATGCACCATGTATCTTATTAGTTATACAAAAACTAATACGAAAAGTTATACAAAAAGTTTGGTACTCGGGTGGGAGATCAGTAATACTGGTATACTGATACTGAATACCCTTGAAGTACTCAGATAAGTACATGTATTGCCAGTACTACTTTTTTTTTGCATGTTTCCATGCTCCCCTTGATAGCCATAAAGAGCCAAAGAAGGCTGTAGTCTGAGAGGTTAGTTATCTCTGAAACTTAGCAATATTCTATTTCTCATGAAAATATTTTCACCAGAGAGGAAGAAGGGTTAAAGAGCCCAAGAAAATCAATAGGATGCTTGACAGGAAAGTTATGTTCTTTAGGAGATGTATAATTTACAGACCTTAATCCTCTGTAAATATTTATTTCATTGATTTTTCTCCCACACCCTTTATAGTTTATCTTTGCCTATCAGAAACCACACTTATAGACAGTATTACTGCAAAAATAGAGCAATAACTGAAAAGTTTGATGACAGAATACCACTAATTAGAGTAATACGACTATATTCCATTTCATGATTAACACCAAGCATAAATAAATTGAACTTTTTCACAGCCACATGAAATGTAAAAATATTTCTCAAATTATATTATTTTGCTTTTGGTGTTACAAAGAAAAATACGACATGAAAACATAAATGTATCTAGTATTCATCCTCTATTATTGGAAAATAGTGTGGCTTAATTGATCTAAAATATATGAAGTTGATTGACCTCCATCTTCTTTTAGTTTGTGGCTCAGGCACCATTGAATCAGACTTATATAAAATAGGGTGCATATAATGCCTGCAAAAATAGTACTGAGATCGACATATCAAGCTCTCAGAAGTTAGGATATTGAATAAGGTTGCTTGGTCAATTAATTTTGTCTTCTTTTCTCTATTCATTCTTGTACAACAATGATATTTTTCTCCCAAAGATTCCTCCTTTATTCAGTGTATAGGAATGGATAGGGCTCCCTTGAAATATTACAGTTCATTAAGAGAGTGTCATGTACCAAGACTGCGCACGTAAAGGAAGAGGAGAGGAATAATGGGAAGACATTACAAGAGAAGTGCTCCTGAGCTTAGCCATTGTGTGGGGAAACAAGTGATACAGAATCCAGTCATTGGTTGGTAGTGCCAGATGCCTGAGCAAGTCCCAAAGGATTCTGCACCTCCACAAAATACACCTGCATGCAGAAGAAATAAAGCCATAATAAATACAAAAAGTTTGACAAATCTAAGATAGTTATAACCTATGAGAAACGGATTCTTCTAAAGAGTAGTGCTAGGCTGTCTTAATAACACAGTACTGTCAGTCTTGTTCCACATGCCATTATATTTTTCTCTTTTATTTCTTCAGGTGCAGATAAAAGCTATAGCATCGGTTAGTGGGGTTCCACCATTGTGCCAACTGCAAAAATATACTTGTGAGGAAAAGCGAGTGACCTTTTGTTCACTATTAGGGAAAAGTGTGTAGACGGGGGATCGCCCTAGCCATGTCCTTGCAGTTTTGCCGTGCTTGTGAAACTGCAAAGAACAGAAACTGCTATGCCCGCGTATCTTGCGTTCCCCCCCCAACTATGCCCTTGCAGTTTTGCCGTGCTTGTGAAACTGCAAAGAACAGAAACTGCTATGCCCGCGTATCTTGCGTTCCCCCCCAACTATGCCCTTGCAGTTTTGCCGTGCTTGTGAAACTGCAAAGAACAGAAACTGCTATGCCCGCGTGATAATAAATGCTTGTAGATATTGCAGCGCCAAGGTTACGGAGAGAACACTGAAGAAGAATATCGTGAACCCTCGTCAACGACCACCAAGAAGCAAAAAAAAGGGGGAGCGGCCCCCGAGCAACAGGCTGAGCAAGCGCAAAAAGCACCGGAAGGAGAGTTCGCGGAAGGGGGGGCTCGACAGGGAGACGAGAACTTAAAAAGGAAATTCGAGCCGCGAACGGTGTGACAGTTAAGGAGCACTGACTCCCCTGTCACCCAGCGCTGCATCTTTGCTTTCTCTTTTCTGTACTAATAAATTGGATATATAATTGACCCAATAGCCCATTGTGCTCATTTATAACAACTTGGTGCCGTGACTCGGATCGGGAATTTGAGGGGAATTCCTCGCCTAAGGGGGGGGGCGCCCCACCGACTCGGTGGCCCCCGGGCTTGGACTTCACCCCAATCCCGACTGACGATCCTAAAATTAAAGAAAGGAGAAAGCAAAGGGGGATTCGAGGGCCGGCGTACCCCTTTAAAAGCTTGTGCACAAGGTCCGGACGAAGACGCAGGACGCGTAAGTATTACGGGAGCCGTCCGGGCGGGGGTGGGATCCCGGAGTGCGACTGTGTGGTGTGTGGACGAGAGGGGGGCTGGCAGCCAGATACCCCCAAGCGAGAGCGGACCCTTCAGTAGTGCGGTTCCCACAGACCCGCGAGGGCTTGGGCCACGAACTAGGGGAAGCGGGAGTTGTCTGTGTGATTGGAGGCACTCCGGAAGAATGGGACAGGGGAAGAGTAAGTCCCCTATGAGCATCAGGCTTCCGCCCATACCCAGAGAAAGTCCCTTAGGATTTCTACTGGATAACTGGGAGCATTTTTTAGGCACACAGGGAAAAGATAAGGTTAAAATGATACACTACTGCGTGGAAGTATGGGGTGGGAAGGAAATTTCAAAAAATGTGTTTTGGCCCGTATATGGGTCCTCAGAGGATTGGGTGAAGCAAAAACTGAATATTTGGGTGAACACCAAGACCCCTTCTTGTGCAGAAGAAAGTGATTATGCAAAGGTCTGGGTAGAACGACCAGAGGTGTTCATTTTTAAATTAACAGAGAAATCAAAGGAGAATAGGGGTAAGAAAAAGGGAAATCGACAGGAGGAAGCTTTAATAGCCCCCCCTCCATATGTACTCCCACCCCAAGTACCTGAGCCTGCTGACCCAAGTGCACCCCCGGAGGAGGATTCGAATTCCGACCAATCAGAACATGCGGGACCAGTTACCCGCAGCAGGGCTCGGAAGGGACTATACCCACTGAGGGAAATGCCGATGGGAGGCCCCCAGCCGGGTATAGGGTTCATATCAGTACCTCTCAGCTCAGCGGATGTCAGGGATTTTAAGAAGGAAATGGGACGTCTAATAGAAGACCCGCTGGGGGTGGCAGAGAGGGTAGATCAGTTTTTAGGGCCAAATATGTATACTTGGGAAGAATTGCAGTCCATATTAAACATCTTGTTTACGGCTGAGGAAAGGAATATGATAAGGAGAGAAGGCATGCGTATTTGGGACGAACAACATAGACAAGGGCCAGCAGCAGATATCAAGTGGCCTTTACAAAACCCCAATTGGGACCATCAAGATCCAGCACATAGAGCCCATATGCAAGACCTTAGGACAATAATTGTGCAAGGGATTAGGGAATCAGTCCCGCGGGCCCAGAACTTTAATAGGGCCTTTAATGAAAGACAAAAGAAAGATGAAGCCCCTGCAGAGTGGTTAGAAAGATTGCGAAAAAACTTTCAACTTTATTCGGGACTGAATCCGAACGATCAGGTGGGGCAAGCAGTACTGAAAGTACATTTTGTTTCAAAATCCTGGGATGACATCAGAAGGAAGCTGCAAAAATTAGAGGATTGGCAAGATAGGGGGCTGGATGAACTATTAAGGGAAGCACATCAGGTTTATGTGCGAAGGGAAAACGAAAAGGATAAACGCCAAGTTAGAATGATGGTAGCTGCTGTGCGAGAGAGCAGGAAGCAAGAGGAGAGACCGAAGCAATTTGAGCGAAAATCGGTTGAAGTTCAGGGTCCGGAGAAGAGAGAGAGACAGGATTCAAAGGTGTGCTTTTACTGTAAAAAAAAAGGGCATTTTAGGAGGGAATGTCGCGTTCGGATTAGAGATGAGAAGGAGTTTAAAGAGGACTAGGGGGGTCAGGGGCTCTATCTATTGGGGACCCGAAAACATCAGAAAGAGCCCTTGATAAAGTTAAAAGTGGGTCCCCAAGGTCAGGAGATTACCTTCCTGGTCGACACTGGTGCAGAAAGATCAACGCTCCAGTCTTTACCTAAAGGTTGTACCCTGTCTAGGGACACCGCAACAGTGATTGGGGCGAAAGGAGAACCCTTTGATGTGAAAATAATAAAAGGGGTAATGGTAGAATCAGAATCTAAATTAGGGTTAGGAGACTTTTTGCTAGTTCCAGAATCAGATTATAATTTACTGGGTAGGGACATGATTATAGAATTGGGTATACAAATAGAAGTAGTGGAAAAAGAAATACAGATTAGACTCTGTCCCCTGAGACAAGAGGATGAAAAAGAAATAAATCCAGAAGTATGGTATAACCCCGGAAGCGTGGGGCAGTTAAAGATTTCTCCCTTTAAGGTCAAAATCAAAAACCCTGAAATTCCTGTAAGAATAAAGCAATATCCTATGTCCCTGGAGGGAAGGAAAGGGTTGAAACCTGAAGTAGACAGACTGTTAAGCCGGGGATTGTTAGAACCTTGCATGTCACCATATAATACACCAATCCTCCCAGTCAAAAAAGCGGATGGGTCATATCGCTTAGTACATGACTTAAGAGAAATAAACAAGAGAACTATAGCCAGATTCCCTGTGGTAGCAAATCCATACACGTTGTTGAGTAAATTAAGCCCAAACGATTTGTGGTACAGCGTGATAGACTTGAAAGACGCCTTTTGGGCTTGTCCTCTTGATGAGTCTAGCAGGGACTACTTTGCCTTTGAGTGGGAAGATCCGGACACTGGAAGGAAACAACAGCTTAGATGGACAGTGCTACCCCAAGGATTTACCGAATCCCCAAACTTGTTTGGGCAAGCGTTAGAGCAAATTTTAACAGATTATCAGATAAGCCCTGGGGTAACCCTGGTGCAATATGTTGATGACTTGCTGTTAGCAGGGAAAGAAGAGGAAGAAGTAAGAAGGGAGAGTATAAAGCTCCTAAATTTTCTAGGACTTAAGGGCCTAAAGGTTTCAAGAGCTAAATTGCAGTTTGTGGAGGAAGAAGTAAAATACCTAGGGCATTATTTAAAAAAGGGTGAAAAGAAGATAGACCCAGAAAGAATTCAAGCTATTCTATCGCTACCAATACCAAAGAATAAAAAACAGATTCGGCAGATCTTGGGCCTCACAGGGTATTGTAGACAATGGATTGAGAACTATAGTAGTAAAGCTAGATTTTTGTATCAAAAGCTAACACAAGAAGGGTTAATGAAGTGGACCCAGGAAGACACAAATAAATTGGAGGAACTAAAAAAGAGTCTAGTTCATGCTCCGGTTCTGAGCCTTCCAGATTTAAAGAGGCCATTCTTTTTGTTTGTAAATATAGAAGAAGGAATTGCATTTGGGGTACTTACCCAGGACTGGGCAGGGAAAAAGAAACCCGTGGCATTTTTATCAAAAATTTTAGACCCTGTAAGTAGAGGCTGGCCCACATGTCTGCAGATGTTAGCCGGATGTGCATTGTTGGTAGAGGAAGCTAGGAAAATCACTTTTAATAGTAGTCTGAAGGTATTGTCCCCTCATAATATTCGGGGGGTAATGCAACAAAAGGCAGATAAATGGATATCAGATGCCAGGCTCCTAAAATATGAAGGAATTCTGTTAGAAGCACCAGACTTTACCCTAGAAACCACCACTCTGCAAAACCCAGCTGCCTTCCTGTATGGAGAAATGGAACAGGGACCTTTAACCCATGACTGTCTAGCTACTATAGAAGAACAAACTAAGATTAGGCCTGACTTGGAAGAAGAAGAGTTAGATGAAGGAGAAAGACTGTTTGTGGATGGATCCTCTAGAATAGTAGAAGGGGAAAGAAAATCTGGGTATGCTATTATAGGAGGAACTGATTTACGAGTAATAGAATCAGGAGCTTTAGACAAGTCATGGTCAGCCCAAGCGTGTGAATTGTATGCTATACTTCGGGCCTTGACACTCCTAAAGGGAAAGGAAGGGACGATATATACTGATTCCAAGTATGGGTTCGGGGTGGTACATACCTTTGGAAAATTATGGGAAGAAAGAGGACTGATAAATTCACAGGGAAAAGGATTGATTCATCAAAAGCTTATAGTGAAAGTATTACAAGCCTTAAGGGGACCAAAGAAAATAGCAGTGGTTCACTTAAAAGGACATCAGCCAGGAATAGACTTTAAAACCAGGGGAAATAATGCTGCTGATCAAGAAGCCAAACGGGCAGCAGTAAGGGAGATGGTCTTAAAAGAAAAGCCACAGGTTAGAGAAGCACCAGAAAAGGAAGATGTAGAACTTATATTTACTAGTGAAGAGAAAGAAAAATTAAAGAGAATGGGGGTAAAAGAAGATAGGGGGAAGTGGATGACAGAGGATGGGCGAGAAGTATTGCCCAAGGCAGTAGCCCAACGAATGTTGTATAAGTTACATCAAGGAACACATACTCGACCAGGAACACACTGGGGGGCCCAGGGGTTAGTCGACCATTTCGCAACTAAATTCATGAGCATTGGGCTACTGGATATAGCTAAATATGTTACAAAAAACTGTCCTACCTGCCTACGAGTCAATCGTAGCAACCTAAGAAAACTACCTCCAGGGGGACGGCCGTTGGCAAAAAGACCATTTGCAAGTCTGCAGATAGATTTTACAGAGCTACCCAAAGTAGGACGAATTAAATATCTTTTAGTAATAGTAGATCATCTCACCCATTATGTAGAAGCATTTCCGACGGTTAGGGAAACAGCTCAAACGGTAGTAAAGACTTTGCTTGAGGAAATAGTACCTAGATATGGGGTGCCTGAGACTATTGACTCGGACAAGGGTCCGCACTTTACATCAAAAGTGACACAAGAATTGGCAGAGGCATTAGGAATTAAATGGGAAAAACATACCCCCTATCATCCACAAAGCTCAGGAAGAGTAGAAAGAATGAACGGGGAAATAAAAAAACAGTTGACCAAATTAGTACTAGAGACTAAATTATCATGGGTAAAATGCATTCCGTTGGCCTTACTAAATATTAGGACTCAGCCGCGAGCAGATGTGGGATTGTCCCCATTTGAAATGCTGTATGGAATGCCGTACAACCTGGAGAAAGTCCAGACCCACCCTAACATTAATGATCAGCATCTTAATAAATACTTAGTAACGTTAATGAAATTTAAAAAACAACTATGGGAAAAAGGAATGTGGGCTCAGAGACCACCTCTAGATCTTGTGTTACACCAGGTACAACCGGGAGATTGGGTTCTAGTCCGGAGCTGGAAAGAAAACCCGTTGACACCAAAGTGGGAAGGACCATACCTAGTGCTACTTACAACAGACACCGCGATACGAACAGCAGAGAAAGGGTGGACGCATGCCAGCCGAATAAAAGGACCAGTAGACCCGTCCAGGTTCTCCAACTAAAATAACCCCCGCTGGGAAGTCAAAGGAACAACTGGTGATCCTGGTGATCTAAAGCTCCCTAAAAAGGAACTTCACCCTGACCCCAGGGAAGTAAATGGACAAAGAGGACATTTGGGTGGGGGATAATTGGGTATTACAAAAAGAATTGATTGGGACTTCTGAAGCGCCGGGATATTGTAAAAGTTTAGAGAAACTTGCCCAGCAACCATACTATAGACCTGTGAGGTTAGAGCACTGTGGTCAGTTGTATAATGGAGAAGGGCATGCAGAGCATGACGATATCAGAGTAGTGTGTAGCTGGCTAGACTGTAATTGCTACCCGTTTGCATGTTTCTGTTGTAAAATTTGTAAAGAATTGTGGTGGGTCCACTGCAAGAAAGGGAGGGCTCCTAAAAGTGTGTGTCAGCCCTGTTGGGAGGGACAGCGCGAGCTGACTGCTTCGGTTTTAAACCAAAAAGTGGCAGCTCGAGAGCTGAAAGTGGGATCTCCACTCTGGTGGCAGATATTTTCAAAGGGGGTAAACCCTAACTTATATTGCTATCACCCCAACGAGCCTCCTGGACCATTCAAAACAGACATTGTGTCAGTCGAGTGTCGCAAACAAGTAAGAGAACTCAGGTGTGACATTCCACCATTGAAAGATAAAAATTGGCATTCCAAAAGAAGAAAGTGGAAAAGAGGAGTGAGTTCCGCCCCTGAAGAATATCCTTGCTGCCGTGAAGATGGTAAACCTCGCAGTTAGCAGCAACCTAACTGGCGAGCGAGGCAGAAGGGTAAAAGGTGGGGATAAGGAATCTCACATAGAAACAACCAAAAAGATGTCTACAACCTATGATGACCGGAGGCTTGGAAATAATAGGGTAAAAGGGACTAGAAAAAGAGTTTGCTTTGTCCACATCACTTGCACTAGACATCACCTGATTCTAATAATGCATTTAATAATTGTGATGAAATTGATAAAGGGAGTAGAAAGTAGTCATGAACCTTTTAAATGGTCTTTGATAAAATGGGAAGATTCAAGGGTGGTTAGAACAGTCATAACAGCAGGGTCTCCATCGTTCCAAGTCAGCCTTACAGAATTAGTAACCTTCAGGTACAGGATGACAGCAAACAAGTACAAGGCCGTCTATATGTGCCCAGCCTTTAACCCAGGGAAACCTTATTGCAATTACCCTGGTTACAACTTCTGTGCATATTGGGGTTGTGAAACATTAGCCCTTGGTTTTCATCCAGGCGGCCCGCCCGATCAGTACTTAAAGATAGGGAGAGGTCCTCACGGATGCAAACCTCCTCGGTACAATTATTCATGGGGCATAAAGGGAGGTGACCATACATGGTGTCAATTTATATACCTGAATGTCACAAGGCCAGACGATCCAGTATGGATAATAGGAAAGACCTGGGGATTAATGGCATTGCAGCCAGGCACAGATCAAGGAGTAATGATTCTAATAAAGAAAGAACCAATACCACATGACCCGGAACCGGTAGGACCTAATCCGGTAATAGGAGAGGGAGGTCAAAGAAACATTGTAAACACCTCGACTCCAAACACCTCAGCCTTGAGAGAAAATGCTACAGAAACCAAGAATGAAACCAAAAACTGGCCAGAGAAAAATCAGCCTGTCCAAGAATATAATACACTTTGGAAAGTAATGCAAGCCACCTTTAAGGTGCTAAATGATACATACCCCAATATAACGAAAGAATGTTGGCTATGTTACATGGTAAAACCACCCTTTTATGAAGCCATAGGATCTACTGCCGAACACAGGTGGGTAAATGGAACAAACCCCAGAGAGTGTCTATGGAGAAAGGAACAAGACAATACCCCTGGGATATCTCTAGCTCAAGTGAGGGGTAAAGGGAGGTGTGTAGGGAACATCCCTAAAGACAAGAATCATCTATGCAAAAGCCAGATGGTAATACCTATACCAGATCCAAAGAAGCCAGCTCAATGGCTCCTCCCTGCCGTAAATACTAAGTGGGTGTGTAACACCTTGGGAGTCACACCGTGTCTAGCAGTTAATAGTTTCGATATTACCTCAGAATATTGTATTCAAGTTCTAATCCTCCCTCGAATAGCATATCATTCTAAAGATTACGTCCATGAACAACATATCACCTCTAAGAATCATTTAACAAAAAGGGAACCATTTACAGCCCTCACCGTGGCAGTTTTACTTAGTGTAGGAGGTGCCGGAGTAGGAACAGGTGTTGCGTCCTTAGTTAATCAACAGCAAGGGATGAAAGATTTGAGAATTTCTGTAGATGAAGATTTGCAGAAAATAAATACAGCTATAAACGGATTAGTAAAATCAGTAAGATCCTTATCAGAAGTAGTACTACAAAACCGTAGGGGGTTAGATCTTTTGTTCCTACAACAAGGGGGGCTATGCGTAGCCTTAAGAGAAGAGTGCTGTACTTACGTAGATCATACTGGCGTAGCAGTAGATGCCATGGCAGAGCTAAAGAAACAAATTGAACAAAGAAAGAGAGAACGAGAGGCACAACAAAGTTGGTATGAATCCTGGTTCAATCACTCTCCTTGGTTTACAACCCTTCTGTCTAGCTTAGCAGGACCACTAATACTGTTTGTTTTAACATTGACCTTTGGACCTTGTATCTTTAACAAACTTATCAATATAGTCAAGAGAAGATTAGAGGCTGCTCATTTAATGCTTATTAGGGCAAAGTATGAGCCGTTAAATAAGGTAGAAATGGAAGATTATTTAGAACTCAGCAGAAAAGAACTAGTAAGATACAGTGAACAAAAAGAGTAAAAACAAAAAGGGGGGATTGTGAGGAAAAGCGAGTGACCTTTTGTTCACTGTTAGGGAAAAGTGTGTAGACGGGGGATCGCCCTAGCCATGTCCTTGCAGTTTTGCCGTGCTTGTGAAACTGCAAAGAACAGAAATTGCTATGCCCGCGTATCTTGCGTTCCCCCCCAACTATGCCCTTGCAGTTTTGCCGTGCTTGTGAAACTGCAAAGAACAGAAACTGCTATGCCCGCGTATCTTGCGTTCCCCCCCCAACTATGCCCTTGCAGTTTTGCCGTGCTTGTGAAACTGCAAAGAACAGAAACTGCTATGCCCGCGTGATAACAAATGCTTGTAGATATTGCAGCGCCAAGGTTACGGAGAGAACACTGAAGAAGAATATCGTGAACCCTCGTCAACGACCACCAAGAAGCAAAAAAAAGGAGGCGGCCCCCGAGCAACAGGCTGAGCAAGCGCAAAAAGCACCGGAAGGAGAGTTCGCGGAAGAGGGGCTCGACAGGGAGACGAGAACTTAAAAGGGAAATTCGAGCCGCGAACGGTGTGACAGTTAAGGAGCACTGACTCCCCTGTCACCCAGCGCTGCATCTTTGCTTTCTCTTTTCTGTACTAATAAATTGGATATATAATTGACCCAATAGCCCATTGTGCTCATTTATAACAACTTAGTATCTACCCTGAATAAACTTGTCTGAGTACACATAACGAAATATATATATATATAGTATGGCTTTGTCTAATGAAGGAAGATATTGATGGCCACCAGCAGATGAACTCTGCTCCAAAATGCTTAATCCTAGTTATTTCCCTTTTTGACTAAAAGAGGAAATAAGAGCAGAGTTTGTGTGGGAGCTACAGATAATGAGGTGTTATGTAAGGCATCTACTGTTCTTTGTCCTATCAAGTCTCCAGAGCACAAACACAATACCTAAAGTCTTTGAACTGTGGCATGTGTGGAGTGATCACAGAAGCCTGAAGAAGCAGTTTTTGAGAGTCATCAGAGGTACAGAGATTCTTGGCATGTAATAAACAGGAATGGCATAGTTAACTATCTCCAAGTAAAAGAAAATATTTTTATCTGCTTTTTTTTTTTTTTAATAAAACAAAACAAAAAACCCCCTTGCTTATTGAAAGTTAATTTAAAGCAAAGAAGTAGCAACAGAATTTGTCTCCTTCTACACGAATGTACAAATAACTATACCTATAGGTACAGAATGAGTAGATAGATTTTAAAAAGTGAGCTGAGGTGCCTTGATTTGCAGTGCCACTTTTGTAGCACCCTGAAAAGAAAACTTTCAGAAAATGCTGACCATTTTTCTTCCTCTAGTGGTTCCCTTCAAGGCATCTCTTGATAGGTCCATAGGGAAAAATATACTTTAAATCATTACTCACTCAAGAAAGTGTTGGTCATCATTCTTTTCTTGATTAAAGCCTCAAAACTGCATGTTAGACCTTAAAGATTTCTCTTTGTCCTCTTGGTTACTGAATTTATGTCAAAATTATATTATCAAACATTTCCCTGACAAAACAGGGTTTTGATCAATACAATGAATGTCAGATCTGCAATGCTAAGCTTAGGCAGAATTTTTTTTCATGTAGTCTTTTTTTTTTCCTATAATAGAAATGTATTTTTAATGAGTTTGTGTGGTGTTTTTTCTGTAAACTTTTCTGTGTTATTTACGTTCAGATTTCCCCTGAGTCAGGTTTTTTTTAACACTGCCTATAAAGATTACTTCATTTTTGATTTATTCATGGCCACAGCAAAACCATCTCACTTATGGGAAATACACTTCTGAGGAAATAATTTACATTATAGAAATTAATTAATTCTACTGTAGGGTTTAACTTCATAAATTGCTAAATCAGCAAATGTTCAAAAGTGTCAAGCAGTTCTGTGCTACCTGACTGGAGATGCATTTTGAACTGCTCTTTATATATTCCCATATAACTTCACGTTTAGTTCCCCAAGACAATCTGCATCTGAGTTGTGCATCTGATTTTTGTGGCTTTGGGGAAGAAAACACAGCTAGATATAGTTGTTATAATTCCTATTATCTTTAGCAGAAAAAAATTGGAGCTGTCTCCTGGATGGTTTGACCTTTATGTACAGAATGCAGAGAGAATTAATTACGTCAGGGAGTTATTAACAATATCCAGTATATTGTTTAGACACCTGAACTTAGCAGTTTAAAAGGGTATTTATTTTGAAACCTCCCTTCTTTACATGCAAGGTAGCTTTCTGCATTCTTATTCAAATGTGTTTTGCATAAAAGAGTCACTAGGCAAAAATATACTCTTAGAAACAGGTATTCCTCTACTCTGGGAAATATCTCAGTGCACATTGGAAAATTAAGTCTACCTATCTAACAATTAGCTCTGAGTCAATACTAGTATTTTTATTAAAATTTTGAATTATGTGATAGCAGTAAGAACTCCATACAGGCATCAGCTCTGACTATATAATTAATAACTATGTCATTAATTTTGTATCTTGTATTTTTGATCCCACCAACCAAAATGAAAAAATAGATCAAATAAAAGCATAGTCAAGAAAATATCGGTGAAAACCAGCTTCTGTTGAAAAAGGAAAATACTCTAGAAATCTGTAGTGCTGAGGTTTATGAAATTAAGGCTAATGTAGACATAGTGAATTTCATCATACACAGTACTAGAAGACATGATACAAATATCAGGAAATAGGAATTGTGTTTGTTTGTTCGAGGTTTCGTTTATTTTATTTTTAATTTTGTTTTTCACATAGATGAAAAATAAATTAATTATGTGAATATTTTGAAGAAGTTCTGAACATCCCCAGAACTGGGAAATTGTTGGGTAAGGAATAATAGATAGTACTAGTGGCAAGCAGGAAGACAGTGTCTAGAATCACCTTGGATATGATTAATTTCTAATATTTAATAGAAAAAACTCTGCAGACACCAAGGTCAATGAAGAAGGAGGAGAGGAGATGCTCCAGGCCAAGATTCCCCTGAAGTTTGTGGAGAAGACCATGCCATGGAGCAGATATCTGTGCTACACTGTGGATGAGCCCATTCCAGAGCAGGTGGATGTGCCCTGCAAGAAGCAACACTGTGTGGACATCCCTGTAGTACACTCCTGTGAGGAGCAGTGAGGGACCCACATGAAAGAGTCTTTTACAGAAGAAATGCATTCCATGCATGGAACCACACTGGAGCACTGTCTGAAGAACTGTAGCCCCTGGGAAGGATGCATGTAGGAGAATTTTGTGGAGGACTATATCCTGGAGCAGAGGAAGAGTTTGAGGGAGGAGAGGCAGACATGAAGGATTATGAAATACTATGAATCCCATTCCCTGTCACCTTGGACTGTTCGGGGGAGGAAGTAGAGAATTTGGGAGTGATGTTGAACCTGAGAAGAAAGACGGGGTAGAGTGAAGGTGTTTTTATATTTTTCCTTGTTTCTTATTCCCCTCTGTCTTATTAATTGCCAATTCATTAAATTAATTCACCAACTTGAACCTGTTTTGATCATGACAGGAACTGATGAGTGATCATCCTGTCCTTACCTCAAGTCAGGAACTTTTTGCCATATTTTCTCCCTCTGTCCTCTTCAGGAGGGCAAGTGATAGAGGGACTTGGTGGACAGCTGGCAGCCAGTTCAGGTCAATCCACCACAGTAGTAAAGGACAATATTTCAGGGAAACCCTGGTTGATTACCGCAAAAGATCTCTCTGCCATTGGTTTTAAGTTCAAACCAACTTTGTTGACCAAACTAATTCCAGAATGTGGAAATTCTTTGTCTTGTATTTGCAGTGATATGTGAATGAATGTATAGGCTAAACAATTCCTGTAAAAATAGAAAAGCTATTTAGAAGTAGGTGGCTGACATCCGTGGTATGGCCACAGAAAAATGTTGCAAGATCATTTAACTGAATTCTAAAAAGCCTAAGTATGTTGCTGTTGCATATTCTATTAATTTTATAATTTTGTCCATTTTTCTTGATCAAAGTGGTGCAATGTTGCCGATTTGGCATATGCTGACAATAGTTACATGTGTTATAAATGTATTGTACTGGAATAGCTTAGAAAATCAATGCTAATATTATATTAACATACTACTAGCTGCTGACTCGTCATGACAGCACAATGCTGCATATTTTTGTGTATATTAGGGTATTCTGTCTGGAACTGACTGCCACTAAGACGTCAAGCCTGAATGATGTGGAGCCATGTTTATTGATATAAAAAATTAAATGCAGTAACATCAAATGCTATTTTAGCATTTCAATACTGTTTTGAATATAAGAGTTGTTCTGGCTGGTATATGTAAGAGTGGTTCTGTTTCCATTTCCATTTCCATCCTGGTCAACATTTTATATTTGTATTAATACAGAGCCTTCTTGTGTAAAGGATCTTAAATCTCTCTTTGTGAATTATCTTAAAAAATATTTTCATTTTGCATTTCCAAGTAGATAGCATAATGAAGATTTAAAGGCATTCCTAAAAAATTAAACCAGTCACATCTTTTTTTGCAAGATAATTTTGTGGGGAAATTTTGTATTACTGAAAAATTAAAACCAAAGAACCCCTAAAATGGATTCATGTCTGTAGCATTTAGAAGCTAAAGGAATTC
Organism: Catharus ustulatus; assembly: GCF_009819885.2. Lineage (NCBI taxonomy): Eukaryota > Metazoa > Chordata > Aves > Passeriformes > Turdidae > Catharus > Catharus ustulatus. The sequence continues at coordinate 34,998,849 of NC_046222.1, read as the reverse complement.
TTGCATGAAACTTCTGATGCATGACCTGTTTTTTGAAAGTTTTCAAATTATACAGAATCCTTTATGGCTTATGACAAAGCTTTTTTTTTCTTCTTCTTCTTTTTGCTTTTTTTAAAAAATTAGTTAATTCCACTGATTACTTAAAAATTGCAACTTCTTTGTAGTCTGAGATTTTTTGCCTTTCAGCCTCTGGGTGCATTTAGACCTTTTATCTTCTAGATTAAAGAGGTATTTGCAATCAAAGAGAGCTCTCCTGTATGACAAATACAGGTCTTAAAAAGACCATCTCTTACACATTTCTTGTTGAAAGAGCTTCTTTTATCTTTCACTCTAGGTCCTGACTTCTAGGCCACAAAACTTTCCATTCTCTGTTTTCCAGAGTCTTTCCAATTAGCAATACTCAGTCCACTCGGGATTCTGATCCTCTGGTGTAATTGAAAACTCAACTGTTCTTTCAGTCTTGCTTTTCTCTATCTGTACTCTCCTTCAGTGGAGTTATCTTTCTTCTTAGCTAGCTATAGTCAATTTTTCTTAGATAAGTGATATTTATTACCCATAGTAACTTTCAAAAAGAGTTTCCCTGCACAGTTTTATTGTTCCATAGATAAGCCTTGAAATAAATGAAAATTTATTAGTAATAAAATGCAGTTTGAGTTTATAATACAAATAAAATTCCAAAGACAGTTACTCTTTTGATTCTAAAAGTTAATTTATCAGTTTAAGTATTTCATTTATTACTTGCTGCTTTTATATTTTAATATAGCAATGTATTATACTTTCCAGTGATACTCCATTTTAGAATTAATTGCTTAGATATTCTTATGGTGAGCAAACTAAATGAAGTGACTGATTTTTAAATAACTGGGTAGTGCATTTATCAAACTAACATTTCAGTGATTTTAAAACTAGAGTAAAGATGTCACTGAATATTTTTGTATAGAACTACTACTCAAAAAGCAAATTATGAAGAATTTTGAATAATAAGAATTTATTTGGATTCTTGGTCAGGTTACAGAAACTCAGATTCAATCTTGTTTTTATTAAAAGATCTTTATACATCTCACTTCTCAGAACATTTGTATTATAATATTCTGATTTTATGTTTCCTGTCTTTGAGACATGATGTTATGTTCCACTCAGAGCAACCAAAGTCTTTCCTGTGTCTTTAAATTTCTTATTACTGTCAGAAAATGAATGCATGAAGTTATTACACCACTGAAGATAGTAATATCTATTTATAGATAGAACAAAACCTGATACTCTCAAAAGGGAAACCTTAACAAACATGGAATTGTGTGAAGTTCAATTCATTGATTCATTCAACCTAATTTCACTTTTCTGGGGTTATTTGGGGCGAAAAGTGAAAGCAAAATATTTACAAAGAAGGTCATTCTGAAGAACAAACAAGTTGCTATGTGTGAGAAGAATTCAGAACATGGAAGTACAGTAATTTCACGATTATAAGCCACACTGAGTATAAGCCGCATCTCCGGGTGCCAGCAACTTTTCGTTCTTTGTCCATATATAAGCCGCACCTGATTATAAGCCGCACGTTACAATACAGGGTGTGATAAAAGGTATCTATTCTATCACCATCTGTTGAGGGTGGGGACAGTGAGCCTTATCTCAACAGCAGATATTCTGCTAATGGGCCATCCATTGAAACCAGGCAAGGCATGGTTCTTTATCTTTTCACAACCCATCCTTCCTCCAGAAAGTCATTTTCTGCTAATGGCCCATTGAGTCCCACTGTGGGACTGATAAAATTACTGCATCCCATTGGAAGTTGCTCCAGCCAGGGGGAAGAGCCCAACATTTCTTACCAAGATAAAAACAGAGGTTTTGGGACACTAAGGGAGCCCCTTTCTCCACTGGACTCCAGAGGTAAATCGGATTTCTGCCCATCACCACTGGACCTCTGGAGGGAAAGTGCACCTTCTACAGGAGCACTGCTTCAACTGAATCACATCTGTCACTGCAGGAGGATGCAGCCACCATTTAGTGGGACTGCTACCAACACCCTGCCTGACGGGGTGTCAGGCTGTACTCTGACTTTGTCAGGATTTGGAGTTTGTGTCTTTGTAGTACTGTATTTCTATTTTAATTTCCCTAGAAAAGAACTTTATTATTAATTCCCATATCTTTGCCTGAGAGCCACTTCATTTCAAAATTATAATAATTTGGAGAGAGGGAGTTTACATTTTCCATTTCAAAGAGAAGTTCCTGCCTTTCTCAGCAGACACCTGTCCTCCAAACTAAAACAGCAACTTTTTGTTCTTTGTCCATATATAAGCTGCACCTGATTATAAGCCGCACTTTGGGTTAGGACCAAAATTTTAGTCAAAATGGTGCGGCTTATAATAATGAAATTACTGTAGTTTGCTTTTTCTGTTTGCCAGAACTTCGTGTCCTGCAGAAAACATTGAGGCTTTGGAATGTAACACATTTTAGTCAATAAAGCAATGCATCACAGAGTAAAGAACAAGATTTCTGTTAAAAAGGGATTTGTACTATGTTTCTCAGCCAGAGTATTTAATTTGTCAACAAAGCAAATTAATGGGCAAAGCTAATGATGGAAATCACGGCAGTGCATTAATTTAACACAGTTTTATCTTTGATATATAATGTATACCCTTGAGACAAAAGTAGGCAGAATTCAGTGATACACTCCAAGTTGGAATGCTGAGCTTTTTAAGCTCAAGGAAATGCATCAGATCTCCTTGGTTCTGTTCGTAAGCACAGATCTGAAAAAGTCAACATACACAAGAAAGGTGAATAGCAAGAGAATTGGGTGTCCCCCCTAGAGGGAACAGGTATGAGCATGCAGCTATGGATGGTTTGTCTGTTGAATAAGCATCCAGATAAGAATGGACTCTTAGTCAGATATATCTCTGTCATCTAAAAAACATGAAAAGCTTGTTGCATTATTTTGGATGTGGTGGTATAGAGGGAAGAAAGGGGATTTAAAATTAAACCCAAATCTAGTCCTGAATGAACTCAGGCTGTGCAGAAGACTGCAAAAACAAACAAACAGAAATATTACTTTTATTCTCTAAGGACAGTCAGAAAATAAAAACTTAGGGATTGTGACATTAGATGGTAGTTCTGTGAAATATGTCCCTTATTTATGTCAAATCTTGAAATGGAATCTTGAAAGATTCCATTCGGTGTTGTAAGCTTCTATGTCTACTCTTTCTGCTCTGCTCCTAGTCATGTTATCTACAGAAAAATTGGTTTTGGCCATTAAAGTGTTTTTAGTTTTGTACTTTATCTTAAAGCCATTTCTTGAATTGCTTTTCTTTCTTGCTTATTGTTTTCAGATAGAATTAAAATAAATTTTTTAAAATAATTTTTTTCACTAGAAATATAAAAAATGCACTTCATCTTCTAATGTTCAAGTGTTTAAAATGTTTTTACAGAGTGTATGGAGACTCCAACTAGTTATCTTTAATATAATTTGTGGATATATCACTATACATATGTGGAACTTTGCCTTTATAAAGGCACTAGTGGAATAGGTGCTTTGTTGAGTTTTGCCAACTTATATTTTTGTCCACTAGTGACTGTTTTCAGTGATTTATTTGCTCTTTGTTCTTTTGCATACCCATTAAATAAAACCTTGAATATATTAACTGGTGAGCATGGATAATAAATATTTTGCTCCAGGTGATTCACCCTGAAGAAATCTAACTTTACCAGTTGTGTTCCCCTCCACTCTATTAGTATATTCATTACATGTTGAAAAAAAGTTGATTTTCAGGCTTTTAAAAGTGAGTACAATTATTTGGTCAAACTGTTTCAAATACATATTATACTGGGATTATTTTTACCTTTTCTGTGGTGCAATTTCAGCCTGTATCCAGTCAGTTTTCTTTCATTTTGGTTTACAGAACTATATCATAATTTTAGTCAGATCAGCTCAATCTGCTAAAGTGTGAACAATTCCTTGCTGAACTGAATGTGATGTTCATGTACTTTTTTTCTTGTTACTAATTTAATACCTATATTAACAGTAAGTAAAGGAAGTTGAGACTTTAAGGAATAAAAATTTTGTTTAAGCTGAGCTTGAGGAAGAAAAAAAGTTTTAAGTATTTCTTGAAATACGTGTGTTTTCTTTTTCTCAATACCATAATCACTAATTAAATATTTTGCTAAAAATAATTCAATTAAGAGAAAACATCTTGAATTGAGACTGTTTTGCCCATTAGAGTCACATAAATAAAATAAGATCTACACATAGAAATGGCTCTATGTGGCTATATTCAGACCTAAAGAAATGTTTCCTTATGCTCTATTGATGTGTTGATGATCAGAAAATAAACTAATTCCAGTTCTCAGAATGACACCTAAGAATGGATGTCATTTCAGCATTTTGGGATGCCTGGGAAGAATGTCTCTGTAGTGAGGAAAGGAAGGTTGCATGGTGAGTGCCCTGCTAGAAGTTACACGTTACATATACATATACATATACATATACATATACATATACATACACATGTACATATACATATACATACACATATACATGTACATGTACATGTACATATACATATACATATACATATACAGTTATATTTCACATGGATTTATGTTACCAGAGGTCCTATGAACCATTGATTACCATCCTTCATGATAAATCTGCCCTGAAACCTAAATCTTAGTACTTTGATACCTGTATACTGAGGACAGTGACAAACTTCAGCTGATTTTGGTTTTGGTCCATGTGCTCTCTTGTTTTTTTCCTCAGCCCTTCTACAAGGCAGAAAAAATCCTGTTATTAAATACTCTGATGTGCAGAACTGCAACACGCCTGTCTGCTTTAGTTCTAGAGTGCAAATGAGCTACTAATGTAATCCCAGCCTCTCCTCTTCTGCGTTTATTCAAACATCTGCCACTGGTATGTCTGGGCAAAGAGATATGTATGATTCTGTCTTTGAGCATGCTCAGTCAGTCACAGAATTTTCTAGATGAGCTCAGTTCTGCTCTAGGCTTATGTGTATTTTGTTCAAGCTTTAACTCACATGTACAGTAATTTCACGATTATAAGCTGCACCATTTTGACTAAAATTTTGTTCTGAACCCGAAGTGTGGCTTATAATTAGGTGCAGCTTATATATGGACAAAGAACAAAAAGTTGCCGACACCTGGAAGTGCAGCTTATAATCAGGTGCAGCTTATAATAATGAAGTTACTGTACATTCTTTATCAGCTTTGATTTCTCTGTTTGTATCTCCTTTAAATGCCATTTTATATAAGTAGCAATAAAAGAAAAAAAACATTCACAATCCTAGAGATCCCTTAGAACTACAACCAGATTTTAATCTGGAAATCTCCTCTGAGCTGTTTCCACATGAGATATCCAATGATCTCTGCTTTCAACTGCGCTTAAAACCTTTTGATAATGATTTGTCCTGCCTCAGCTCAGTGCTGAGTTGCCTGCATGTATTGGTTTTCTGTAGATCATTTGCAGCAAAGTTGATCTGTGTGATATGGGACAAGCCAACCAGATTGGAATGACTGTGCCAAAGCCTATGCCACTCTTATGACTGCCTTATTTATGTGTATATGAATATAGTACATTCCTTCCCAGATGATCTGTATTGTATGCAGTATCATATGTCTTTCTCTTCATCACATGTAGTATCATATGTTCAGACAATCATAGACAGACTATTCAGAGTTGGAAGGCACTCACAAGAATCATCAATGTCCAACTCCTGGCCCTGCACAGAACTACTCCAAAAGTCACATCATGTGCCTGACACAATTGTCCAAATGTTTCTAGAGCTCTGCCAGGCTTTATGCTGTGACCACTTCCCTGGGGAGACTGTTCCAGTGCCCAACCACCCTCTGGGTGGAGAACCTTCTCCTGGTTTCCAACCTAAACCTCCCCTGACACAATTTCAGGCCATTCCCTTGGGTCCTGTCACCGGTCACCAGAGACAAGAGATTGGTGCCTGTCCCTCTGTCTCGCCTTGTGAAGAAGCTGCACACAATGATGAGTTCTCAGTCTACTCCCTTCAGCAGTTCCTCATATACCTTCCCCTCTAGATCCTTCACCATCCTGTTAGCATGAAGTTTGTCTGATTCTTTAACTTCATTAAGGTTACCACTCATGAAGGCACTGCAGTGTTTTTGTGAAAAGTTCTACTATTTTGACATTTTTACCACAAGTTGGAAAATGTCAATCCTCACCTTCCAGACACGGCTATGTTTTTATTTTAGCTGAAAATTTAAAAACAACAATTTCTAATCAGAGATACTTTTACTTCAACATATTTTGCTGAAATTCCTAATTCTATTAGAATGTTAGGCACTTTAGTGAATCAAACAAAAACTGTATTAACAAGTCTTATTATTGGTTTGGCTAAGCAGATTTTATTTAGCAGTTCTACTGGATACCAGATAATACAACCAGGTGTGGGGGAGACAAAAGTCTCCAAAGCATGTGAATCTGTTGTTCCCTCCTTGTAACAAATCCATCACAGAAACGTATCAGATGCAGATCAGCGTAATTTTGCTGCAATTCACTGCTGGCTCCTGAGATCTTCAAAACCAGTATATGATGACCAGCTATCAGCACAGGAATGATTTCCTCTGTGTTCAGATTAATTGTCTGTTAATTGCTGCTAATTGTCTGAGACTGTGTACAGTGTGCTTCTTGCACTCGGTATTAATTCAACAAATCTTGGCCATATTTTCTGTGACCATAACTTCTTATCTTGGACCTGATTTCATGCTTTTACCTCTTTTTTTTCTGTACTATCAAGATCACCAAATACATCTTCCTCAAGGCCAGTGATTTTTCAAATTTTGTATGTTGTATTAAAAGTCCTGGCTTGCCCTAAAACAAGTGGTTCTGTGAGATATCTGTCAGTAAGTCAGGGAAGAAGGCATCTATTCCACTCTATCTGCATTTCAGATAGGGCCAGTGCTGATGATATACAACACATATGTTTCCTGGCTAGTTCCTTCTCCTCTAGAATTTTGTGCCCTTTCTAAGACAATCCAGTGGAGTTAAACAATTCAGAGATGAAATTTGTTTGTTGATTGGTTATGAGCTAATTAAGACTGATTCATAATTCCAATTCTTTCTCAGCTTCCTGAATTTTTCAGTTTCACAAAGTAGCTATGAGGACATTAAAAATATTCTTCTGGTGTGTCTACACTAATAAGCTAATATAAGAAAATATACTGCGACTCTTTAATGGTAAACACATGGTTTAGCATAATCTGGACCAAAATATCTGTGGCTGACACAGTGACTGAGACAAGCTTAGAAATAAAAAAATAGTCTCCAAACCATTCTGTTCTGGTGCTTTAATTGAAAAGTTAAATATTTTTAGCTACAAAGGTGCAGCCCAAGTTGTTGCTGTGCTATTCATCTATATGGATATAGCTGTAGACATGCAGGAAGTTGCCCACCTGGTGGCTGGATACGGTGGAGGAGTCTTTCACAGTTCACAGGATAGATTATATTGCAGTATACAAAATATAAATGTGCAATTGTATATATTTCTAATACACATAATACTTAGTTCCTATTTTGATTTATACTAGACTCGCTGCGTTAACAGGTATTAGAATGAGAAAAGAGATTTAGAAATGTTCAAGAACAAATAGTAATTACAGTAGGGGTTTTGTATTATAAAGTTAATGCTCCATGAAGATCTTGGCTAAATCCTTGAACAGCTGGGCTATCATTATTACTTAATTTTGAAGAAACAAACATTTCTTACAAATCTTTGTAACAATATAGGCACAAATAAAAGATTTCTCATCCACAAAGCTCAAAAAATTTTTTATGTGCAACTCATTAAACTGGAAAAACAGGGTCTAGCATTTCTAATGATATTTATGAAATAGAGGCAAGAATTTTTAAATTTTAAAAAATTAATCAATTGATAAGAAAATAAATATTTTTTCAGGTCATTCCATAGACTAGAAGATCCTAAAAAGTACCTGCTGGCAGAACAGTGCTAGAAATCATTATTATTAGTGAATTCTAAAAAAATTGTTATGATTTTATTGTGAATGCATAGAAGAAATAATTCCCATTTTCTGCTTCTTCCTGTTCAGCTGTACAATGGTTATAAGACAACATTCATCAAATTCCATAGCTCTAATTGAATGATCCACATATTAATTCCTGTATTTCTCATGGTATATCGTGGGTATTACTAAAACAGAGGAGGAATCAGTAAAACGGGTTATAAAGATAGTTTGCTTGGTCTGAGAGGATGTGCTGGGGAAGCCTTTAGAAATTTATTATCATTTCTTAAGGGAAGCTTAGGTGCCAAGGTACAAAGTGTAAGGAACACACAGTGGAAGATGTTTAAGTATTAAAATAGCATTAATATTTATTAATGAAGTTCAGGAGAATGTAAGGAGAAAAATAGCAGAGGTACTGTTGTAGACTTCATATTTTTATGGAACTCATTGTCATACTGTCCAAAGACTTCACAGTCATTATGCATTTATTCCAATGTATATTTAAGATTAGACTTAACATATCTTTAGGGATGGTAATTGAACTCTTAAGAAATGACTATCAAGAGATTTAAATACTCCAAGGTTCCAGTGTCTGAAGGTGAGCAATGAGCTCTGTAAACTCTATAGCAAGATGATAGATGGAGTTCTCTCTCCCATAGTCCATTGGTGACCCAATTCTTTGGATTAACACTTTCTCTTTTGAGCACTATCTAATCTTAGTTTCAATCAAAGGACAAAAGAGAAGTACCTGTATATAATTTTTCTGTTTCATTAAAAGTTGGTAGTTATTTAGAGGTAAGCTGGAACTACCTTGAATTAAAAGCAAGTGAGTGCACCTCTGTCTCTTCCTCTAGTGCATCCTGCATGACTCCCTATTTGCTATTAATTCCCTGCATTTAAAAAAAGTGTTTACCTTATAGTGCAATTTATATATTTGTAGAATGTAGAGATGCCTGGAGCAGTGAGAGTTTTGAAGCTCACAACTTTTGTTAACCATTCCATTAAATGAAATGTTAATGGTAACATTAGCCACCATTTTGAGTATTCAGATGGACATTTCATTTACTGTGGAAAACTGAAGCAGTTTGATTTTCTTTAGACTGAGACAAATCCAGCTGAAATTTCCCCAAAGCTTTTGAGCCAAACACTTTCAGAAACACATAATGTTTTCTTGAAAAAATATAAGAAATTATCAAAATGCACACTGTTTTTTCCCTCAGTTCTTCTGATTTTGACTAAATTCCGGAAGGATGGAAATATGGAGAGGAAGTAAATGAATACAAAACCAGTGAATGTATCAAGCCGTTTCAAATAAGTCTTCTGATTTTCCTTATAAATATAACCAATTATGGTTGCAGAGTGAAAAAAAATGTATAGCCAGTTAGGGTCTGATTCAACCTAGCACAGATGTACAAAATATTTCTATATCAATTATTTAAAGTAGATTAAGTAGGGCTGATGAAATTTCCTACTGCAACAGGTGCCATAGTACAGGCTGATGCAAAAAAGACTAAACGTTTTATCGGAGCATTAATTTCACAAAAAAATCTCAGGAAACATTACTAAAGATCATTTGAAGAAATAGGAAAGTTTAAATTCAACCTTGAGATGACTGACGCAAGTAAATCGTGAGATTAAGTGAGCTGGGTCCTTGTCTTTGCTCAAGACAGAAAAACCTTCACCTTTCCCTGGAGTGACCCTATATAACAATTACAGTGATCTGGGAATAAAGAATGAAGAGCACATAAGAAAAAGAGAGGATGCATGAGAACTTGACCATACAATTTGATCCAAACACCCACCTGTATTAGAACCAGTGTAACCAGAAAAGTATAGTAATTTCTCAATTATAAGCCGCACCATTTTGACTAAAATTTTGGTCCGAACCCAAAGTGTGGCTTATAATCAGGTGCAGCTTATGTACGGACAAAGAACAAAAAGTTGCTGTTTTAGTTTGTCAGACAGGTGTCTTCTGAGAAATGCAGGAGCTTCTCTTTGAAATGGAAAATGTAAACTCCCTCTCTCCAAATTATTATAATTTTGAAATGAAGGGGCTTTCAGGCAAAGATATGGGAATTAGGAATAACAGTTCTTTTCTAGGGAAATTAAAATAGAAATACAGTACTACAAAGAAACAAACTCCAAACCCTGACAAAGTCAGAGCACAACCTGGCACCGTTGGTAGCAGTCCCATTAAATGGTGGCTGCATCCTCCTGCAGTGACAGATGTGATTCAGTTGGAGCAGTGCTCCTGTACAAGGTGCAGTTTCCCTCCAGAGGTCCAGTGGTGATGTGCAGAAATCCGGTTTTCCTCTGGAGTCCAGTGGAGAAAGGGGCTCCCTTAGTGTCCCAAAACCTCTGTTTTTATCTTGGTAAGAAATGTTGGGCCCTTCCCCTTGGCTGGAGCAACTTCCAATGGGATGAAGTAATTTTATCGGTCCCACAGTGGGACTCAATGGGCCATTAGCAGAAAATGACTTTCTGGAGGAAGGATGGGTTGTGAAAAGATAAAGAGCAATGCCCCACCTGGTTTCAATGGATGGCCCATTAGCAGAATATCTGCTGTTGAGATAAGGATCACGGCCCCACCCTCAACAGATGGTGATAGAATAGATACCTTTTATCACACTCTGTATTGTAACGTGCGGCTTATAATCAGGTGCGGCTTATATATGGACAAAGAACGAGAAGTTGCCAACACCTGGAAGTGTGGCTTATAATCAGGTGTGGCTTATAATTGTGAAATTACTGTATGTAAATTATTAGTGGTAGTTGGAGACTCCTTAAAGGGAAGCAATGAAACACCCATTTTTATACAGATAATTTGTCTAGAGATATTTGCAGCCTACAGGAGCTTGCATTCAGGGCTACACCAAGAGGCCGCCAAGCCTGGTGAAGCCTACAGATTATATATCACCTGTTTCGACTGTACTACGTAAGGTGTAGTAGTAGTGTGATGAGGTAACTTAGAACAATCTCAAGAGATTATATGATAAATCTGTCAGAGAAGTCTTAAAGCAATCTGAAGAACCTGAAGCACAGGCACTTCTACTTTATTCTCCCAGTCAGAGGGGAGGATTTATGAAGAAGATGGTGAACAGGTGAATACATGGCTGTATTGCTGGTTACATGCACAAGGTTTTGACTTCTACAGCAATCAAGGATCTACCTTTGAGAAGTCAGGTCTGTTGAGATCTGATGGGATTCACCCATAAAGTGGAGTGAGAGGGTTTTTCACAAAAGCTGATCTCACTTTTAAAGAGAAATTTAAACCAGTTTAAACCAAGAGTTACAAGGAGAAGGTGACAGAATTTTGAGCAACTGAGTAGAACTCTTGATGTTTTAGAAACCAACAGGTAAGTGCCTGTGGAAACCCTCAAAATAATTAGGGTATGTTCCTCTAAAAAGGTGTTAATTGCCTGGCTGAAGTGCCTCTGGGCCAATGCACACAGCGTGAGGAACAAACAGGAGAAGTTGAAAGCCACTGTCCAGCTAGAAATCTGTGATCTAATCACTATTACTGGTATGTGGGAAGGGACAAGCAAGAAAGGTAGAGGCGGGGCCAAAAGGGTTGCCTTTTATGGAAAAAAAAATAAAAATTGACTGACTGCACAGAATTGGCTTTGAAAACAAGTGATGGACATAGAGGCAAAAATTAGCTGTCAAACCAGCAAAAGAGAGCTCATGGTTGGTGTTTACTGCAGGCCAATGAAGATTAGGTTTAGGATCACCTGAGAAACCTGAGCAATAAACAAGTCCATGGGACATAATGAGATACACCACAGGTTCCTGTGGGAAATGATGAATGCTGCTGCCAAGACCCTCTTCATCATATCTCAAAAGTCATTGCAGCCAGGCAAAGTCCCCATAGAGTGTAAAAAGGGAAACATGATGCCTGTTTTCTAAAAGGATAAAAAGAAGGACCTTTTGAGCTGCTGACCAGTCAACTTCACCTTTGTGCCCAGTAAGGTCATGGAACAGATTCTCCTGGAAAATATATCAAGCTAGATGGAGGACAAGGAAGCGACTGGAGACAGCCATTGTGGCTCCACCAAAGGCAGCTGATTTCTGACAAATTTAGTGCCCTTCTAATGTGTAGTAACTGTGTCAGTGGACAAGGCAAGAGCTACAGACGTCATCCAGCTGGATTACTGTAAGGCTTTTGGAATGGTCTCCCACAACATTTTGTCCACTGAATTGGAAACCTGTGTTTGATGGATGTTAGAAGGTTGGGGAATTTGCTAGAAGTCTGCATCCTAATAGTTACGGTCAATGGCTCAATTTCTAAGTGGATACCAGTGAGGAGTGAATTTCCTTAAAGTGTGTGCAGAGCCAAATACTGTTTAGTAGCTACCTCAACAGCACAGACAGTGGGACTGAGTTCATCCACAGCACCAATCCACTCTTCAAGACTGTCAAGATCCTTCTGATGACATCTCTTCACTCTAGTGTTATTAACAGTACTACTCAGCTTACTGTCATCTTCAAACTGGCTGTGGGTGCCCCAAAGATGGAATCTTAAAGTGTGGAACTTGCTGTGCTGTAGGAACAGGGAAACCAGGGTGCAGCTGAGTGCAGAGCCTGATGTTTTTCCCTGTCATCTATCTGTTGGTAGTTGCTTGAATCCTTTTCTTAGCACCTGCTTCTGACTAGAATCAAAATTAGAATTCTCGGTTATGTTGATCTTGGGTGTGTTTTACTTTGCAATCTTATATTATTAGAATTTTTTTGGCACTATCTAGCCTAAACCAATTGAGAACACTGTCAAATATCTAATCAAGCTCTCCTTATTTGATTAAAAGGTGTTTTTTTCTTTCAACCTTGTGAATTGGAAGGATAATTATTCTTAAATTATCTATTAATCCCTCAAGGACAAGATTCTGTCACCTTCTTGTTTCATTGGAATGTGTTTAATATCAACAGTACAATCTGGAATCCCTAACTGTTGCTCTGCAAAGTAAGGCTAAACCCATTTAATCTCTTTCATCAGTTCTGACATCCTCAAGTTTCCTTTGAGGAAGAAATATGGGGAGAATTTGAAGAGAAAATTATCTTCAGGTTTAGTTCCATATATATATACACATTGGTTTCTGAAATGAAATGGAGTGGGGATTTTTAGTCCTCTGAAAGTGTCATTAACATGTGTGAAAATATAAGCCTGACAAACTCCTCATGCAAGCACATGTGCAAGATATCCTTAGAAAGTATTAGTAGAAGTGTAGAAAGACATTTTCTATGCTTTTTCTACTGCTACGAATGTTTTCAAACTTAAGTTCCAGACTACTGTAACAAAATATTCAAACAGGTGGACATCTAATTCTCTGATTCTGCTAGTGGAAATATTAGTGAGTTCACATTTATGCCAAGACTTTTCTGAGGTCCTTAACTCATTGGGTGCTGAATTTTCCCTTTAATCTTCTCTCCTCTTTCTACTATAGACAAGAAAATCACCATTTTTTATTAAACACACTGTTTTTCTGTCTCAGGTATTTACAATCTAAGAGGGCAGAAAGTCTCAAAAATGAAAGTTGTAAAGCTATTTTAAAACTCATGGAAAAATTTCAAAAATGAATAAAAGTTTTGCTCTTATTACTACCATGAATTTTTGACTTATCAATGCCCCTCAGGCCATAATGGAGTTATATCTTGAAACTCCATTTTTAAACATGAATAAATCAGATGTAAATGGAAGTTCGTAAAGATTGTGGTGTGTTTATTATGTTCATTTGATGGCTTGTTTAGATGGAAATGATGCTGACTGTTTGACATAAATTTTACTGGAGATTTTAATATTTTTTTATTTATTGATTTAGTAGTTTTAATCCAAAGTCAAGTAATTTGATGAAGCCGCTTTTGTATTTGTAACTCTGCTAATATAAAGTATGTACCACAGATTACAGGATTTCTTCCTAGGACTTTTAAAATAATTTTGAAATCTCTATCTTTGAAAGAAGTCACTGAAATACTGAAAATATTTTTGCGTTGCTATGTAGTTGAATCACAACTTTATTGATACATTCAGGTTAACGGAATGCAGAAGAAATCAATTTACTTATGAGCAGAACTAAATCTTCACAGGTCCTCTATTCACCCTTAATTACAACATCTGAAAACTGTATTTAAAAATTACCCTTAATTATGTAGAGCCAGCTCAAGTGTAGAAGTTAGATTAGTCTCACCACAGGTGCATGAATACATGTATGAGAGAAGCAGTGTCAGCCTCCATGATTTATAGTAGCTTAGTTCACTAAGCTTGAGAGAATTAACATAATTCTGCAACCCTATATGGTTGTTTATACCTCAGTGTATTTCTTTAATGAAAGTTTTTATCTTTACTACTAAAAAGTCACTGGCTAAGGAAATATTGATGAAATGTTAATCTCCTACATGGTATGAAAGAAGACAGCTGCTTGAGAAACAGGATCAAATTCCTCAGTGAAAGAAAATAATTTGGTCTTGCACTTGAAAAGGACTTGTCCTAAATAATGAAATAGAGCAAATAAATATTTCAAATAAATGAATGAAGTCTTTCACTGCTTTTCCAAGGAAAAGAGCTTAGATGCCCTGTTTAGGGAAAGGATTCAGGGTGGTGGAGTCCCAAATAATGAATCTCTTAAATTGACTTTGGATTTGAGGTATACCCTTTGTAACAAAAGTTTAAGTGGTTCTTTAGTGTATGTCTGGTTCAAGCATGTCCTGTTCTATGATGAACTAATCTCTCCAGGCTTTTTAGGGAAAACCTCCGTTACAAAATTCATGGGTTTACATTCTACTACAGCAGCCAGCATTGAAAATTTGGCATCTGAGGTTATTAGTCTCTTTTTCATTCTATCCATTCAGCTCTGAAAAAAAAAAATCATGTCTTAGAGTGCCCCAGACTGCTAGAAATTAGAGGTTACTCTAAACACTTTAGCATCAGATTTGCAAGCAATTTGTGATATGCTTAGACATGCAAAGTAACCGTTATGTTTCATAGTGACTTATTTATGCTTTATTTATATTTTTTTAATTAATTCCATTAAAAGCTCCATTGTATCTTTTGTCATACTCCTAACTGGTTGCCATGACTGAGAAGTTACCTTAGAAAGTAGAAACTGGCACTCTTCTGCTTCTGGAAGAGTAAAACTCTAAAATATCACATACATCTCTACATATTCTCCCAGTTCTTCCCCAACCTGTTTCTGTCAGTGGAAAAGCAGGTAAGATGCTCTTGTTTTACCTGAGGTATTACACCATTGAATTAGACAGAACATTTCCTTGGGAGAGTGTAAAATTCTTATGTTCCAGGCTTACTGGCTATATCTATAGTATTAAATACTTTTGTACATGACGAAGTGTTGTAGAGCTATTGTGTCTGCTCTGCTCAAAGCTGTTTAAATTTAGCAGTAGTGTTGCCATGTATGCCCTGTACAACTCAACTTTGAACCTTCTCAGAAGAGTTCCCTATGGCTCTAGACTATAAATACTATTTTTGGAAAATTTTTTAATTGCAGTGTCTGAAACAATAAGACAACTGAGTTGCAGATCACCAGAACATTGTGATGACTCTCAGTTACAAGGTATTGAATATATGTTTGAAAGACTGGGATGGAACTTCAAAATAGTTCAAAATGTTTGCAGTCAAAGCCTGCTTTTTTAGTGGAGTAGTAGGATGCAGGAAATCAGACCCGATGCTGCTTTGTTCTTACCGGCTGCTGCAAATTGTCCTTGAAGCAAACTATCCCAATCTTACACTAAGTTTCTTCTCAGGGTAGAGTAAGTTTACCAAAGATTTCAGGAGAAAAAGAATGTTTTTGCAATGTTGGTGATGGGGAACTGGGAGTAAACCATGGAGTTAACTTAGCTGGCAATGTGGATGTGCAGCATGTCTGTCATTCATGAAGCTCCCACGCAGCAAAACTGAAAGCTCTTCCAATATAATTTCAAATGATGAATGAGTTTGAGAATTATACCATCTGCTTGCTGACATAGGGAAAAAAAGTGTAATTCACTGAATTCATTATTCCTTCAGGTCTGATAACAGCAACAGATTGTTTGGAGGATGTAAGCATCAAAGAGGGAGAAATGTTATTCACAAGGAAATGGTGGCTTCATATTGTGAGATATGAACAGAGTAGGAATGCAAGATTGGGGGAAGAGGGGGTAAGTTGGCTATGCTGACAAATAAGATTCAAAATCCATTGAGATAAGTAAGAAATTTGAATATGAAAGAAGATGGTTTAATATGGAGGAGTTTTGGTAGGTTTCTGAATTTCCTATACATGAAGGGCAACCTGCTGTAGAAAGAAGGGTCACATAGACTGGTACCAAAATCTGTTGGAATTTCCAAATGTGAGGGGAAAAAATCCCTTGATTTGATAGTGAAGAAGGAGTATCCACAGAAGTTAGATCTTTTGTAGACCTTTTGTAGATGATGTGGATAATACAGCTTTTCATATATTACCAGGGGTAAAATCTTGAAGTGCTTTACCTATGCAGATAAGGCAAAGGTCTTGTTCTGATTCTGTGTTGGTCAATAGTCAAATAGGAAACCAAAGATGCATTCATTTTAAGTGCTAATGACATAATTCCTGCCAAAGGCAGGATTTTTATTTTATTTATTTATTTATTTATTTTAAAGTATTAAGAGCAATTGTTTGGAACCTCTCTCAGCTAACATTTAAAAAAATACCAACAGATGGCTTTTCCTGCATCCATGCAGCTGCCAATTCCAAAATAAGTAGTGCTGAGAGACTTCTGGGTGAAGCTAAGGGACAGGAAAGGCAGCTGTCACTGAATATCTTAATTACAGCATTTACAAAGTTTTAATTAATGTAATGTTGTTTCTATAGCTATATTAATGTAGCATCCATTAGTATGTCATTGGTTATACTTTATGAATTAAATTAGGAATTTGGCACACGTACGAAGTTTATGGAAGCAAGTGTTTGTTCTAACTCTTCAGCATTACAGTGGAAGAACGCATTTGAAATGTAACTTGAAAATGTTAAGTTTTCAGAGCCACAGATGATGTCTCTTTATACTGTAAAGTGGTGGTAGATCACTTGTTGGAACTTTGATTCCAAGATCATTCACCATTTTTTCTCTCTCCAGAAATTTTTTATTCTGTTACCTGACAGAGGCTTAAAACAATGCTTGCCTTTCCCATGACTTTTCTGAAGTCGCATGACAATATCAGAATATTGTTAATATTGCTAATAACACAGTCCTCCATTTTAAGAACATTCTCTTTCAGTGATCTGATCTGATAAAGCACTCGTTTTTCCTTTACTCCTTTATTTCCCAAGTGCCTCCTGTGTTTGCTCTGACCAGACAGTTAAATATCACTATGCTTTGCTTCTGAAGGCTGTCAGCAAAGACCATGGATGGATACTTATTCTTGGGAAAGCTATGTTTGATTACACAGAAGTACACTCACACAACTTTCTTTGGATGACTATATGAATTTTCTTCAGTGCTGGCCATATTGAGTTGAAGAGTGAGGAGTCAATGTGAATGTCACATCTTGTGCAACCTAATAAGGAGAAAGCAGTTGCTGTAAATAAAATACAAAGTGGTGATAACAAGCCCTTGCTTCAGACTGTCCTGCACTCAGTTTTATATGGCACATGTTTTGGCTACACAAAGGAGTAATTGCGAAGCTGGTTCTGTTATTTTGTTAAGAAAGCTTCCTGGTCTGACCATTTCCAGGCTGTGGCAGTCACACTGCTGGTACCAGGGACTGTCCCCGCTGGGACTGAAGGCCCCCCATAGTGGCAGCTCCAGTGACCTGACAGGTCTCTGCTTGACTACCCCACACCCCCCCCACTCACACCCACACTCACTGACTGGTTTCCTGACTGGCTCGACCCTGATTTCCCATGGCAGGGTCTCTGATGTCTCGTTCCATAAAGCCACTTATTCATGGTGCAGTAACCCAGAAACAGCTCGAGCTGGTGCCTCTAATGAGGGAACGCCAACAAAGGTCTCCCTCACAATCTACCCAGTGTCACTCTTCCTCCTCAGTTCTCTTCTCCTGCTCTCCCTTTCCATTGCTTGTCCATCTCGCTGGAGTCACTCATCTCCATCTCTTTGTTATCCAAAGGGTCAGCAGTTCCCTACTCCTGCTGTGTCTCCCAGTGTCCCTTTGTCCCTTCCCCTGGCTGGCACCATATTCATGGCTTTTATTATCCCAAAGGCAGGCAGTTCACAGCCTGGCCTCTTG
Source organism: Catharus ustulatus (assembly GCF_009819885.2). NCBI lineage: Eukaryota > Metazoa > Chordata > Aves > Passeriformes > Turdidae > Catharus > Catharus ustulatus. The sequence continues at coordinate 34,980,653 of NC_046222.1, read as the reverse complement.
TCTCAGGCTCTCACCCAGAGCTCACTTTGCATTTCTGTATCTCTATCTACAGCTTGCAGATTTCATTTTCATTTCCACATGAAGTACTCAGTGAAGAATACATTGCAAAAATATCTGCAGATCGTGGTGACTGAGGTAAGGCTTGGAAGTATGAGAAAATCAGTATAATACAGAAGATTACTTGCCCTTTTGGGAAGGGAGTTTCATGCAGAGCAGATTGTTTGAATTGATTACTTTCTTGTGTTGCTAGTAGTTTACCTAGGAAAAAACATTAAAAACTTTTATTCTCTAGTGTGGAAGGTAATAATAAAAAAACCACCAGCCAATGAAACCCTGTAGGTTTCCCACTGCAAGACAATTGAAACATAATGGAAATTCAATTGATTTTCAGTGGGGAAAGCTGCAGGGCACCAATTATCTGTGCTCCAGAATTGTTGCTGGAAGTGCAGCTACACATTGAGGAGCCAATCAAATGTATTTCAATCCCTGCATGCAATATACTCCTGACAACAGCATAAGGATTACATTTTTCAGCTTCTAATTAAATGGACATATCAAGACAACCTTTGGTTGGCTTTTAAAAGGACATTTGAAGTGCTCCTGAAAGAATGAATGCCACATATTCAGGAGCAGTTGTGAAAAACTTTTATAAATCTCACTTCTAGTGATTATGAGTTGTATTACTTCTGCCTGTATAAATTCCAGTTTATGACCAGTATATCAGATTTATGTGAAGGGCAAGTGTTAATTACAGTAGTTAAAAATATGGAACTGACTTTATATTTTTTTCCTTGATCCAAATAAATCTAATAGCTGTTAAGAATATTTATTGCCTGCACATGGAAGAATTACTTTTTGGATTTTATTGAAGAGTTTTGTCATCCTGTGTGTCAGCTGCTGATGGACTGCAAGTAGATAATGACTGTATCAGATCAAGCCTCAATGGCAAATCAAGACATACATAGAATGAATCTGAGCTATTCAGAGCAGTGAGGTAGAGCAATAGGGCAGAAATTTAACTGCTAAGGTAAATGGGTAAAAGTGGTTGAAAATAGTTACTAGCCTTGAATGTCATCTGGTTTCTGAGAGACTTTTTTCACTTCAGCTTTTTTGTTTCAATGTGAATAACATAAAAGAGAATAAATGTATTTGCTTTATAAGAATTTACAAGAAGAATTGCAAAATTTCAGGTAGAAATTTTTAATGGAACAGAATAAAGAAGACCACTACTAAGACAGCAGTTTTAGAGAAAGGTGTCTTCTCCTACAGTATATCTCAATTTGAAATAATTGACATGCAGTACATTAAGTAAGAGCGCATCTATGTTTAGATGCCCATAATTATTTCTTCTACTCTACTTGATAATACTAAGCCCTTGAACTTGGCGTTTGAGGCACTTCAGCCTCAAAAAAACCCATGTGCCATCTCACAGGAGTACAGAACATGATCTGATATCTTGGAAAATGAGGAAATATGGAAAGATATGGAATTTAATTCAGGAAAAGTGCAACTGCAGGCAGACATACCAATCATTTTTAGATAAAATGCAAAATAGAAATTAGTAAATTGTTCTCTGGGTTCCAAAACATTTACAGTTCCTTTAAGCTTTGTATTGACATTTCCTTGTTTAATAACTGTATTCCCTATTCTGTCACCCGAGACAAGAACAGGCTTAATATTCAGCAAGAGCCATTTCAATTGGGCATTAGGAAAACATTTCTGGTAGACCAGCTAAAGAGTGTCAATAAAAGTAGCAAAATCTGCATCATTTAAAGAATGATTTAGGCAAACATCTGCTTAGAATAACATTATAGTTTTTCTTTTCATAAGATTGGGTGGAAGAGAACTAGATTACCCATTTTCCTCAAGGCAACTTTACATTAAATGAACAGACAAATGGGCTGAAGTTTTAATAGTTGTTGTTCACGCCTCTCATCCTTCAGATAGAAAAGAATATTTGCATGCTCTGCAAGACTAACAGAGAAAGTGAGTGCCATGAAATAGTAACCGAAGTGACTTTCACATCTTTTTCTGCTGCTCCATACTGGGGTGAGTTTCACCTCTCTAGAGAAAAATGTGTTCAGGGTCCTGTGCTAAAAGGAATTGCACACTAATGCTGTACACATTTATTATAGACAAAGTTATGTTGTGTATACCATTAACATTGCCATTTATTCCTCTTGGCTTCACTAGACTACTTACAAAGGAATGTTCCCTTCAAGGTGACAAAAGAAGTCAAAGGAACTCAGAGACACAAAAGAAAATCAGTTGGGAGGCACAGGCAAATCATTGCGCCAGTGAAGAAATTAACAAAAAAGATAATCTGGAATCTAATTGTTTTGATTGACTAAGATACTTAGAAGTTATCAGTTTTATGTATTGTTCTGTCAATTTCTAAATTGCATGAATTGAATGTTCCACATATATTCTTTCTGAAATTATCTTTTTTTTTTTGTCATTCCTAAACTGGATTTTTTTTCTATTGCATATGGGATGAATTTTGTCCAATATAAAGAAATAGAGCTATGCCAGTTCCACTTTTCAGCTGGAAGGATAACAGTATCATTTACATAAATCTGACTTTTGTCCTTTGCTTTCTATTAGAACCTTTATCAATAGATGGTGACATATCAATTTCCCTCCTTTAAGCTGACTTTACACTTTCACAAATGGCTGCACAGTGTGTAATTGTGATGAAATAATTCTCCTGAACTGATTCTACTGCTTTGCTTGTAACTCTGGAAACTTGAATTTGTTAAATATACACCCTTGTCCTGCTGAAGGTGGAAAGGAACATAAGAAGAAAATCGAGGGAGATTTTCTCATTACCTGCTCTTTGACTTTGAGAGCTTCTGATTCCACTCCAGCAAACACCTCAGATGTGTCATTCAACTCAGTAATCAGACTCCTAGCTGTTAATGCAACCAGAAGAGATTTAAGAGCAATCCAGCTCCCAAAAGGGAAAATCCAGAGCAGGATTCAGTTGTCTAAGCACAGGTGTCTAGTTACACTACAGATACTCTGTGACTTCCTATCTGCTATCCAGCTGCTACATCAGAAAAAATATGGGTCTTCCAGAAGTCAACACCATATTTTCTAGGCTGTTGGAGCATCCTAGGGACTCTAAAGTATTTTGGCTGACTAAATCTTCTAACTTATCTGAAGTTCCTATAGATAAGAAGTAGTCATATATTTGTTGCTGTTCAGCTGTCTAGATTCCAAGACTGCTCTGATATCTCTATTAATGATAGAAGAAATTTAGTGGTATCTTACACATCCCAGCAGCTATGTTTGGATTTCTTAAAAAGTAAGCGGAGTATTGGTCTGCATCTCTCTATTTTTCAACATAGCTATATTGATGAATACAAGTTCTTCATCTTGTTAGATGAATAGTAAGAAGTTTTTTAGTCAGTGTACTAAGTATGTGAAGTTCTGGATACATATTTAACTTTAGGGAACCAATTGCAAAATAATATATGAAAACTCTAGGAAAAAATATATTATAAACCCAGAATTGTTCCACTAAGTTAAATTTAAAAGAATTTCCCACTAGAATTTAATTCTTCATTCCCAGCTTTTGTAAGTGCATTTTTTGAACCTACCCCATTTTTTATTTTTAGCAGACAATTTTTGTGCTGTAGGGCCTTTGGGAATGTGTCATCCAATTGGAATGTGTCATCCAATTGGAATGTTATGAAAAGAATAAGGATTTTTCACATCATCAGACAAGATAGTGTTAAATGAAAAAGAAATCGATAACTTAAATACCTAAAGAAATCACTGTCATGCCCAGCTCATGCCAAGGGCACTACAGAAATTAGTAAAGGGAATGAATTAGCTGATGCAGCTGCAGAGACTGAAGCCTGACGTCTGAGAGAATGCACGGATGTGACTCCAGCAACAGACCAAGCAAACGACCAAATTTATCAGACTACAAACTCTGAACCTCCGTTCAGAAGAAGAAAAGCTACACTGCAGAAAATAGAAAGCAAACAAAGAAAATGATGAAATAATGACAGTTTGAGAGAGAACAGGATTTCCAAATAAATTTCTGTGTCTAGATGGTTTAATGATAAGATCATGGGGGACCAAAGGTGATAGCTTACTAGGTACAGAAAGTGCAGCAAGCACCAAAAATTTACCTGCTCCAAAAAAAGCCACCTGTAGCTGCCTGACCTGCTGAAATTTCACAAGTATCAGACTGAGCTCAGAGTTAGTGAAGGCCACCATGGGTCTTCTTCCCTTCCAATGTAACCTTCCTGACAAGAAAACTCACACAGGTGCAGTTGTAATGAATTTATTGAAAGAAATTACATCTGGATGTGAGGTTCTGTATTGAGTTGAACAATTTACAGCAATTATAACCTGTTATATACTATATTGTTACAGCCTGTTATAACCTGTTATAACTAGTCAGGTCACCAAGAATATACATTTACATATAGATTTTCTTGCAAAAGGTTTGGGTGCTTTCAACTACAGTCTATAATCTAATGGTGGACAGCAGAGCTGTCCTTGCAGAGATCCCTTCACAGACTTATGCCTGTTAATCTAATTTGCTTTTTAAATTTGAATTGATGTTTAATTTTTTCCATAATGCTATTTCTCACTTTTAATTTATTGGTTCTTTAAAAATAAAAAGAAAACAGTATTTATGGTTTCTATCATTCTTCAAGGAGTGGCATTACAAAGCTAATTATTTGCTTATATTGAATTTTCTGTAAAGGAATTTATTTGGTTGCATATCAACAAAATCACTGACTACTTTGTAGTCATACTAGTGGCATTTGAAGGACACGATTTACTCTCTTGGTGACTGAATAATTTTCGTCAAAAATGTCCTTCTGCCTGCATCCACCATGGATTTTTTTAGTGTGTATCTCTAAAACATTCAGGAACAGGACATACATTTGAACAATACCTTTCACAAGAAAGATGTAATACCTAAAGCTGGTCCTGGGCTTCTACATTATGGTAATAAAAATAACTATTGAACCAAATATGAGCTTTCATTTATCTGTACTTTTGTTATCTTGTCAGGTGTTTCCTCCAGCCTGGTTTCTTGGGAAATGTTAGCTGCAGCTCAGATAATTAAAAAAAAGACCTTGAGGACTGCTGTGAACTTGCCAAGAACTGCGCTAAATGGAAGGAGTGTTTATCATTACACTCTTTCAAGCATGAGACAGAAGTTTCTGCTACAATAAAGTTGGTCAGAGCTGTGATTCCATTTGATCCAGAAAAGCACACCCTAGCATTTTTAGTCTAAGGGTATATCTAAGGATATAAGATTTTGAGTTAGCCATCAACACTCAGCACACAGATAATGAATTGTTCATGGGTTCATCTCATAACAAAAGCTATGCTGATCATCCCGTCCTTTCTCTTCAAGAAGGTACATTTCTTCAACCATATGGCAGGGCTGAATTTCTCCCCACACCTCCTGCCTTAATTTCTCTCCTGCTTGCAGAGAGAGGCATACTTTAAACAGGAATTTCAACTATTGCAGTAAAGTTCATCCTACTGTATAAGTAAAATTTTAGTGACCTGTCATGGTCAATGTATAATTTTGACACTGTAAGAATGACTCCTCAGTGTATAGCTTGTGAAAGTATTTCTGAAATGGAAAAGAAGAAAAAAATTCATTAAAGCTTTTAGAGAGGCAATTAATTTCCTTCAGAAATTGCTTTCCACATTTTAGAGACTAACTAAACAATTTTAATGGTGAAAAGTGCTATAGCAGCTTTTCATTAAGGGTGAAATAAACACCACAGCAGTTTCCAAGTGTACCATGATTACTGTTGCTTCTTCAATCTCTTTACCAAAGGATTACACCAAAGTTGCTGTAAAGGCAAAGAATTCACAATAATGCTAATGATTTTTACACTCTAGCTATACTTGGGTAAAAATTAAAAACCTAAGATTTTTCAATGTTATTTTATGATGAGAAAAAAATTAATTATGATTTTTACCTTTATCACCAAATTTGTATTTTAATTTTTTCCGCCTTTTCTTTCCATTGGCTTCCTCAATTCTTACCAGCTAGGTGATCCAGTTGAAAATCCAGTAGGTTTTAAACAGCAGAAAGGGGTAAAACAGAAGAATATGGCTGTCAAACACATTTTCATGTTAGCTGGATATGTAACTGTCATGCTTGCAGAATAGCTAAAGTGTTCCTGAACACATGGTTGAGCATTAATATATTGTTGTGATATGGTTACACATGAAAACAAGGGATTAAAAGCCTAAAGAAGTAGTCATGACTTGCAGGGAGGCTTTATTTTGCAGAAATATGCATCTGAGAAGAAGGTCACCTTCCTGTATAATCTTAAGGCTTCCTGACGTGCTCATTCTCTTCTTATTACATCCCCTCTGATACTTTTATCAGTGTTAAGGAATTTTTCATTAAAGGTTAACACTCAGGATGTTTCTAGAGGTTTTTGTTGGGAATTACTTTCATACCTGAAGCTGAGGCTGCAAGGCACCTGGTATTTGCTGTGCTCTTGCAGCTCTTCATGATCTGTGTGTGTACTTTGTAGCTGCAACCTAAGGAGTCCTACAGTGTGGAAGAGATAACAGAAAAGGGATCAGGTAAGAAAGATCTATCCACTGACCACTCAGATGTTGCCATAACCATTTGCATGCCTTGACTATTAAACTGTCCCCAGTCAGTCTCTCTTTTCTTATTTTTTTCCTCAAAGTAAGATAACTGCATCATGAAATAGTGAGACTCAAAGAAAATAAACCATCAAACTTTGCCTTGTTAAATATGTTTCCAGAATACCTGTGGGTATTTTTAAAATATATTGAATCAAATGTTTCGCATCTCTTTTAAAAATGAGTCAGTACTTACATGGAATCATTCTGTTACATGGCTGAACATGGGACGTGAGCAGGTCTGTGAATGTGACCTGCAGTGCTGATAGAGCCTATCAAATAAGCTTAAAATTTATTTTATTTAGTCTAACATAACTAGGTTTAATCTATTTACAATCTACTTACTTACTATGTTGTGAAAACAACAAATGTCTAGAGGAAAGGAAGCTGGACATAGGTTTCATTGGTAATGTTTTATCTGGTTAATGAATAGAATAGTAGATGACTGGGTTGCTTTTACGTTTGAAAGATTTATAAGATTTATTTACATTTTTGTCTTTGTTTGAATACTACTGAAGCTGAAAGATTCTTCCTTTCCTCTCTTCCCAACCCACTTTAACAACTGACTAATATGCTATGTTTTAGGAAGGATATGTAACTGATTAGCCCCCTCAAATCATGGCCTACCTGTTCCATGTTATATATTTATATTGTACTTTAATATCATATATATTATTTTCAGACTACTATATGTCTACATAGACTGTGAGATCAGAAGTGCAGTTAGGAAAGCAGTTTGCAAGAGTTTACCTTACCCTACTCTGAAGTTAATTTGGCAGTCTATAACAGGAAAATAAGATTATTTCTTTTCTCACAGAAAGATGAAAATAAGGGTGGTAGATCTTCTTCCTCTTTCTGGTTGTTGTGTTATGGCAAAGATATGGAATAGACAACCAAAGGGGAAAAATCAGTCTGGTCTTTGTTTCCAGTCCTTGACTTCTCCAGTGAAATGGAACCGAGACCTCACTGAAAGCCTGATTGTATTGTCAGGATAGAGTCAGGGAGGGCAAATGAAGTCAAAACAAAAATATAAGATTCTTTCTTCCCATCTGACCTGGTCTGAACTTGAGCTGAAGTGGTTTTGAAGGTGAAATTACGAAGATCCTTCATGTGTGTGACAGCATTGTAGATTGAAACTTTACTCAGTTTCTTAAATGAATTGGGTCCCTGAGGGATTGTGACTTGTGGGATATCTTTGTGAAGTGCAAAAATCACCCCAACTAGAAACTACTTGAGCTGAAAGACTACAGGACTGTTCCAAGACTCTTTTTCCTGACTGGACTGCCATTGCTGGAACACAACCCACTAAGTGTCCCGGTATACCAACTTCAGGAATTCACAGAGAGAGCTTATACGGGTACCAATACACTAGCGCTTATACAAACCTTGAAAACAAAACTAAATAATAATTTGGCAAGAAACAGATGACTCTTCAGCCCATAAGTTCTGTGTTCTTGCAGCAAGCACTATTTACCAACTGTGAATGTCTGTATTCTGTTAACTAATTTCATTATAAACTTATCTCCTTTCTGTGTTTTTCTTTCTGTTAAAAGTTACACCTTCATAGTGTAAAAGATCTCCAGTAAATGGTTACAGAGCCCAAGTGTTCTGGAAGGAAAGCTTGACACATCCAAAACAAGGATTCTGATCTCTGAATCCTGCAGAAGCATCTCTTCCTGAATAAGCTGTATTTTCAGTGAAGCAAATAAAACTCTTAGAAATATAATAGAACTTAGAAGAATGAAAAGTAGACTGCTTCCTTTTCTTTGTAAATGATGATTTTAGCAGGAGGAACACACCAAATCTAACCTAATGTAAGTAAAATCTAATGTTCCAGTCAAGGGCATTTTCGTTTGAAATAAGATGTAATGGTGTTCAACAGGAAGACTTTTTAAATTTCATATAAATTAAATAAGAATGAGACATAAATTCTCATTAAGATTTTTCATTAAAAATTGAAATAAAATTTGCAGTTTTAGATTCAGTAGGTTCAGGTTTTTAAATACCTATGGCATAATCAGATATATAATCCAAAAGACAAAGGTTTGACCTCTTTCGTGGAAGTCAGAGTGGCTGTCACTTGAGTCCTTTTTTTTTCCAGGAATCTTAGCAAACAACTTGCAGGTTTATAATTCCATTACTTTCTGCAGTAATAAACTTTTCCAATAGTAATTCATGTGCTCTGTGATTGTAAAATGAGTGGGGGTGAACATTCACATAAGGAGACAAGGCTGATCAGTCAGATAGTGGCCTTTAACATCTCCACTTTATAGAATATGTTTTCACAGTTATTCAGTTCCTGCTTATGGAAAACAAATAAATGGGAAAAAAAGGAAAAAAACCACCACAAATCCTCTCTCATAAAAGTCTTAATATCTTCAGGATAGTAAAATGCTGCAGTAAGACTGGACAGATTTGACTCTTATAGGTTTGATCTCTATTCCTGATATCGGACATCTTACCCCATCACAATTAAATGCAAAGTGCACAATTAAATCAGGGCAGAGCAAAATCCAGGATTTCACGCACTTCCTGCTTCACCTCATTGGATCTCTGGCTTATGATTTTCACGTTCCTTGCTCAACAGCTTCCCAGCTTCCACTGAAAGCATCTAGGCTCTGTTCCACCTCACTCTTCCACTGCAAGCCTGTAAGTCAAGTGACCAGGGCATTCACCTGAGGAAATGCAGTTTTAATCTCACTCAGTCTCGTGAGGAAATTGAGCCCATGTCTCTCATTTCTTTGGTAGAAACTGCAGCCCTGAGCTAGCAGCAGTGATGATCTGGGTAGCAAACCTCCAGATTTACAGACAAATGGCTGCTGAACTCGGAGCAGGGGGAATCTGCTTCTGGACCTGGCCATATTGGCAGGTCCACTCTAACAAGTATATATCATGTAAATCAAGGTCAGCTGTATCACTTTTCCTCCCTGTGCACTTTTGAATTAAAATAACCATGACTGATATGTTTTGGGTTGAATTCAAGGTGTGTCCAGTGGATTAGACATGATCTGAGCATCCACTTGATGAATTGGGACTGCCTGGGGACATCCTCTCTATGACTCAGGGTTACCTTGGCATTTGTGGCAATGGCACTACCAACACTTCTGAGTGTGCCTGGATTCCTATCCCTAAGCTACTGCATTCCTACCGAATGAAGAGGTCCTATGTGGAACCACTGGTTGCTGTGGGTGCTGGTCCTGTTTTGCTGAAACAGAAGTGGTTTTTTCAGTATTAATTTTTTTTCCCTTTCCTAATATGCCAGCCCAACATATATTGAAATGGCTTACTGACAGCTGCAGTGGTGTCAGATGCCATCACTGCATCCACAGGTCTGCCCCTCAGCTGTGATGCCATTCTTTAGGTGTGTTATCCCATCATATTACCTCTCCAATAAAATATCACATACTACCAATTAAATAAAAGGCTATGGGACCCTTTGAATGAATTCACCTATGACTGAACTTTTGATAAAACAAATCAGCCATAAGTTTCAGTCTTGTTCTGCATTATCTAGCTATTTCCAATAAAAGTGTATTGCAAATTTGAGATCATAAATTTGAATATTTAAATTCAGGAAAAAGTGATATGAATAAATAGCAAAAAAGTGAGGAAAATCTTCTGTTTAGAGTGGATGAATAGATAAGTAGAAGAACTTTAATTTGCCTGACTTCCAGTGAGAAGGTTGTATTTACCTTTGTTTACCTTTGACTATATCTCTGGGGCAAAACTGCACCTATTATAAATTAGCTCAGTCAATCTGAAATCAGTGAAGTTAAACAGATTTATTTGAGGTAAGGTTTCTATCTTATCCTTCATTCCAAGCACTAACTCCACAGGACTGGGTGACAGTTAATTTACCTTGGTATTTTGAAGCAAAAGGGTGGAGATAGACAAAAGTAACCTCTAGATGCTGAATTCAATATTGTATTTACTCTGTTCTTCCCTGCTCCTAAAATTTAGGAAAAAAAAATCATTTTTCAGTCTGAACAAAACAACCTTGTTTAAATGCCCATATCTCAAAATCAAAAAAGAGAAAATTTAAAGCTTTATGAATATTTATGAAGTTGTTGTTGGACTACCTTCTAAAATATAGACAAATAATTTTGATAATTGGTTTGTTCAATTTATATAGACAAATAATTTTGATAATTGGTTTGTTCAATTTCAAATGAAATGTAGAGACATATTTAGGTAGTTTCATTGCTATTTAGATGATTGAAATTATAAATAAACATGTTTCTTGCAATGTCCAGATGTAATGGTACAACCTCTCCATAAAACACTGGTTATCAGGTGGAGATTACAGCTGCTCTTTAAAGCTTTTCCATACTGTTGAGTTGAATAAGACAATGTCTATGATGAAGTTTCTTCTGCATTGCACAAAAGGTCAGACTCATTTTATGCTATCAAAATCTTCTGAAATGGTTTAAGCTCTCTGTCATCTTGGCTTCAACATTAATCTGCTGATGAGTCTTGGTGGTCATCCTGCTCATCTCAGAAAAAGTGCTTGCAGCCTGCACTGCAACAGACAGCCCAGAAAGCAAAGAAATGTAAGGAAGTGCAAAAAATGCAGTGTCTTTGTTTAGTAACAGCAAAGAGATAAGGTTTGAAGCATTTTTTTCATAATGCACTGTGAAGGGCTTCAAAAAGATTATTAACTCCTTAAAAAACCCCAAATAACAGGCAAATGACAATCCTAAAAAAAATTGAAAAAAAAAAATCTACTGAAGCTATTGTATTAAATAGGATTTATTTACATGTGGAGTTTCAGTTGAAACTATTCATTACCAAAGATAACAGGCACTGCCCTCACAATCAATGGTTCCGTTTGCCAGTAAGTGCAGGGCAGTTGGTCTGCAAAAAGAATTTTAAGAATATGGTTAAAGTGAACAGAAAGCAGTAGGATATCATGATGCACCTGGACTACACAAGATTCTGAGAATCAGTGGGAGTCAGATCATCCTTCCAAGAGAATTTTTAATCTATAAAAAATAAACACAGGAAGACAGAACAGAATACGATCTCCTTTCAAACTGGTATTTGTTTTATATCATTGTATGTCAGTATTTTAGCTATCCATATAACCAGAAAATGAATTCTCCATGCAGAAATCGTGTTAATTCTAATCTGTAAACTTCTCCCTTCATTAAAGGTCTACAATTCAACTTTCCTGTATTGAAATCACTTAAGGTTTTGCTCAAGTTAAAACACATGCCCAAATCCTGTAAAAACCAAGGAAGATTTAGATGTGAGAATAACTCATTGTTGTACTGATACAGACTTAATGGACCGCTAGACATATCTAAAGTGGATTAAGGTGATAGAAAGACCTCTGTTGACTGAAATGATTTGTAGACAAGGATCTATCTTCCCTCACTCGGTAGAGACGCTGCAGTACTTGTTAATTTAGCCAAATGCTTTTACATGCTTCCTTGTTGAATGGATGTTTTAATTCAAAATGACTATCTGGGTGCTCTTCTCCTCATGCAAATACCACAAGTCTCCAAGTCCATAGCACAGGACTGAAAATGCTAAATTCTCATAACAAATAATCAGTAAAAAAATTGGCAGTTTGAGCCGAATTTCCTTTCTATCAGTCTCCAGAAGTTATTGCTTCAGGTACTGACAGAAGTGTTTTCAACCTGAATATTTTACTCCTTCTCTCTATTTAAACCAATCGAACATTTTTTAAAAGGTATAGAAATAATTACTCAATAGGAAAGACACATACAGAAAACTTATCAACATGCTTGCTTTTGTACTAACCTATAATGTGTCGTTGTGGTAAGAGGTGCTTCTACAAAGGTAGCAAACCTTAAATTACTTATTATTTAATTAATTAATACATTAATAAATAATATCTTAATTATTACATTATTTAATTACTTAATAATACTTATAATGACTTATTTTAGTAATAAAATCAGATGAAGAAAAACTATTTACTGATTAGACTCTATTTCAATTTAGTAATATTTTACTCCTCATTTCTACAAGAGAAGTTGAAGTCAACAGTAGTCCCACAGATAAAGGTCTGAACTGGACAATTTTCCCTGCAGAACAGGTTTTGGGTGAAGTTCTCAGTGCAATCAAATTCTGCACTGTAAAGGAAATATTTGCATCTGCAGGTAGACTGAAAAAGAGTATTTTGACATGAGTTTCTAATTAGTCCTCCTTGGGCTAAATTTGTTCTCACTTTCACTGGTCATCAATTTTACCATTTGCAATTTATACTGAGGAAAGTGAAAGAGGAAATCTGTTTTCTTAATTCGGTCCTCATTTGAGTCCTTTATTGACAAATAACCTGCAACAATCTAGATGTTATTGAGCTTCTCCTGCTTGTGATTTCTTGAATTTTATTGTTAGCATTTTTTTTGAGAAGTAGATTTGATTTCTTCCAAAATAAAGTTATCAATTATTCTCAAATTCTAGGAGGGAAGGAATCCCACACTAAAGCACTCTTCAGCTGGTCCCCTATGATGCTGAATTCTCAGGATGAATTGAGAATATATTTTCATTTTAGCCTTGCAGCTCTTAATCTTCTTGGGATTCAGAAAACATGGCAGACTTCCACTAGACCTCTGCAACTCTGAATGTTGCAGCATGATTTAAGGAGTTTCATTTTAGGCTTGCAGACTTAAGACTCCCAGGAAGGGGAAAATATGGCAAATTTAGCTGTATAACTGCAGCTCCTATTCCCAATAGGTTGCTTTTATGTTTGTTTTGGAGAAAATTTTCTTTTCTAATCTTCTTTCTGTTAAAATTTAAAACAAAAATCAAACATCCAAACTGGATAGATGCTTGCATATCATTATTGCCATAGTGATGGAATCAGAGTTTTTCCTCTAATTCCAGTGTCTGGAGATTTTCAGGGCAACAGAAGAAAAAAGCAAAATACATTTTTTTTTTTCAAAATTATATACTAAGAGGATCATGATGCCCACAGGTAAACAAAGGAAAGTCAAGGATATGGTGCAAATGACAGACTTTATGTGGCCTCAAGTGGAAACGAAAATGGAAGTTGGATTTAAACACTTGTAGGGGTTAAAGAATCAGTGGAGCTAAGGGTCTATTCAGATAGGATCTAAGGATGCTTTTACTCATTTTTTGCAGAGAGCACAGTGTTTGGAACTTGAGTTCAGTTCAAAGAGAAACCCAAGAATATGTCTGGGCCTACAAATCACAGAATCACAGAATGGTTAAGATGGAAAAGAAAGGTTAAAGTTAGAAAGGACCACAGTATGGTCACCTGGCTGAACCTCCCTGATCCAACAGGGTTTTGCTGGAACACATTGCACAGGATTGTGTCCAGACAGTTCTGGATGACTGCATCAATAAATCATAGAAGCTAAATGCTTGCATCAAACTGAGGAGGAGTGCTCAGGCTAGAAAACCCTTCAGCCTTCTCCTCTCTGGTTGTAAGGAATCCAGCTCCCTTAGTCTCCCCTCGTACATCATGTGCTCTTGTCCCCAGCCATCTTGGTGCTTCTCTGGATTCCCTCCAACATGTCAGGACTTTCTCACATTGCTGAGTCCAAACCCAGACATACCACTTCCCACTGTCTGGGCTTGAGAGAGCAAATAACCATTTCCCTCAATGTCCTAGCTCTGATATTAAAGTTGTATGTGGGTAAGCCTTCATTGCTGCAGACACACTGTCGGCTTGTTTTCAACTTGTTCAGCATGAGGACCTCCATCTCATGTTCTGCAAAGCTGCCTTCCAGTAAGCCAGCCCCAAAACTTTGTTTCACATGGGCTTATTCTGCATTACATAGTTTAGGTTTGGCTAAAATTAGCGCACTTTGTGGCAGTCTATTTCTCCAGCATGTTGAGATCCCTCTAAAAACCAGCCCTGCTCTCCACCCAGCAAGTTGTTCATTCCTCCTTGGTTTGAATTTGGTTTTGGCACACTGATGTCAAACTCCAAGTCATTACTTACAGGAAAATGCATCAAAGCAGTACTGATCACAGGGAAATGTCATTCGTAACTGGTTACCAGTGGGATTTCACTAGACCTGCCAGTCCAGTAATTTGGCTATATACTTTGCATTTAACACATTTAGTCTATTGACTGGATTTAGACTCCTGAATGAAATAATAGTATAGGAAATATGAAGAACAACTTGTTACAATCAAGGTAAATGATGCCCATTGCTCTCATATCACCTGCAAAACCTTGTCTCACTGCAGTTGTCTCACTGCAGAATATGCAACTTGCCTTTGGTCAGTCCATTGTGACTGCAATCGTTTTACTGTTCTTCAAAGGCCTGCATGCAGATTTGAGGAGGCTTTGCTCCACAACCTTCCCAGAGACTAAAATGAGACTTAGTGTTTCCAAGATCCTCCTTTTTGTCCTTTTTGAGATTATATTTATATTGGTCAGCTCCACAGCACTCTCAGATGCACTTCATCTGGTCCAATTATCTGGTTAATTGGAAGTCTTTAACTGGGATGCAGAAACTAATATCAGATTGATATTTTCCTAATAGAACCGCATTTATAAATTTATCATTTATAGACGTCAACATTCACCACATGGCTCTTTTTAAAGTACATCTCTTTCATCCTGCTAACAAGTTTCAATTTCTGTTCTTCTAGCTGTCTGCATTTCTGCAAAACTTCTGTCACTTGACCTCTTTTGAAGAGGTCAGATTTATTTCCAGGCTTCAGATAGATGCAATTCATATGAAAATTTGACTGGAAAATTTGGTATTCCCTGTTCTGCTTCAAAGAGAAACTGCACACTACAAATCAGGTAAACCACAGCTAAACCTCTTTCTTTTCCCAAGCCTTGTCCTTTCATGTCCTCTGAGACCCACAAACACCATCTCATCTAAAGTAGACTAAGTCATTAAACTCCTCAATTAGTGGGGCTCAGATCCTTTTCTTCCTTTTATTTTTTTTCTCTTCTGTTAATGCCACACCACAAGTACACTAGCATTAGTCGTTTATTGAAACTGAAAAATCAATGTGCTCACCTCTAACTGCCAAGCTGAATTTGAGACTACTTTTCATACAGGGCTTTCTGCATGTGAATCTCAGATTACTCCTTGAAGAACTTGGTATCATTAGCTTCCAGAAAGTTAACTTGAATCATTAGATGCTGACTATTTCAGAAATATTTCTGCAGGCCAGAAGCAGAGTAAGGATGGCAGCACAGTTTGACTATGTACTCAACCAATGGTGTTTCCCTTGACTGTGTTAAAGATACCTTTCTTAAGGCTCTCCAAAGCACCCAAGCATATTTTAGCTTTGAATTTTCAACCTGGACAGCATAAAACACTTCTATCCTTCTATATCAAAGAATCAAAGCCAGGCGGCTACATGGCAAAACACACTTGGTAGCTAGGACTTTCATGCTTACTAAAGAAAAAAAAATCCCACTCTTTTAATATATTGTTACATTTCATACCATGTAATAATATTATGGGCTTTAACCTATGCATCCTCTGAATGTTTTCAGCTTAATACAGTTACCACCTCATAGATAGGAGACTTTTCTGTGTAGAAGAAATATTTTTCTCAAGTTCAGACTTGAATAAAAATAATTTAAAAAAAAAGATCCGGCAGTATTTCAGGACTTGAGATATGGAAGTAATTGGGGCTTTCTGACATATCTAAACTAAAATAAATGCATATGTGTCTTAAAGAACTTATTTTTTAAAAGGTCTATTTGTAAAATTATTCATAAATTAAGTACCTGATTTAAGATAATTGTGACTAGATTTGTTTTCTACTGATTGAATATATATGAAGTATTGTGGCATTTTATCTTTCTGAAAAGGTTTATAGGGTGTAATTTTTGATCATAACTATATAGTGAAAAGTCATTATCTAGCTAACATCTCTTCTTCACTCAGGCACGCTGGTTTATATAAGACTATTAAAGAAACTTTTAGCAGGAACTTTTTAAAATTCCCCAGTCAATGTTGCCAAGACTTCTAAAATGACTTTTTAAACTTCTTCCTTTGCTGAATTGCTTATCCTATTGGTCATTTCTATGTTGGATTCTACATTAAAAAATAAAGGAACTATTTATTCTCTTGACACCTTTTATATCTTTTATCTCTTTTATCTCTTCTTTAAGAAAACATCTGGCCATTAGCATACTAATGGCATCTCTGCTGGTTCTTAATGGAGCTTCTTTTATCTTTATGATACCATCTGGTTTCAAGTTACTTTTAAAGAAAAGTGGGTAAAAAAGTTAAAGGTCCCAAAGGTGTTGTTGTTGAAAAAGACTGGATGTAGCTATTTAGTGCCACACTTTGCTGAGTCTCTTCTCCTTGGTGCAGAGATACAATCCTACCACGGTTTGGGTTGGAAGTGGCCTTGAAGACTATCCAGTTCCCATCACTTCATGCCATGGGAAGAGATATCTTCCACTAGACCAGGCTGGTCAGAGCCTCATCCAGCCTGGCTTTGTCCATCTTATCCCACTCATGTCTTCAAAAGTGTCTAGATGCAAATACACAGCAAATAATTAGGCATGCAGTGATATTTTGCCTCCCAAGTTTTGCAAGTATCTGGGGAGAAATGCCACATTGACAGAGGTACAAAAAAATTCCACCTTTTCCTATCAGAATAACAACAACAACAATGATAACAGTCATAATAATACTACATAGATCACTGCATAGAAGACAAAAAGTTAGGGTAAATCCAATATTTGCCTCCCTTTCCTGCTCATTTCTTTGAATAAAGAGGACCTTTGTCCCACAGCAGAACAAACTTGGGTGGATTGAACAGTGGGATGCATCCTTGTTCTTGACTCCTTATGCTGGCTGAGGGAATCATGAATATATAATGCTAAGCACTCATAAGAATTTTGCTTGCCATGTTTGCTTTGCTGTATCAGCTCTGACCTATACAGGTTACTTCTTCTGTTGGCCTCATGCCTGTTGGACCTTCTGAAATGTGGAATACAGTGCCTTTGTTTTTTATGAAAAAATGCTTTTAAATATTTCATATATTTTTATTGCACCCTGTATCCTTTTCATGTAATATCACTGTTGGATGAAAATAAAGGTACCTCCAGACAATAAAACAACTGCTCTTGTAACAAAAAAAAATCAAGTGACTCAAAGTCCAAAAGTTTATTGTTGGTAAGTGTGAATGTCCAAGGTAATAATAAACTTGACACATCTTTCAATATCATTATCAGGCTTTTACTAATTAATTACTTGTGAATAAATGTTTCAACAACTGGCTTCTAGGCAAAATCCTTTGAGGTTCACAGCCAACACCTTTAAAGTGTTGAGATTGTAGAGTGCTACACCACTTCAAGTTGTAATGATCAATCACATATCTTTCAGTAAGTTCAGATATTTTTGCCTATATTCTGAAGAAAGATCTTAATTGAAAACATGCAAGTCCGTAGTGTATAAAATAAGACAAAGACATAAAATCCAAAGACATCTCAAAGACCATTGAGTGATGTTCATGGGCACGCTGCTTTGGCATGCATACAGCTGGGGAGTTTCCTTCTGAATTCTGTGTATCAAGGAACCAATGATTTGTCAGACATCACTAGGTGGTGCTGGTACACATATTTTCCAGGCTATTTTTCTTTAATGTGCAAATATCGCCCAGTCTTGCCAAGAAATTATATTGCTGTTGGGTTTGGTTATGCAAATATCCCTGGAAATGGCTACCCATGGAAGTGTTCAAGGCCAGGCGGGATGGGGCTCTGAGCAATCTAGCCAAGTGGAAATTGTTCTTGTCAGGGCATGGGGATAGGAACAAGGTGATCTTTAAGGCCACTTCCATCACAAGGTACTCTGTGAAACACAGTTACAACTGCACATTAAGGGAATGAAGCACTCCATTCCCTGCCTTTTCCAACGCTTAGTTCAGTGGTGTGTGGCGCTCTGCTGTGCTGTCAGGAGCCTCTGTGTAGCCCCTGGAAGCTCTGCCAATTGCTTGTCCCTCTATTGGTCTGGAGTGCATTTTCTTGGCTAGAGGCAGAAACACAGGGGTGCTCTGCTCTGCAACTTAAATTCACAAAGCACTTTCCAAAAACATCCAGTCCAGTATCCTAACCAAATACCTACTTTGTTTTATGGTATATTTCTCAACCTTTCTGTAGTCAGAGATCATAGCTGACAGAAAAGAAATTCTGCACCTCCATTTCTGAGAAGAAAAGTCCATTGTGAGGTATAGTTGTAACCCAACAGATCCTCTCCAAATATTACGTTTCTGTGCCATGCATTTCATTATACTACAGGCATCTGGGGAAATATGTTGCTGGCTTTTAATATTTTTTGAAATCACATTAACAAAAACTGGAATATACCTCTGAGAAGATGAAAATGATTTGCTGTCTCTGTCTTTGATCCTTCAGTTTTATTATCCAATTCTTTCTTTTACACCATCTGTAAGAAAGATACTCTTATTTTTCCCTCCCCACACAATTTTGCTTAAAACACTAAAAATGCCAATTTAGATCTTGTTAGTGCATTCTTGTTTGCAGTAGTGAGTTGCAATAATGATGTTGATGTTATTGTAACTACCACTGACATAAACGCCTGATCAGTAGAACTGTTGTTTCAGGCTCTCTGAAAATTTCAAGCAAATTTCACTGTGCATGTGTGGATATTTTTAGAACCTGTTGTTTGTAAACATGATTTGTGGAATATTTTAAAAAGATAGTTGAGACAAAACTGTGGGGAAGAAAAAAAAAAAAGGGCCTTTCATCTTCAGCTACTCTATCAAATTAAAACATATATAATATAAATGTGAAAAGTACTTTTTAGCTTTCTTCAATGATCTCTGGCACAGAAATAATAATAATATGACAGGTTAACTCTTTGGTGCAGGGCCAAACTAATGTGTCATAAATTTGGCACATTTCTGCAATTGTTAAGTCAGTGGTAAGATTTCCCTCTGGTACTAGACAGAAGAAGATCTGACCTGCAGGGTACTCCTCTGACACTAAATACACAAAACTCCTCATCAATGTGGAGCTGTGAGATCAGCTCTGTAGATGGCAGTAACTGATTAGCTGTTTGTAATTATAGTATCAACATTTTAGACTTCCAAACCATCCACTCTCAAAACCTCGCATAGTTTTTTTGGGGCTTTTTTTGTGAAAAGAGCAGCTTTCCCCCACTCTTCATGACTTAATCTAATTCAGCTCCCAGGTTTTGTTCAGTATCATCCTTCTGCTGTGGTCTAGGAAGCCATTGGAATGGCTTTCTAAGAGAAGTGTAGCTGGTTAGTCATCTGCTGCTCTAAATAGACATTTCCTTTCCAGAACTACCAGGAGTTTAGCGCATTTTTTTGTAATTGCTAGTTCAAAGATCTCCTAGAGATCTGTTAGGTTTTTCCTATACTTCATCTCCTTTACTGGATCACAGCAAATGCTTTTATTTTTCATTTGCTGCAGAAGAAGAGCAAACATAATTTTTGTTTAATGTCAGCAGGGTTTAAAAGAGTTGATATTTAACTTGTGGTAATTAGGAATAGTTTTTTAACACATCTTCTGTCTCTTTATTTATAGAAGAAAGGCAATTAGAATAGATCATTCCTAATGTCATCTCAGTTGTCCCACCACTGTCTTGATTTTAGAATAGGTCACATTTATGAAATGTCAGTGTGTTCAGATAAATTTGTTATTCTAGTCAGGAATTTTATTTAAATGTTCTCATGAAGGTGGAACAGAAAAGACTGGATACAATTACTATTGGTGTCTTGAAAAGAGTTTCAATGGGTTCTTCTTTCATATTTTTAAGGATCATTTTATATACACCCGTTAAAATAACATTTATACTAATTATAGGAAAGCAGTATGTTTATGAAATTTATTGCTCAGTGTTACAGTGACTCCAATTCTGATGGGTCATATGCTTATTCTACAAATAACTCTACAAATTAACATTAATAATATCACCGGGGTCCTGTGTTTCCATTGTTGTTAGTATGGCCATATGTCATTGACACAAAAGGGACTCCTCCAAACTTAGTACAGTGAAAGGCACTTTAAAGTGATGATCAGTATCATTATCCCTTCTCTGCAGATGGAGAGAGGTGGGAGAACACTCTTACTAAAAAGGTCAGATATAAGTTCAAATCCTGTATCATATTTCATGTCACTGTCTCTTCCAATTCATTAACTCATAATCATCTTGTGTATTTGAACTGGATGGTGCCTTTTCACATTATTGGTGACAAAAATCTTATGGTAAGAGTCTAGACAGATTTTATGTAGAGTTTTTTCTTTAAAATGTTTTGGGGTGTTTTAATTTAATGGTATTTTGAAAGAAACAAAAATACTATCAAAATATTGCCTCAATACCTGTTAACATTTTGTTCATTGATGGAGTTTCTTTTACCTTCTGAAAACAGTAAATATTAAAAGTATGGGGTTTTTTGCATTTATTACCTTTTGGTAACATAATATTTATCTGTACCTGAAGTTAAACAAAATATGAAATTTATGTCTGTCTTAAAATTACTTTTCTCGGGAACTAATTTCAACATATTTATTTTCCCAGTTCTTCCAATTAGTAATCAAGTTCCCTTCAATGAATTGATGAACAAAAAGACCCACTTGCATCAGAAATAATTTGCACATGGAATAGTAAAAACATGAAAATATGGCACAAAAATGTTTGTTTTTGTACAATCATCTGCTCTGGATACAGCCTATCTTTCATTTTCTTTTTGGTACATATCTAACAGAAAAAGTCTATGTGACCGAGTAGTCTACTCAGAACAAACCTTTAATAATGCAGCAGAAAATAATAAAACTCCGCTAAGTTATTGAATTTGTTATGAGGCAAGAGATTTCCTTTACCAAAATAAGACTAAAGATCAGCATTATTACCTGTCTACAAATCCTTACAAGAATTTCTTATTTTGAAGAATTAAATAGTTTCCATCAACTACTTTTGCCCTATTTTAAAAAGGAAGACAAGCTATTGCTGCATGCACTTGAATTTTTATTAAGAATGTGCCCTGTCTCAATTGTCATCAACTTTTAATAATCCAGTGGAAGTAGTGAGGAGATTTAAAGTTTAAAATATTATAAACTATAGACTAGGGGGACATTCTTCACTAATATAATTTAGAAAAATAATAAATAGATTGAGGTTTGACACAAATTTAATTCTGAGGTTGTCCTTTACCAGGTACCTCTGAATGGTCTTCCTGGATAGATCAATCATATGGAATCTATACATATGTAGCTAAACACGATCCACAGAAAAACGTGTATGTGTAGAGCATATTCTGTTTAGCCTCTAGGGAGAAATAATTTCATTTGAAAAAAAAAAAGAAAAAAAGAAAGAAAGAAGTGCTTTTAATCATCCAGTGTTCCACTTTTCAGTAGTTAATTATGATGAAAAGGGAGCTCTTCTCCAGCCTATTAAAAAAAAAAAAAAAAAAGTGGATAATCTACTTCTGCAGATATATATGTTATATAAGATGTTCCTTTTTAGGTCTAAAAAGAATCAAAGGAAATATATGCCAGTACATTGCAAGATATTCAAAAGAGCAAACTTTCCCAGCATTTTTAGCTTTTCAAAAGAAGAACATGAGGCCCTAATACACATTTTGGGGTTTTTCTCTACTTTGTAAAAATCAGATCCTTTGAATGCTAATTTTCCTAAATTTAACTTTAAAAAAGCCTAAATCAATCAACCCAAAAAACTCCAACCATCAAGTCAACCAACCAGTACCCCAAACCCAGCAGACCAACAGAAAAGTGAAGCTGCCTGTCACAGTCTGAAATCTCTTTAATGGTCTCTGTTGAGAGAAGTGCTGATGTAGCACCCACTTTCAGCTCAAAAGGGCACAGCCAGATATGAGATGAACCCAGATTTTCAAATATATCCTTATCTCTTTAGCAGGATCATTGAAACTGGGAGACTGATCACACTCATGCCAAACTCTAGCAACCTTTCTCTAACAGTAGCCAAAACTACACGCAGAGCCTCATGCCTTGAGATGAATGAAGGAAATACTTAAAATAGGAAGATACAGAATAGTGTTCTTACTGAGAAAAATTCTTCCAAAGTGATGAAAAATAGTAAGATACTCTGGAGAAAGTCTTAGGATTTCCAGGTGACCCTTGGATAATGAGGTTCCTGTAAACCCATGCAAGTTGTACAA
This sequence comes from Catharus ustulatus, assembly GCF_009819885.2. Classification (NCBI taxonomy): domain Eukaryota; kingdom Metazoa; phylum Chordata; class Aves; order Passeriformes; family Turdidae; genus Catharus; species Catharus ustulatus. Next base: position 34,957,889 of record NC_046222.1, on the reverse strand, counting down.
AAATGAATATATACAAGTGACTTTTGATGACTATAAATGTGGGCTGGTAGAAACTGAGAAATAGTTAGAAACTGCTTTCAAATAACAAAATAAATTTCTTTCTGCATTAATTTTCTTTTTGCTGAACTGAACCCTTCTGTGAAGCCCGAAGACGTGTTTAAAACAGCAGGTGTCTAATGTGCAAGAAGACAATTTTGAGACCTCTGGACATTTTTTTTCATGTAGACCACAGTGTGATGAAAGTCAACCTTTTGCCATTTAGCCCTACTTCACCCCTTCCCAGTCTTTAAACCAGAGTGCAGGGATGGCCTTTCATGGATACTTAAAACAAATTGAGTTGCTGTCAAACAGTTCAGAAAATGAGTGCCTTCCTCTTCATATTCTTGCCAGACAATCAAGGGTTTTTTGCAAAAAAATTGCTTGTCTCTGTTCTTAAAATAACTGGATAAGATTATGGGCAGTATTGAATCAAAGAATACACAAAGTGCATTGTTTGGTGAAAACAGTGCATAAATCACAAGTTAGGAACAGTTGGGGACCTAAGTTTTTTATTAAATCCTTCATCTGGGAGAATTTCACTTGACTTCCATGGGAATTTGCTTTGATGAAGATACTAAATAGGGAACTATTTCACTGGATGAACCAAATGATTATTTCTTTTATATGGGGGATGGTATCTTTGTATTTCAGGGCATATTAACAAAGCATGAGCAAAAATGTAGGTTAAGCCCTACATACCTGAATTTTTGAAAGGTGAAAACAAACCCTACAACTGAGGTTAAATTGGGAAGAGTGAATGTATAGGAAAAAATACTACTGCCTACACTTTTCTGTGATGCATTGCTTGTCCCCTGTGGTGTAGGCAGTGTGCCTCAGGTTATATACTCATTTACCTCTTGAGCTTAGGGAGGTAATTAGAAAACCCTATATAAAGTAGATTTAACTTCACGAAGGTGAGTATGAAGTATTCTTGTGCTTGGAAAGCTAAACATAATGTTTTTTGATAGGGCTAAATTTCTGCCTTTGGAAAAAATCTATGTTTGTGTTTGTTTTGATGAAGAGCACATCTCATGCTTTCTGCCTCTTAGATAACACTTGCTGTAATAGAAGACATATAATTAAGCCACCTAAGGCAGGATAAGGTTATACAGGAATAAGGAAACAAGAGGATTATCCAGTCTTAGACACTTATTTAAAAGAGATATCAGTTGGGAGGATGAAATGCCAAATTTCTGGACTAATAATCAAAGATTGTTAAAGTGTACTCCAGAGAAGTACACTATATGGTCTCAGGTGAGGGCATGTGTTCCTTTAGCACCAACCGGTTTTCCTCATCCTTCAGCAACATCACTGGAAGATTCTTTTTTGCTGGGATCCCAGCTGAGACCTGAAGCCTCACTGATACAAAGCTGTGAAGAGCAGTGGATTGAATCTCTTAGGAGATGTTTGTTGCTTCCCCTTGTCTCTAGAAAAAGCTTAGGACATGCATGATACTGATTTAGGCACCTAATCGCTGGTCAGAGTGTTAGGGGATGGATATAATTATATTTTCTTTACTTTATTTTTTATTATTTTTAATATATTTTTTCCAAACAGGTGTAAACCTGCATATATCTCACTTCTTTCAGAACCTTCTGCATCCCTCTTGGGAAAAGTTGACACTTTGCAAGTGTGTCACATTACTCCACATGAGATATATGTTTCTTCATTCATTCCAGAACTCTTTGTGTCACATGGCATCATCCATAGCTGGGGATATCCTGCAAATTTAACAGATTGCTTTAATTCACAAATAAGGAAACTAGGCTGGTGTTAATTTTGTATAAAGCCAGCACACTGCACCGTACCAAAGAAGCTCTCCTGAAAGCAGTGCTTCAGGTTTCAGGAAATTGCATACCTCTGTTTCTGAATTTGTAAACCAGGCAGTTAGTTGCTTCAGATTCCTGGTGATAAAAACTATGTAGAAATTCAGTTAGTTAGAATGTGCAAATGTTTTGTTTGTGAAAGAGTATATTTTATGGAAATTAAGGCTACTTGACCAGCTCCACAAATGGCAAACCTTGGCATTCAAACTGTCACTTTGCATCAGTTAAGAATCTGACTTAATTCAGTTCTCTAAAGAAAAGCCATTGCTCTCCATGAGCTTTGCATGATACCAGATCACTGCAAAAAGCCAAAATGGCATTTAATTCTCCATGGCAAAACCAGTTTTCATGCAGCTAACTTTACGATGGAAAGTGGCATTATAAGCCTAACTGTCCTTGAAAGGTTTCTTTTCTTCTTAGAGGAAATGAATGAGGTTTTCTGAAGTAAGATGAGGTCTAAGGTTAATGTGCCTGGTTGTAAATTCAGGCATGGGGATCATTTGTTCAGAGGGAATATGATAAGCTGTGGTAAGAATTAGATGGTTTAAACAGTACATTAGATGACAGCAGAAGTAATATCTCCATCTTGTAAAGTACTGCTTTGATTTTAGTTAATTGTTTTTAATGGATAATAACATGGGTAGAGAAATTTGGTTTGTGGTATACAAAGGAGATAATTTATTTTCTCCTATGATTTGAGTTATTGCATTTGGGGGAGCAGGGGGGAAATGGGAAAAATTTAAAGAAAATTTTCTTTAAAAAGAAAATATTTTTTGTTAAATTAAAAATAGAATGACATAAGACTTCTCAATACTCTTTATTATTTCTGCATGAACTTGCTATATGCAAATAAGTATTTTCAAACCTCACATACATGCAAACCTAGAAGTTTTCATATGAGGCTGAATGACCTAATAAATCATTAATTTCTATTCCTGCAGAAATTAAAAGAATATTTTTTCCCCTCACATTTCCCATTGTAGGAAATGGGTTTCATGTAGCTTGTAGCACCGTAGGAACTTGGTGGTTAGAGAATTCATTGTCAGAGATGGCAGGGCAGAACCTTCTTGGGAAGCTAGATGTGTTGTTACAGAGTTGTCAAAAATTACTACTATTTTCATTTATGGGTCAGAAATTATATGTTTACTAGGTAAAATAAGGTAAATAAAATATTTACCAATAATTTGCAGATGGCCAGTAGATCTGAGAAGAGTAGGAAAGGCTGAACTAACCTGGTAGGATGATACTATTCGTGAACTAATATGGATAAGGAAAAAATATATACCTTCTTCTGAAAGTACTTTAAAGTGAGCAGAGCTTGCTTTTGAGTCACTGGGCCACAAGTAGCTGTGACTACTGCTCTTCTGATCAATTATCCTAGTTCTGTTTGTCATGTTGTCTTGGTGTCTGCTGTATCTGGGCCAGCAGGAGCTATCTATGGCTCTAGTGCCTATTTTTTTACTTTATCTGCATTATTCATAGCATCAGTCACTGAATAAAAGTGATTCTCTTGCCTGCTACCACATAACAAATAATTGTAATATTCTTATCAACACTACTCCTACTAGTCAGATGGAAGGCCATTTCTGCATTCCACAGCGTTCTATAGTCTGAAAATAATATTTCATGTAGGGAAAAGTGCTACTATATAGGAGCTCAGGCTTCAGTCATAATTTCTCTTCATTTGTTTCTCCTTGTCCTGCTTTCCATTCATTTTTTTTACCAAGTTAAAGACTCCTGTTTATCTCCTTGTGCCCCATTTCTGATTCTCTTACATGCCCCTCAATCCTTGCTTTCCATAATATTGTTTTCTATTCTTGCTTCTATCTCCTGAATCTTTTAGTTGCCTAAACAGCCTTGTCTCAAATATCCCCAGAACCCCCATTCCTGTACATAGAATCATTTAGGTTGGAAAAGACCTCTAAGATCATTGAGTCCAAACATTAACCCAGGACTGCCAAGTCCACCACTAAACCACGTCCCCAAGTGCCATGTCTGCACACTTTGCTGAGCATACTGTTCATACTTGGAAACCCTTCCAGTTAAGTATTTCTTTCTCATATCCAATATAAGCGTTCCCTGGTGCAACTTGAGACCTTTTTGTGTCATCCCACTACTTGTTACTTGGGAGAAGAAACCAACATCCACCTGGCTACAGTCTCCATTCAGATAGTTGTGTGGAGCAATAAGGTTCCCCCAGAGCCTCCCTTTCTCCAAACTAAACAATCCCAGCTCTCCCTCAGCCACTCCCCCTGTGGGAGTGCTTGGGATCCCTCACCTTTTCCCTTGCCCCTTTCTGTCCAGGCTCCATCTCAGTGTCTTGTAGTGAAGGGGAAAAAATTGAATGTGTGATTTGATATGTGTCACTATTTGTCTCTTCCTGCTTCTATCTCATCATCTTAGAGCATAATTTGTTATGTTCCATTTATTTTACCCTGTATTTAAATTGCTACTATTTTGATGTAAATTAATCCACATCAGAATAAAGAATATTGTGGACTGCACTTTCCACCCAAGTGCCATATATCAGTGAATAAAGGAAGCTCCACAGAGGTCTAACCGTGGATCCTGCTTTCCTCCAGGGATAATGATGATAACAAGCAATGATTCATAGCACATCAGGTTTCTGCCATGAGACTACTCAGTCAGAAGCAGCTGTTTTTTGCCCCAAATCCATCTTCTGCATAGGTCCACCATAGCTACTCTACTCCTTGTTCATACAGTGTGCTTGGTTTGGGCAGGGAAGGCTCAGACTGACTTTTTGCCTATCCTCTTGCTCTCCATAAATATATTGGTATGTGTTTTAGAGCATGATCCTAGACAAACGTCAGAAGATGTTACTCATGTCATTATAAACTTTGAAAACCTTTCATTGGGATGTTTGGTTTTTTTTCAGCATGTAAGCAACTTAACAATTGAGGAAATGGGCAATTTACACAGTATATACATCAACATTCACATTTTATCAACTGTGACTGATCCTCAGAAACCATGAACACTGGGGTTTTGGGATCCCTTCTCCTTGCTCCATGCAGAGTCTACAGGTTAATGTGTGCCTACAAACAACCCAGTGACTGCATTTCCTGCAGCCTCTGTGTCACACAGGGATCTTACATACAAAGATTGGCACTTTCTAGTGGCTGAGAAAAGCTGACAGCATGATAAAAGAAATGATCTGGCTGCTGGAAGCATAATAGTGTGCAGAATATGCACCTACATATGTTGAATCTTTCTTGGTAATGACAACAGAAACATTTCAACTTGGAAGAGTATGAAAGGCTGACACGGGGTGAACTCGTTCAGCCGATCTTTGTCAGCATTTCTAGAGGGCAATGTAATAACAGAGGGAAAAAACTCAGCATCTACAAATCACTGAATGGAGAACAGTCTTCAGGAAGCATTTAAATTGAAGGACAGTGAAAATTTGTGACTGAGGCATTTAGACAGATGCTTTTCTGATCTTATGTGTCAGAACAAAGTCAGCTGTAAAGCAATACCACGAAATCACTGCTAATGAACGAGATGCAAGTGTCAGACAACAAAGTTACAAGTGAAGTCAAGATAAAGAGAGAAATAAATTTATGGACTGGGTGCTTGGAGTTTTCTGGTTTTGTTTGGTAGGGAAAAAAGGAAATGTCATCCTCAGGACTGATGGATTGAAGTGGTTTTAAATGGAAAGGTAAAAAGAAAAGAAAAGCTGTCACAAAATAGTAAAGTTTAAAGCTACCCAGACATATTTTATTGTCTTTTCATAATGAACATGTCTCTTTCCCTTTTTAAAATTTTTCCCCCTTGTGACCTCATAGGAATCTAAAACAAAAGAGTGTTCTTCAGTGTGATATATTGAGAGAAAATAGTTAAAAGCTTGTGAGAATTTTATGAAGGCCACATGTCAACATAACATACAAAACCTGATATTCCTATAACTGTTCTGCCATAAAGTATTGCAGAGAGTTTTTAATAAGTCAGTTGAAGAGAAAAAAACTTTCATATAGTTACATATATTGACAATATTTCCAGGCAGCCATGTCCAATGGAATATAAAATGAAAGTTTCACAGTGTGGTAAAGCTGATGAAAAAGTACATTTAAGGGGATGACACACTGAAATCGTTAAAGGCTGCTCTGGTTTGTGTTAGATTGTGATTCAATCCTTAAATTTCAATGTTCTTTTTGTAATGCCTGCAAAATTTTGATCATAAATCTTGTGCTTCTAAGTCTCATTCTTGCAAATATGCATTATTATATTACAAGATAAGAGACTGGAGAGGAGGTGTCACTGCTTAGGAGGGTGAGACACACTGTGTCATGATGGGAAGAACATTTCAGGATTACTTACTAGGGAATGCTTGTGTAATGAACCAGAGGTGGAAAATGAGGGATTGAGGTGTTTGGGAGAGGAACAAACATGGGAAAACAGATAAGGGGACAAAGGGTGAGTGTTGTGTGGAAAACTGGGCTGGTCATTGTGTGTGTGTGGCTACATCTTGTGCCTGTGAGCATAGTCCATTTTGTATTCTCATTAAAACCACTTTCTAACTCCTCTTGTGTGAAATCAATTGCCTATAACATGGGCACATGAGGAGATGGAGGTCCAAGTGCCAGCCCCCTACCTGGAGAGGAGACCACAAAAGTGGCTTCTTTCAGCTAAGTTTGGATCAATCCATTTTGCAGTCAATATAGATAAAATAATTACCTTCTTTAGAAAGTGAAAGTGATGATTTATTTCAGACATGGAATGCAAAGACTTTTAAGATAAATGTGCCAATTTCTCTTCAATGACTGCCAAAGCAGCCCAGGATGATTTTCTCACTGTTAGGCATTTACAGTTTATAATCTGATCCTACCCTAGAAGACAAACATTGTGTCTTGTACCAAGGACAGATGACAGAGAAAATCACAGATCATAATTTACCCTGCTTACAAGTAAGTGCTAAAGCTCTCATAGAAGATTATGCCAGTTAGTAAAACTATTATAGAACTTAATATTTAAACATTTTCATTCCTATTCTTGGTATTGGTGTCCAGCTACTCTTAAGCATCTTGAAGGTTAGTAAGATCTGGGGGTTAACATGAGTTTTAGGTCTGAACTTGCACTACATACTGAATTGTGCAAGCTTATCTGAAAGCAATAACAAAGGCAATAATATAAAGATTCTCTGCCTCCAGGCCAATATGTTCCAATATGTTTCTGCTTGGTTTTAGATCAGCATTTGCAATAGGGTATTAGAGAAGATGAGCTGGCTAAACTTCTTCTGTTGAAGAAATAGTTTGATGACAATATTACAGCCGGGAAGCCAGTGAAAATATTTTCACTGAGTTAACATCATTGTCCACTTTTGTACATTCTCTCTCTCTAACCATTAGGTTTTATTTTTAATCAATCATAATGATTGAACAAAAAAAATTTTTTTTTCTTGAATTTTACTCCTAACCATGTCAAGGGTACTTAGAACAGGTTGGTTTTTCTCCCTATGTATGACTTTGAATATCTTCAGTATATACCGTAGAAAGAAGCAAGTTAGCCTTAGGTAAAATACATGGAAAAGAGTAAGCCACACTGTCCTGCCTCTGTGTGTCATTAGGGAATAACAGAGGGGAAATTATACTTCTGAACTCTAAAGAGTATGTCAGTTCACTCCAGAAGCCCAGTGAATTTGCTTTTTCCCAGGTGCTTTCAGCTTTTAATACCTTGCTGTGATTGTTTCCATTATCAGAGATCCTTCTTTGTAAAATTTTTGCATTTGAGATGCTTCTTTTCAATAGCCTGTGTTTGTACAATTGTTTCAAAGCCAATTCTTGTTAGCTTGTGGAAGAATAAGAAATTTGGTGTTCTAGACAGAAGCAAAAAAAAGTTTCAGCATTCAGAAATCAATGTCAGCAACAATGAATTAAATAGTATTGTTTGATGGGGTATATTCAGGGTTAAATAAAAAGACTGCCTAATTTAGGGAAAATGTATCTTTCTTTATGACCAACTGGTCTCTGTGAGAAATCCCAAACCCCCACCTAATATAAACCTCCTAATTCCATTTCATCATGAAAATTTTTCTATATTTTGATAGAGAACAACAATTAAGGCTTAGATCTATATGTACTTCCTGCTTTACTTCTCTTGTACCAACCTAATTAATATCCGTATTTGCATAGAAAATGACTTGAATATCCATGTTAATTAGTTAACTACATTAAGATAGGCAAGGACTTTTAATTTGGCTTCCTGCTTTTCCTTTTCTCTTTCCTGTGACATTACTTGAAAGGTAGACACTGTGCTATATGTGTCTGACGTAGCAATATTAGCAATATTGTCGCATGTAGAAACAATATATGCATGCAATGTATTGCAAGTAGTAGCAATATATGTAGCAATTGTAGCAACAATTTTTAAAATTTGAGCAGTGATGTCCATCAAGCCTTTGTCTGGATCTGTCTTTTGAGAATTCCCTAACACTATTCTGCAAATTACAAGTCTGCAAGTGAGAATGTGAGATATGAATTTATGCAAATGGTATTGCAAAACCTGCCCTGCTACCAAACAAACACTGTGTAATAAAGCAAAAAGGTTTATGCTCCTCCTGTAAATCCTTTGGGAAAATACAGACATCTGTTGTTAGATGTTTATTCAGCCTGCAAGAACCAGAGTCAGTCGAACAATTTTACAGTCAGTGGAGAAAAAAAGGAACACTTGCAGTATATGTTTTCACTTACCCAAACAGAAATGTGAAAAATGGTTCACATGAATCATGTTTTTAAAACAGTTTGATTTTCCTCCTCTGCTGAAGGAGCCCAGAGTGACTATTTCAAAAGTTTCTGGGATAAATGTCCCTGAAGGAACTTGGTTTTGAGGGTCAGGCTGCTAGTTTGGCAACACACAATGTTCACCTTGAGTTTGGACGCATGGTTTAACTCCCTGCTGCCTGAAGCCTACTGCTTCCCTTATGAAGCAGAGCAAATAATTTTGAGTGGACGAGTAAAAAGTATTTTCACATGCTGACCAGGAGCTCTCCAAAATGATCATATATTTTATGTTAAGTAGGATAAACTTGGAAATTATTTGGTAATAATTCAGATAAATATTTCCTTCCAGAGTTTGAAAAGGGACTTTTGTATAAACCCTATTAGATGCCAAGTTGTTTCTTCAGTATGAAACTTTGCTGTTCAGACATCAGTTCTGCTCAAATTTCACGCAAGTTTTTTTAAAGGGAACTGTACCATTACTAAACTTTATGGGAGCACTTTTTATGTCTCTGCGTTTTATTCTAGCATATATCCATTGAGACAGAACTGAAAAAAACCCCTAATATTTACCGATCAACAGAATATGTCAGTTATAAAAAAAATCACATCTTTACCCAAAGAAAGTTTTGATCATTCAACACAGTCAGATCACATGCAATTTTTATCATGTAATCTGCAAGACTATGCCTCCTCTGATAAAGGACACTCCAACCCTTTCTTAATGGAGAGCATTCTTCACGTCAAAAGTTTGGAGAAACCATTTAATAAACCTAATGATACTCCCAATAGAAGAGATGATGCCCTCAAAGACATAGAGAGCATTTGATTTCCCTGATCGCTAATGATTTTTTGGAAAACATCATAATCCAGTTAGTGATGCTGTACTGATTGATATATCTTATTTAGATAAGTTTCATAAAAAGCATGAGATCTTCAGGGATTTATAAAAAAATTGAATTGTATTACAGGTAAATTAAACACTGTAGAAAAATTGCTCAGATGCATAGCTAAAATAATACAACTATGGAAGGCAGGAAGAATTACTTGTTTTTTCAAATTAAAAAAAAAAATCTAAGTTCCATGAAAGAAAAATATGAAATAAGAAATCAAAGATATCTTGGTGTTTTGCTGTAGTCTGGCTGTCATTTTTTTGTATTTTCTAGAAAGCAAAGGTTTACAAAACAAGTTAAGAAAAATATAAATGAGGCCCTGATTTTTGTACCTCACTGCTGCCTGCTGGCAAACATGCCTATTGCCTACTTTAAAAAGGGAGAAGTCTTGCTTTAATGCTGTTTTTGATTTCAAGTTCAGTCATAGGCCCTAAGGTGACCAAAGACTTGGCTGAATTCTGAGCAAAAAGTGCTGAGATGCCATGGTTTTCCTATAGTCTGTTGCTTAGAAAGGCAGGAGAAAAAGACTGATTTTCACTTCTACTTTTCTTGTTAAATTTTAACCCTTCCTGGAGGCTTCAACGAAGCAATAATGCTTGACCATTACTGAAGGCTCATGGTGACTTCAAAAGTTTTCATTTGTGTTGCAATAATGCCCTTGTATATTCTGCGAAATGCTAGATAAATAGAGGGATATTAGATAGCATACTTGTTATTTAAGTCTGCCACTTTAAATCTTCTGTACAAACATTGCCTAAGATTCTTGTTTTCAGACTAAATGGTTTCTTTCTTGCACTGTAAGCATCATTTAAATAAACTAAAGCAATCCTGCCACCCTGGTGACACTAAGAAAGCTCTTAATCTTCTCGGCTGTGTTAAACAATGAATGCCATAGAAGTAAAATGGTAAAAGGATGATCTTTAGTACTGGGGTAGAGGTATTTAGAACCATTGAATAGAGAATTGAAATATGTCCTTCCAGATAGCCTCGATTTATTAGACTTCCTCCTGCTATATTGAAAGGTAAGAGGGAAATCACTCTGTCTTTAACACCATATTGTACATTTAAAATCTAAGTTCACAGTGCCAAGGCCAGTTCCTTGATGGGAGTTGTGCAATGTCCTACAAACGGGACTTTTCTCAGAAAATTACCTGACATTTGAACCTTTACACTTACCTATAGATATATATCCTAAAATAAGACTCCTCTCTCTGAGGAGGAAGCAGTGGCAGAAACAACATGAACTTACTGTAACCACCTTCCCCTCTCTCTCCACTTCTAGGAGAAAGAAGGTAGAGAATGGAGAATAAAGTTGAGCCTGGGAAGGAGGGAGATGTGCAGAGAAGGCATTTTAAAGATTTTGCTTGCTTCTCATTATCCTTCTCTGATTTTGCCTGGTAAAAAATTCCATTAACTTCCCCAAATCGAGTCTGTTTTACCCAGCATGGTAATATGTGAGTGGTTGCTGCCTGTTCTTATTCCAACCCATGAGCCTTTTGTTATATGCCCAGTTCCCTGTCCATCTGAGGAGGGGAGTAATAAAATGGCTTTTGTAGGCACCTGACTTTCAGCCAAGGTCAAACTGCTGTGGTGTGCAATACTTTTTCCTCAAACATACTTAAAGAAGTTTGCGGTGATGGTGGGGGGATGGTGGTATGGGGAGATAAATAAAAAAAACCCATATATGTACTAAAAAAGAACTTATCTACCAGATGTCTACTTGGACTTGCAGTATGTGATTTGCATTCTGACTGTGACAAGTAGATTTAACAATCTGAAGTAAAAAGCTGTAATAAATTTTCCGCTTCTTTCTTGAAACAGTGTTATTTCCTGATTGACTGAACTTGCTAGATCACAGTGAGTCGCATACATGAAAGAGGGTACAGTTTTGAATTTGTAGTTGATGTGAAGCTATTGTGAGAAGATAATTGCTTCTAACAAAGGAATAACATTTGCTCTTAATTCTAATTTGCTTCTAGTAGAGCAAGATCATGTAAGATATCCAACCACAGCCATTCTCTATGGAGCCAGAATTGAGTACTTGTAATAAAAGTTTTGAATTTCTTGCTTTCCTGGTGCGAATAATGGAATGAGGTTATAATGTGATAAATTAGTCAAAATTATGAACTGCCAAATCATGAATGCATGGGCATGCTTAATTCAGTATGACATTCATTATTGTAGGGAATTTTCCCAGATTCCTTCCTGTTCAACACTTAGGCCCCACCTGAAATCTGTGAGTTACTGGGATTCATTGTATGTTAAATTAGGTGCCTTGTACAATACCTGTCTGGGAAGGAGGCTCCAGCAACTGGAACTGGGCTATAAACTATTTTTCTGATGGATTGCAAACTATATGAGTAATGTTTGAAAGAACACAACTTTTCATCTTTGCGTTCGTTAAGTTTACTTATTTTACACTCCTAAATTTATTTCTTTTTCCAATTTAGAATTATTTTTATTTCAATAGTTTGTTTCATTTTAAACACAGTTTTGAGTGTTCATACAGGAAATCAGTTTTTTTTTCCCCAAATTTAAAGTTTTATTATGTAAAATGATGCTTTGAATTAGCAAAGCATATTGTTTAATGAGTTCTTGAACTTCACAAATTATGTGTATTGTCTAAGGAGCCTTCATCCAGCTTCCTCTTTATTCAGCTCAGTTTTATAAAAGACAGTCTTAGTTAGTGGTTCCACACTTTCTTTTAAATCAGTTTTTCTGGTTTTTGAGATAGTTTTTTCAGTCATCCATTATTAATACTGGAGAATTGCATTATCTTTCCATTTTATCTAGAAAAGAAATTTTACCAATTTCTGAAATTAACTTAAATTCTATTAATAAATAAAATAAATTTGCATACTTGAATTCTGATTCTGAGAGAAATCATAAAAAATATTATATTATTCTGTTAGAAGAGAGCATGGTCATATTGGGAAAATATAACACATTCTCTTTGACTTGCAAATAAATACATAACTTCCCAAGAATTCATGAATCTCATAAAATGCATGTTGGTCTGTAACTGTAGAATTAATGTCACTCAGTTGACCAAAAGCATTTTTATAAATTGGTCTATCACATTAGATCTTTGAAATCCAGGAAAAGATTTTATTGTGAATTGATGTTATTGTTTGGACATGAACCCTTCAGTATTTAGTCCCATCCAGAGGAACATTCTAGCTCTCCCTCCTTTCTCAGACATGTTGCATGATGTTGTAAAAAGCCATCACACAGAGTTGCATCAGGTTCCTGAAGTAAGACTTGAAAAATCTCAGCGTGGAAATAACACACTCCTGCAGATTAATTCATCCTACTGTGTAAGGAAATGGGAGCCAATATGGGAGACAGATGTGATAGCCTAGAGCAGAATGTTCCCCCATGTATAATGCAGTGATAAAATGTGGAACACTCAAGATATTTGTTATGAAATATGAGATGCTTTTTTTTTTTTTCCCAAGGCAATGAAAGAGCTCTCTTGGCTGCCTAAGTGATAAGTTTTTTATAATATCACTAGACAATAAAACACTGGCAACTGGACAATAAATATCCTCTCCAGGTATTAGTTCTACTGAAATTAACCCTTGAAACTTTTCAACAACACTTTTGCTGCTGAAGAATGACACACAAATTGCATACAACAGAAGTTCCTTCAGCAATCAATTGAAGTTAAAGAAAAGCAGTCTGCTATAGAGAGATATATGTGCACAATTTGGGTGTCTGTGCAATGTTCTTGTGGAGCATCTATAGCTGTGACTGTTTGTCAGAACTGAAAGAGGGACACTTCAAATTTTCTATGATTTTATGCTATGGTTTAATGAGATTTTTTCTGTTTTAGTAATTTACCCTTCAGTGTTTCAAAAGCCATTTGTTTTTCCTTGCTAAAATGCAGAAAATACAGTTTAAAACTTCTCTTGACCAGCCCTCATAAATGATGCAGATATTCTTGGCCATAATCTATCAAGATTTTAATGCAATTTTTTCTCCATTCTGATATGTCATTTAGAGCTTTATGATAGCTGTCATATTTCTTGGTATAGGTATGTTTCAGATTGTCATATCTTAATAATGCAAAAATTTCTGATCAGATTAAACATTTTGCTTTCATTAGAAAGGACTATAGGACTATTGAATACTCATAAATGGAACTGGATGGTCTTGTGTGTCAGCTCTCTGCTTCTTATTACCACCTCAATTCATGAGCAAACCTCACAGACATGTCTAAAAGAAACAAGAGGCACTCATGCACATATACAAAGACAATTTATTGTGTTTATTCCTCAAACTCTTTAGTCTTACCCTTGGAATCTGTAAAGTACCAATAATATATTAATAGCTGTGCTTTGTCTTATACTTCCATAGAGAGCCCTCGGGAATAACCAGGTCCTGTACTGGACAGGTGACTGAAAACCTCCTTTGCAATCCCAACATCACTTGAGAGTCCTCACTTGCATGCTTGGGAATAGGAAACAAAGATAATCCTTTCACTAGTAGAAAGTCTTTGAAATAATCCTTTGAAACTGGTAAAAGTTATGTTCATAAGCATGGCCCAACCTTTTGTAACATATGTTAAAAAAATGCAGGTTCCTTTCAAAAGATAACTATCTAATATTTTCATACATAATCTAATTTACGTTTCTGAGAACCCTTTTTGAGGTATGTTACATCAGAACCCTGTTACATCTTATTACTCTTACTTACATTACGATAGCGCGTTGTCAAAAGGTAGATCAGAGCCTGATTGTATCATGTGCTTTGGAAACACAATAACTGAGATAATGTCTTGCCAGACAGATGGTTTGGTTATTCACTGTCTGAATCCACTGTTTATTTCTATCTTGTTCATAGTTTTGCTTCCAATTTAAAATATATATGAAAGAACTGGGAAAAATTCAGAAAAGGACAAAGCAGATGTTAAATGAAGAGTATCTTCCACTGGTAGAAGAGTGAAATGTGTTGGATGGGCACACAGAGTCTTTCACTGAATAGGAAAGTTAAAAATATCAGAAAAAAGTGGAAAAGAGATGCCTTATTGGATCTTTGGCCTCTGTGATACTGAGATTTTGATTCTTCACAAGAGGTGGTTGTGCAATGAGACTCTACCCCATGTTACATTTAGGTCAATAAAAGATGACATGGGATCAAGGATTTACTAGACAGAATCCTGGAAGAAAATCCTGTGCAGGTTATAAAAGCAAAGATATACGTCACTGACCTAATATGGGTTAGAAGGGGTTACAATATTTTCGGAAAATGTTGCTACAAGTCCTTTCTATTCATGTTGCTCTGCAGTGAGCACTTGTAAAACTAAGATGCTAAGATAGGTGGACTTTTGGTATGACCTCTTATAGGATCTTGTATGTCTACTGATGATACAAGCATACTTGTTGATTTGTTTAAACAGGATGCCTACCTTAAAAAAAATTATTTGTAATGAGCCTTACTTTTAGCATTCCATCACTGAGCAAGACTTTAAACATGTGTTTGGTGTTAAGCCTGTGATCAGAAAGTTAAAACAAAGAGAGATGCTCACCAAAATAGCTTTATTGCAGTGAAAGAGGCTGCCTGAAATAAAATTAGTATAGAAAAGTAAAAAAAAAATTACTTCTTGATTCAAATTTTATGGTTGTATGGCAATGCACAATGCAAACAACATGCCATGGAGAAGGCCAGGGATTTACTGCAAGACAATGATTCTGAACAGGCTCTCACTTTCTCTGCAGGGCAAGTGATGCCAATTTATTGCAGGATAAAATTGTGCTTGCAGGAAACTGCTACTCACAGAGTAGCTAGTGTACATAATAAATCCACCCTACTTCATCTCATGATACATTCCTATCTGAGAGAGATTTTCCCCAGAGCTAGTGAGGAAAACAATGGGTTTTTGTTTCCCTGAAATCTTTTGAGGGAGCTTTATGAATTTGCTACCTGTTCTACAGTCTGACATATTTGGTTCTCTACTGGAACTTATTACAATTATTTGCAAATTTGAAATGGAGAGGAAGCAATCTGAGTTTATGTCCTGATCACATTTACAGATTGTGGAAAGTACCCTGAATAAGTCATGAGAGTTGTCCATATTACATTTTATGCTGGCCCACCTACTGTAATGTTTGATTACTGTAATCACATTTCAGTTAGTATCCTAAGAAGCTAAAGAAAGAAGAGACAAAAAAAGTCCATGGACCGATAAAATCTTTTCCTACTCTGAAATAAAACTGTTAAAGCAATAACTAAACCAGTTAATATGCCATCATTTCGAAATAGGGCAATCAGTAAAACTAAACTACAAAGTTTAATTTCTTGCTTCTAAGTAAAACATGCTACATCCACTGCATGTCCCATAAAGAATCTTAGCTGAGAAATCTCAATTTGACTGTGGGCAAAATAACTGTCTATTATTTCAGCTTGGGGCTGTTTTGCTTTAAAAGTCAAATACTGATTTTGAAGAAATAGAACAAGTAATTTTCTCTGAGAACACAGAATTCTCTTGGACAGTGGCTATTAAAAAGATTTAATGAAATCATCAGGAGTTGTTTGAAGCTGGTCTAGGTATATTTTTGTACTCAATCTGCACATCAATATTAATTTTTTAAAGAAGATGGAGGTTTTATTGGTACCCAAGGAAGGAAGTGGAAAAAACAGTTTACTGGAACTTCAAATTACAAGCAGGGCACAATGCTGATGAAAGAAAGTGTGAAATTAGACCTATGAAACACTATGAAAAATAGAATGCAGTAAATACATATGCAAATAAAAGGGGATGCAGGAATACAATTGTGACCAATTCCATCTGTGAAAAAGTATTTCAGTGATATCTATCTTCATCATATTTAAGGTCTGTCAGTCAAATCATTATAGATCTCTTTTTGAAGATTTAATTATGTCTTGATTAAATCTGATCTCAAAATAAACAGTTTATAATTTGTTAGATTTGTGGAAAAAATATTAAACCATAAAATCTCAGAAAAGGGCTTCATGTCTGATCCATCTCCAGCTCAGGTCTTGTCTCTCTCTCTCTTTTTTAATTCTCTCACCAGTGAGATTTCTTTGTTTATCTCTCTGTTAACAGAAAATTCTGCTGAAATCTCAGAGTAAAAAATATATTTAGAAAATTTATAGTACCTGCTTTGGTTCCAGGGAAGGGCCTTTTGAATATAGACTGTTGCATTCTCAACCTAACTCTCCACAAAAGACAGTAGCCTGAAAAGTACGAGCTGGTAGAGAACATACATTACTTAATTAGCAAATTGTAGGTTCGGGACAATAAAGAAATTTAAGGTTTTTGTAGGGGTACAAACTCAAAGTCCCTTCATAGGAGATGAAAGCTGTTCCCAGGTTCACTTAAGTTAGCTAAAGCCTACTTAAATACTCTGTGTGAGTATCACTGTCATTTATTTATTGAATGCTATATCTGGACATCTCAAAAACATTTTGCAGCTTAGCATGTTATAATACTGCAATCAATACTATGCCCGTTTTATAGATGGGTAAGTTAGAGTTTAAACTCCAAGTTCTCAGAGAACTCTTAGGTACTTGTATCTCATTTAGGCATCTCCATTCCTCTGAAAGAAACATTAAAGGTTTTAAGAGTTGCTTAAGCTAAAACTTCGAATTATCATCAGTAGGAATAAGTAGGAATAAATATTTTGGAAGATCTAAATCTAAAGATCCAACTATATATTTTCAGGAGGAGTGAGAGTATAAAATTTTCATCACATTAAGCTGTCTTCCCATGCTAATTCAAAAATTATTTAAATTAATGCCTTTCCAGAGATGGAAAGGAGGATCAAGAGTGATTGAATTGTTAACACATGTTGAATCATTGATGCGGAAAGAATGACCTTCTAAATATAAATAAATTGAAGTATGACTAGGCACCAAAAGACTGTGTCTGAATTGAATCTGGGTGATCTCATTTTCATCAATTTTCTTGGGAGGCACCAAACTAAGAGTGGATGGTGTTTTCTCCTATGGACTAAAATTCAGTTGTACAGGAGTTTCAAAGGATAAATTAAATTTATCACCACAAGGACAAGAAATACACAATTTATCACCAAAAGGGTATTCAAGAGAATGACAAGAAGGACTCTACAGATGGAAAGTATCAATAGTACCATAGGACACACTTTCCTCTGTCCTGAAAAAAGAAAAAAACTGAGGACAAAGAATACTTAAAAACAAGTTAGAAAAAAATGCTATGGAAGCAAAAAAAAAGAAAAAAAAACAGGTTAATGTTAATTTTTGAGTTATGTACACATGGAATTTTCAAGACAAATATGATTTCATGTTCCAAAAGCAATTTTCAAAATGTTTTGTGGGAAAGGCATGCTCCCAGCAGTAGACAAACTAAAATACCAAAATGGTTTGTAAACTGCTCATGAAGGAAGGCACAGCACAAAATCTCACCTTCACCACCTACCCAGCACAAGATGTCAGAGATAGACCTATATCCCTGGCAGTGTTTAAGGTCAGATTGGATGGGGATCTGGGAAACTTGATCTAAGGGAAGGTTTCCCTGCCCATTGCAAGGAGAGTGGAACTTTATGATTTTTAAGGTCCGTTCTAACATAAATCTCTCTATGATTCTGTGATCATAAATAAACAAATACTTAAAACTCACACTTGTAACATTTTGTCTACTCATATAAGAAACCAAATCTACCATCTTTGGGAGCCAAAAATGTCTGTCTGGGAAACAACTATGAAGCAGCAGATACCATTGTCCTTTTGTGGGAATGATCTTATATTTACAAAAGGTGCAGATTACAACTGATTACAGATCACTTAAGATTAGGTAATACAGGAAAAGGCAAAAAGGAAAACAGGAGAAGGAACTGTAACTAGAGGTCACATAGAGAGCAGGAGCCTACAGAAACAGGTTGCTTGCACCAGCTGGACAGCCAGGCTGAAGGGCTTGGTGAAATTATGTGACATTTTCTTTCTCTACCTTTCTTATCTTCCCACTCCTTCAACATTGTTTATGTAATTTTAGAAATTGCACTGCTTATTTTAGTAAGACCCAGGGAGTAAGCTTTGTTTAGAGAATATTTTGTCTTGGGTTCATTGTGTCAGTGAGATTTGAGAATCAGCTGTACAGTAATAAACTCTGTCACTTGACATACAACTCTCAGTGTCTTCTCTCATGAGGATTCTCTAATTAATATTGTCTTTAAAAGCAAATCACTTTTAAAGATTCAATTAACACAGAACACTGAAATTTTTAGTTTAACCTAAACTGGTTTCATTGATAAATGCTTTCATCATTCTTTGTTCTTTCTTCCTTTTTGCACTTCTTGACAGTAAAATGGTTTGAATTTCCAGTTTAACAAATACGAAATGTAGCAAGTGATGCTTTGGATGCCCCTCTAAATACTTTTTGTTTAAAGGAAAGCCCATCAAATTCTGAGATCAAATATTTATTTACTTTTAACTATTTATTAAACATCTTTGCAAAACAGAAGTGCCTCTTCATAGTTATCCTGCTTTTTCAAACTTGCTCTTCCATTTTTTCTCTAGTTCTCTAGAATAAAAAGCTGTTTGCCTAGCATTTTAAATCTAGATACTACAACCCTTAAAGATCATTAAGATTGAAAAGTAGAAAGATCAGCTTCTTTGTGTGAAAAGAAGACAAATAGGAATATTTCAATTGTTGTCCTTCTGATACTGTCAATAAACTTTAATTTCTCCATCATCCTTTAAAAGAAAAAAAGGGAGAAAAAAAAGGCTTTTTCTGTTTTTTCAGATAGCTTTTTACTAGGTTATTAACATCGAGTCAGATTTTTCTTAACAGATACTTCTGCATGTCCACCTCTGATGCTGCTTTCAGTTCTAATATCTTCTGTGAGCCAGTCTCACCATCCATCTCATCCCAGAGCAGCAAGCTCTCCAACATACACTGATCTTCCTTCTCTTTCCCTGGATGCTTTTCTGCAGCATATTCTGCCCGTTCCCTTCCATGGTTGCCCATTTGTGGATACTTTCTTTCTGCCTTTGTATTTCTTCCCTCTATATATAAACTGGACATTGGTCCCTGTGGTCAGTCTGCTTTTGCTTATTACCCTATTTTTGATCTTTTCTTTGACTGTATTTGTTCCGAACCAACAATTGTCATTGCTGGGAGCTTTTTCCCAGACAGTTTTTCTGTCCTTACTATTAAGATGCATTGCTGCAGTGTGAAATTTTCCTCTCGGCAGTCTCTCTAGTCATGCAGGGTCAGGCATCTCACAGCCCATCCTGTCAATTAAAAGAAAATCTCTGATGCTTCCAAATTTGCATGTAGATGCTGGAGTTTGAATTTCCTTCATTTGCGTTGAGTTCTGGATCAGAAAAGACCCACAATTTATCTATTTGAAGTATCATACTGCCATCCATAAGAGCTACTGGACACACCTCATCACTATTCTAGGAATTTTACCATTTTTGCAGATGGTACCAACCCATTCACTCTATTTACCTCATGTTCATTGCTATTGAAGATCCATTTTTCAAAATAAGACTTGGTTGCAATGCTTGGTTTCTCACTATGGGAGCGGTTTTTTCATTTGTTCATTTTTCTCATTTACATAGGAATTAAACTCTTTGTACTGGCTAGTGTTGCTCCACTTTGTGAATTCTATGGCTGGGTAATAAGAAGGCACCATATTTTTAAACACATGTGGGTTATTTATTAAATGATTAATTAAGATATTCAGTCTCTCTCCCATGCATATCAGTAAACTCTCCTTTTGCAATATCTGGTCCAGCCCCAACTTTCATTCAGATGATTGTATTGAGATAAATTACTGAAAAAATAAAGCATTTCAGACGGAGGGTTAGTCCTGCATCCTAATTGTCTTCTTGTTACTAGGAAATCATTCAATTTAGAATTTCATTTTGGTCAGTGTCATCTCATTACAGTTAATCACATCCCACAGTGCTAGTAAATTATTCTGTCACTCTTAATTTCAAGCACATCTCAGTGCTCTAATTTAGGATATGTGTGCAGCAGTGTAACTGCTGTAGAGTTTTCTCAAGCTAGGACCAAGGTGCAGTCCAAATGCCTCAATACAACACTCCGACCCAAGCATCTTCCATAATATATTCATGGCACTCTGATGAAAGTGAAGAATTACAGAAATGGAACAACCAATGTTTAGACTGTAAACCTAGCTAGTTCTATAGACTTGCAATTCTGTGATTTGTCTTATTTCTGCATTATTTTATCACATGCCGATATCGGTATGGGCTGAGACAAGAACAACATGAGTGGGAGACTGATTTGGGTCGTTTGAGATCTTGGTTTCTATTTTAATTTGGAATGAAGGGAAGCTGGAAAGCTGCTGTGGTATATTAAGTCCAACAATTCTAAGGGTGACAGGGAGAAGAGGAGGTTATAGGCTCTGTCATCCCATGGTTTTCTCCAAGAAGGTCTGAACAGGAGTTCTATTTCTAGTTCAAACACTAATATTATACATTACTTTGAACAACACTTTTCACCTCTGTGACAACTATTCTCCTATCCTTGGTCTGCCATATCAACTTAAAATGCTAGCTATCCAGGTAATTATGAATTTATATCGTAACCAATGAAACTCTTTAAGTTGATAATATAGCATCAAATCCAACCAACCAACTAAAACAAAACCCACCCCCCTCCAAAAAAACACCAACCTCATACAAATCCAAAAAGCCATCAAAAAAAACTAGTCTTGAATTTTATCACAAGATAAAAGCAGAAAATGAAAACAGCTCTGCTGTTTTTAATCTTTGCAAAAGAAAATTTTACTAAGAAAGGACTCAAGTTTCTATCAACTTTGGCCAGATAATATCACTTTTCTGCTTTTGCTATTATGAAATTTGAGTCCTGAGAAAAATAAAGAACCAAAAAATGGTGTGTGATTAAAGGAAGACAAGAGTGCAACCTTTCAAATTATTTTTATAATTACAACAAAGAATAAAATCCATCACAGGGAAGATCGCTGTATAATGAAAAGAAGCACATGATTATTGACCAAACAATCTTCCAGTTTTGACACCAATTTAATAATATCACCACATGTGTTGCAGTAAAACTAAAAGAAGAGATTAGCATCTGAATTAACAGTGCTTCTGCATCTGGAAATGATACTTTCCTGTTAGAGCCACCTTGTCCTTATGACTCTGCCCTCTTGGTTTCCCACATTTTCATAAATGATTCTCACACAGACTTCTAGGGAGTGTTCATAGTGACTGTAATCTTTCGTCTTCTGTTTACTCTTTTTTTTTGGCATCAGACTGCACAACTAACCATCTAAGCACTCTTCCTCCTTCTGGAGCAAACCTGAGGACTCAAAACTTACTTTTTCCTCCATGCATTAGAGTCGGCTTTGGGAAACAAAGAGACTGGGAGGAGACACCAGCAGTCCCTCAGATCTACAGATGGTTCTGTCACTGTCCTCCTGTTCTATGATTGAATTTATTGTCCCACAGTTGTCTTTGTTTCTGTTGCTGGGTGGTGGATCTCTATAGACATTTTGCTTCAATACTTCTGCAATGCGAATAAAAGCAAAATGCCTGCAGCTGTCTTGGCATCCATTTCATGCATCCTGATTCCAACACACCGGTATTCTAGCAAAATGTCCAAAAGTTACTCCATGATCCCTGTTAAGCCTATAGTACTGTCCTTCATAGCATGGTTCAGAGCACTTTATAGGGAGTGTAACCTTCCCTGACAACTCTAGGAGCCTGACATGACACAGTAAGAATACTCCCTGTTGCGTCTGCTTTCTGCTTAGCATTAAAGTTTTGAGTGAACCCTTGTAGGCTCAGGGCATTTGTCTGAGCTATTAGTGCATTATAGCATATGTTTCTTACTGCACCCTGCCCAAGAGATGCTCTGAGGCTGTGAAACTGGTAACCTTTGTGAGGATAGGACCTATTCCAGAGCCTATTCATGAGATTTTCATTTGCTGGCCTGTCTAGTTTTCTGTCTTGTGGTTAGTTTCAGTCTAGGATATTACAAACTGGTTATATGCTGATATTTCAGGTTATTGCAAGTCAGACCATGCAGCAATGAAAAATATATACAGTAATTTCACGATTATAAGCCGCACTGGGTATAAGCCGCATTTCTGGGTGCCAGCAACTTCTCGTTCTTTGTCCATACATAAGCCGCACCTGATTATAAGCCGCATGTTACAATATAGAGTGTGATAAAAGGTATCTATTCTATCACCATCTGTTGAGGGTGGGGGCAGTGATCCTTATCTCAATGGCAGATATTCTGCTAATGGGCCATCCATTGAAACCAGGCAGGCCATTGTTTATCTTTTCACAACCCATCCTTCCTCCAGCGAGTCATTTTCTGCTAATGGCCCATTGAGTCCCACTGTGAGACTGATAAAATTACTTCATCCCTTTGGGAGTTGCTCCAGCCAGGGGGAAGAGCCCAACATTTCTTATCAAGATAAAAACAGAGGTTTGGGGACACTAAGGTAGCCCCTTTCTCCACTGGACTCCAGAGGAAAACTGGATTTCTCCACATCCCCACTGGACCTCTGGAGGGAAACTGCACCTTCTGCAGGAGCACTGCTTCAACTGAACCACATCTGTCACTGCAAGGGACTGCAGCCATCATTTAGTCAAACTGCTACCAACACCTGCCTGAAAGGGTGTCAGGTTGTACTCTGACTTTGTCAGGGTTTGGAATTGTTTCTTTGTAGTACTGTATTTCTATTTTAATTTTCCTAGAAAAGAACTGTTATTCCTAATTCCCATATCTTTGCCTGAAAGCCCCTCGATTTCAAAATATAATAATTTGGAGGGAGGGGGTTTACATTTTCCATTTCAAAGAGAAGCTCCTGCCTTTCTCAGAAGACACCTGTCCTCCAAAACTAAAACAGCAACTTTTTTGTTCTTTGTCCATATATAAGCCGCAGCTGATTATAAGCCGCACTTTGGGTTAGGACCAAAATTTTAGTCAAAATGGTGCGGCTTATAATCGTGAAATTACTGTAACCATAAATGCATGATGAACGCTGCTCAGCTGTGCTGAAGAAAATGTTTGTTGCCTCAAAACACAAGTAGTGCTGGGTGTTCCACTTCTTCCAAGTAAACCTTGCAATTTCTCTGATGCTAAATCTTTTGTCTTCCTCTGTCACTGGCACTGCTTGGCCTAATCTACTCATGACACATTTTAACTATCTTCCAGACAAATCAGTCCACCCAATGGCAGATCTTTTCAAGTCTTTGCATAACCAAGTATCATTGTTTAACTGCTGTTGGCAAGTAAACCCCATGCAGCTGCTTGCTAATTTCCCCCTGGTCGGACAGTGGAGAGAATTGGATGAGTAAAAGTGAGAAACTTGTGGATTGAGATAAAGGTAGTTTAATAGGGAAAGAAAAGCTTGTATGCAAACAGAGCAAACAAGGAATCATTCACCATTTCCCACAGGCAGAAAACTCTTCAGCCATTCTCAGGAAATCAGGGCTCCATCACGTATAATGGTGACTTGGCAAACACCATTACTCTGAATGTCTTCCCTTTCCCCCTTTCTTCTTCTTTCTGCAGTTTTGTATGGTGAGCATGATGCTGTATGGTCTGGAATATCCCTATGGTCAGTTTGGGTCAGCTGTCCTGGCTGTGTCCCCTCCCAACTCCTTGTGCACCCCCAGCCCTCTTGCTGGTGGGGTGAGGTGAGGAGCAGCAAAGGTCTTGGTTCTGTGTGAGCACTGCTCAGCAATAACAAACCCATCCCTGTGTGTATCAACACCGTTTCCAGCAAAATCCAAACTGCATACCAGCTATTCTGGAAAAAATTAACTCTTTCCCAGGCAAAACATCATACAAAGGCACTATAAAAATTCACTATGGAGTTATATTGTCTAGGAGGAAAAGCCTTGACTTCTATTTTCGTCAGAAAGACTCTGCGCAAGTGAAAAGAAATGAAACTGAAAATCATGACATGCAACTGTTGAAGGAGGATTTCTCCCTGTGCTGCATAGTTTCATTCTGATGAGGAAAAACAGAATACAGAGGCAGAAACAGTGAAGGGAAAGGGAGCCAAAGTGAAAATGGCTCTGCTAACAGTGGTTGGCAGGTTTCTTCCACTTTTTATATAATTGTTACTATCTGCATAAAGTCTTCAGTAAAGGAAATAATTGAATGCTATCTTTGCAGACAAAAACAGAGGTAAAATTGAGGAGAAACTGAGGGAGGCTGAAATTACTGAAGGTCACACAGAAACTGGAAGCACAAAAAGAAATCTGGTTCTTTCTATTGCTGTATTTTTATTTTTTAAAATTTTATTAGCAATGTGTTGGACTCATACATGGAAAGAAGCAGAACATCTTTTTTGTCTCTTTCCACTGGCCTCATGTGAGACTTAAGATATAATCCAGTCTTTTGAATTTCATGGAATAAGTGGTCTTATGAAATTCCATATGTGACAGCAATATAAATACCTGCATGCATCTTGTATCATACCAATTTAAGGTTTAAGCCTCTTGTGTTAAGTCAAATATCCTTGCATTTGCTCTGGACAAAGTGTTTATGTAGCACATATATAACACTGTGTAGGTCACAGGAAAGTTTCATCTATTTTTTCTCAGGGCTGCAAACCCATGCAAAAATGGATGGAGATAGATTAGGAGTGAACAGAGTTGTTTCTACCCTATGTGCTATAGCTCTGGGTAGAGTTGGCCTAAAAAAAGACACAGGAAGAAGATAGACATAGGAAGGAGGGAAGCTGGTTCACATTCAGCTGGGAGAGAAGTGTATAGGTTAAGTGGTATTAATCACTGAGCAATTGATTTAGGTTTGGATCCTTCCAAAAATTGCAGTCTCCTTGATGGCTCACTGGGGCTATCAGGTGTTATGATGGGACAGTTTTCACACTTGATGGGTTGATAATACCTTTTCCCACTCTGAATGGCTCTTTATGTTGATGGGTTTTGCATTTTATGCAAACTCCATGTGACAAACACAAATGACAGACACTGTAACCTAACACTAGACCTCAAACATCCCCTGTATTGCTGCATCTCTGATGAGAATTTTTCTTGCCAGTGCAGTAGGGACTTGAACTTTTTCTTTTTCATATTGTTATTCTGTCTTGTAGAATATTTCAATAAATAAATAAATAAACTATAAAAGTTTTGGAAGTAAATTTTATTATATGTGTTGTTCCCAAATGACTATAAATATTCTCCTGAAGTCTCATTAGGGTATGAAACTTTTGTGGTTAATAGCTTAAGAGGCTTATGAAGAAAATCTGGTTATTTTATGATCGTCTGCTAAATTGCTAAAACTGTCAAATTTGATTACAGTAATTTCACGAATACAAGCCGCACCAATTTGACTAAGATTTTGCTCCTAAACCGGAAATGCGGCTAATAATCAGGAGCGGTTAATACAACCTCAGAAGTGCCTGCCAGAGTGCTGAGCCGAGCAGCTGCAAAGTCGGCATTTTGCGATTGTTACAAATCGCTACTTTGTTGCACCGCGGGTGGAGCCTGGCTCCCTGTAGGCAGCACGGGGGGCGGGGAGAGAGGCGGGAGAGCTCTCTTTCCTCCTCTGCCACAGCCCAGGGGAGAGACGGGGGGGGCCCGGCACCGCCATTGCCGCGGCCCGGGGAGGAGAGGGGGGACCCGGGCCGCCCCTACCGCGGCCCGGGGAGGGGGGGGGAAGCCCGCGCCACCATTGCTGCGGCCCGGGGAGGGGGGGGGAAGCCGGCGCCGCCATTGCTGCGGCCCGGGGAGGGGGGGGAAGCCGGCGCCGCCATTGCTGCGGCCCAGGGAGGGGGGGGGAAGCCGGCGCCGCCATTGCTGCGGCCCGGGGAGGGGGGGGGAAGCCGGAGCCGCCATTGCTGCGGCCCAGGGAGGGGGGGGGGAAGCGCGCGCCGCCATTGCTGCGGCCCAGGGAGGCGGGGGGAAGCGCCCGCCGCCATTGCTGCGGCTC